>NC_136655.1:627500-740000 GCF_949748355.1 Melanostigma gelatinosum | reverse complement strand
ATAATCATTGAAGCTTGAACATATTTCAATTGAAAAAAATTCAACAAGTCATAGTGCCGCCTACTGGCTAAAGGAAATGTCATATTTTATACTTTTCTTTATACCTCCTAGCCTGATGACCTGATGAGTCTCAAATTTGGTACGGATAGCCTTAAGACATTGATGATGCATCATCATGAATATTGTGCGCTTTCGTTGAACGCTGTTGCCGTGGTGACGCATCGTTCGCCATGAAACAGGAAGCTGATGGTTGAGTGTGTTGGGATGCTCAGAAACTCATGAAACTTTGTTGTTGGAACTTTATTCCAACATGAAGAAAAGCAGAAAATAACACTTTGATAAACACGTCAGGACATCCTATTATAGTCTCATTATAATATAATAATATATATATCACATACTATTCACTATGATATAAAACACACGCACACACACATATATATATATATATATATATATATATATTATGATGTATTAATAACTATATATCATGTCTCAGCATGTCTTCTTGTCCGTGCTGGATCTGTCCCCGTTGTTTTAAAGCTGAATAAGTTGTTAGCATGACGTCATGCAGCTAGCTAACCTGTCTGGTGTTCAGCTGGTGGAGAAGCTTCATGTACTGCTTCCCTTTAGACAGTAACTAATAATATAATAACTAATAAAGACACACAGTGATCACCACTGTAGAGTGTTTCTCTCTGTCGTCTGTTAAACTGTGTTCTGTGTTCTGTTTATGAGCTCAGGATCCATTTCTACCGGCAGAATGTGATCGGAATTATTCATGAATTATTTGCGTCTGTATGTTTTGAAATTCAGATTGTGACGTCATTATTAAATAACCCAGAATATGATTATTGTTTCTCTTAAATGATAAAGCTCATCAAACACTCAGGAATGATGTAAAGTGTTTAGTCTCTCAGCTCTCTCTGACTTTAATTGTATTCATAATAAAGTTATTGAGGGAAACATCAGATCATGAAAACACAAATCTTTCTAATAAATGTAGAAAGTTGTTTGTGTTCCTTTTGTTGTTCAGACTACAATGAACATTTATTTAAACCAGATGTTGAATAAGAAACCTCATCAAACATAAACTAGAGTTTATTCTGTGATCCGTCTTCACTCTGGTGTTAAACTCAGTCAGTCAGTCCGATCGGCTGCAGCGTCCAATCACATGACTGATGAACCATGAGGGGGCGTGTCGGCCGGTAAAACACTTCCTGGAAGTCTGTTCTGTCCTCCTCTCTCCTCCATCCTTGTCTCCTTCAATTTTGAATCATGACGTGATGTTTGAGGACGTGGCAGGACGCAGGCGGACTCCTCCCTCCTCCCGCTGCCATTGGTCCACATGTGGAGAACACCCGCCAATCAAAAGCGAGCACGAAGGAACCGGAGGAATCCGATTGGCTGCCTGCAGGACGGAAAGGGTTGTGCAGGGGCGGAGTGTGTGTGTGTGCGTGCGTGTGTGTGTGTGTGTGTGTGTGTGTGTGTGTGTGTGTGTGTGTGTGTGTGTGTGTGTGTGTGTGTGTGTGTGTGCGTGTGTGTGCGTGTGTGTGACGGAAAGGGTTGTGCAGGGGCGG
The DNA here is from genome assembly GCF_949748355.1 of Melanostigma gelatinosum. Taxonomy (NCBI): domain Eukaryota; kingdom Metazoa; phylum Chordata; class Actinopteri; order Perciformes; family Zoarcidae; genus Melanostigma; species Melanostigma gelatinosum. Next base: position 738,420 of record NC_136655.1, on the reverse strand, counting down.
ATTGCGCGTGTGTGTGCGCGTGCGCGCGCGTGTGTGTGCGTGTATGTGGAGGTATGAGAGGAGAAAAGAGCGACGGAGAGTTTAGGACGTAAAAGTAATAAACACACACACACACACTCACACAGCGCGAGAGTCCAGGTGAAGCGTCCCGGTGCACGAGCTCAGGCACACAGGTAAGAAGACGTTTGTGTTCATCGATCAGCTCAGACTCCAACCGGCGGGACGGAGTTTTCTTACAGGAATACTATGTGTAATGCATACAAATACAATGCGCATGTTAACTAGAACATAAACATAAAGTTCATACATGTTCATCACAGAATATACGCTCATACTGGAAGTACTCAGATTACTTCAGTAGAAGTACTAATACTGTGAAAAGCACTGTTAACTGTCAAATGAGCTGAAGTACAAGCAGCAGCAGGTTCTTAAAGTATTACACCTTAAAGTACTCCGTGTTTGATCGTACCTTTACATCATCATTATTGATGTTTTCATATCTAAGCAGTACTTCAGTGTTCAGTAGAAATACTTCATATATTGTTCACTATCTAAATATTCAACCACATTTTAAAAGCTGCTCATTCGTTTTCTTTGTAAAATGTTAAAGTAGCTCAAACTGTCAGATACAAGTACAATATTCCTACTTGAGTGAACTTCGTTACTTAGTAACTTCCCCCACTGTTGTGATGTCATGTTTGTGGTCAGACACGACCACACACATGACCACACACACGTGTGTGGTCATGTATGGTCGTGTGTGTGGTTATGTATGGTCATGTGTGTGGTCGTGTGTGTGGTTATGTATGGTCATGTGTGTGGTCATGTGTCTGGTCATGTGTGGTCATGTGTGTGGTCATGTGTCTGGTCATGTGTATGGTCATGTGTGTGGTCATGTGTCTGGTTATGTGTGGTCATGTGTATGGTCATGTGTGTGGTCATGTGTATGGTCATGTGTGTGGTCATGTGTCTGGTTATGTATGGTCATGTGTGTGGTCATGTGTCTGGTCATGTGTGGTCATGTGTCTGGTCATGTGTGGTCATGTGTCTGGTTATGTGTGTGGTCATGTGTGGTCATGTGTATGGTCATGTGTGTGGTCATGTGTGTGGTCATGTGTGTGGTCATGTGTGTGGTCATGTGTCTGGTCATGTGTGGTCATGTGTCTGGTCATGTGTGGTCATGTGTCTGGTTATGTGTGTGGTCATGTGTGGTCATGTGTATGGTCATGTGTGTGGTCATGTGTGTGGTCATGTGTGTGGTCATGTGTCTGGTTATGTGTGGTAATGTGTGTGGTCATGTGTCTGGTCATGTGTGTGGTCATGTGTGTGGTCATGTGTCTGGTTATGTGTGGTCATGTGTATGGTCATGTGTGTAGTCATGTGTCTGGTCATGTGTGTGGTCATGTGTATGGTCATGTGTCTGGTCATGTGTATGGTCATGTGTGTAGTCATGTGTCTGGTTATGTGTGGTCATGTGTATGGTCATGTGTGTGGTCATGTGTGTGGTCATGTGTCTGGTTATGTGTGGTCATGTGTGTGGTCATGTGTCTGGTCATGTGTGGTCATGTGTATGGTCATGTGTGGTCATGTGTATGGTCATGTGTGTGGTCATGTGTGGTCATGTGTCTGGTTATGTGTGGTCATGTGTATGGTCATGTGTGTGATCATGTGTGTAGTCATGTGGCTGGTTATGTGTGGTCATCTGTATGGTCATGTGTGTGGTCATGTGTCTGGTCATGTGTCTGGTCATGTGTGGTCATGTGTCTGGTTATGTGTGGTCATGTGTCTGGTCATGTGTGGTCATGTGTCTAGTTATGTGTGGTCATGTGTATGGTCATGTGTGGTCATGTGTCTGGTTATGTGTGGTCATGTGTATGGTCATGTGTGGTCATGTGTCTGGTTATGTGTGGTCATGTGTATGGTCATGTGTATGGTCATGTGTGTAGTCATGTGTCTGGTTATGTGTGGTCATGTGTATGGTCGTGTGTGGTCATGTGTGTGGTCATTGTATGGTCATGTGTCTGGTCATGTGTCTGGTTATATGTGGTCATGTGTATGGTCATGTGTGTAGTCATGTGTCTGGTTATGTGTGGTCATGTGTATGGTCATGTGTGTGGTCATGTGTGGTCATGTGTCTGGTTATGTGTGGTCATGTGTGTGATCATGTGTGTAGTCATGTGGCTGGTTATGTGTGGTCATCTGTATGGTCATGTGTGTGGTCATGTGTCTGGTCATGTGTCTGGTCATGTGTGGTCATGTGTCTAGTCATGTGTGGTCATGTGTCTGGTTATGTGTGGTCATGTGTATGGTCATGTGTGTAGTCATGTGTCTGGTTATGTGTGGTCATGTGTATGGTCGTGTATGGTCATGTGTGTGGTCATTGTATGGTCATGTGTCTGGTTATGTATGGTTATGTGTGTGGTCATGTATGGTTATGTGTGTGGTCATGTATGGTCATGTGTGTGGTCATGTATGGTCATGTGTGTGGTCATGTGTATGGTCATGTATGTGGTCATGTCTGGTCATGTGTGTGGTCGTGTGTGGTCATGTGTGTGGTCATGTGTGGTCATGTGTGTGGTCATGTGTGTGGTCATGTGTGTGGTCATGTGTGTGGTCATGTGTGGTCATGTGTGTGGTCATGTGTGGTCATGTGTGTGGTCATGTGTCTGGTCATGTGTCTGGTCATGTGTCTGGTCATGTATGGTCATGTGTGTGGTCATGTATGGTCATGTGTCTGGTCATGTGTCTGGTCATGTATGGTCATGTGTGTGGTCATGTATGGTCATGTGTGTGGTCATGTATGGTCATGTGTGTGGTCATGTATGGTCATGTGTGTGGTCATGTATGGTCATGTATGGTCATGTATGGTCATGTGTCTGGTCATGTGTCTGGTCATGTATGGTCATGTGTGTGGTCATGTATGGTCATGTGTGTGGTCATGTGTGGTCATGTGTGGTCATGTGTGTGGTCATGTGTGTGGTCATGTGTGTGGTCATGTGTGTGGTCATGTGTGGTCATGTGTGTGGTCATGTGTGGTCATGTGTGTGGTCATGTGTCTGGTCATGTATGGTCATGTGTGTGGTCATGTATGGTCATGTGTGTGGTCATGTGTGGTCATGTGTGGTCATGTGTGTGGTCATGTGTGTGGTCATGTGTGTGGTCATGTGTGTGGTCATGTGTGGTCATGTGTGTGGTCGTGTATGGTCATGTGTCTGGTCATGTGTCTGGTCATGTATGGTCATGTGTGTGGTCATGTATGGTCATGTGTGTGGTCATGTATGGTCATGTGTCTGGTTAAGGAGGTCTAACTTCATCCCTCCGTCAGCTCTTCAGGATGATCCGTCCGCTGCTCATGTGTTTCGTCCTCTGCGTCGTCTACGGCAACAGTAAACCCACAGAGAAGAAGAGTCGAGTTCATGAAGACGAGCCGCTCAGCAGCCTGGAGCACAACGACAACAAGAACTACGACTACGACCACCAAGCCTTCCTGGGTGAAGACCAGGCCAAAGCCTTCGACCAGCTGTCCCCAGAGGAGAGCAGACGGAGGCTCGGGTGACTCCCTCCATCTTTAATATGAGAGAGTGTGTGTGTGTGTGTGTGTGTATCACCTGTAAACCAGTTGGTTTACTGGAAATTATCTGTTTTTTACTTCCTCGTGGAAACATCAGCTGGTTCAAGAAGTTCAGGAACTTTTCTTCAGTTTACACACGTCACAAACATAATTAAACTTAATTAAAGTTCATTAAAGTTCATTAAAGTTCATTAAAGTTCATTAAAGTTCATTAAACTTAATTAAAGTTCATTAAACTTAATTAAAGTTCATTAAAGTTCATTAAACTTAATTAAAGTTCATTCAAGTTCATTAAAGTTCGTTAAAGTTCATTAAAGTTCGTTAAAGTTCATTAAAGTTCGTTAAAGTTCATTGTAATGAAAGCTAAGAAGGAACATTTCTGCGTTTGCAATTGTTCATTGGAAATCTAAACATGTTACACACAAAATATATATTTACAGACTAACTATATATTTACACTGAAGTTAGACATGATGCGTCCTGATCCGTCGGTGAGCTGAATGTTTGTGTCTGCAGCGTCATCGTGGACAAAATGGACGAGAACAAAGACGGTTTTGTCTGTGAAGAGGAGCTGAAGGACTGGATCAGAAGAGTTCAGAAGAAACACGTCTATGACAGCGTGCAGCATCAGTGGAGAGACTTCGACCTCAACGACGACGGTGTGATCAGCTGGGAGGAGTACAAGAACGTCACGTACGGGAGCTTCCCGGGTAAAGAACATCATATAAACAACAATATCATATGTATATGTTTGCGTATATAAAGGATTCTCTGATTGATGGCCTCATTAGTTAAGTGGTTCTCTGATTGATTACCTCGTTAGTTAAGTGATTCTCTGATTGATTACCTCGTTACTTAAGTGATTCTCTGATTGATTACCGCGTTACTTAAGTTATTCTCTGATTGATGACCTCGTTAGTTAAGTGATTCTCTGATTGGTGACCTCGTTAGTTAAGTGATTCTCTGATTGATTACCTTGTTACTTAAGTGATTCTCTGATTGATTACCTCGTTAGTTAAGTGATTCTCTGATTGATTACCTCGTTAGTTAAGTGATTCTCTGATTGATTACCTCGTTACTTAAGTTATTCTCTGATTGATGACCTCGTTAGTTAAGTGATTCTCTGATTGGTGACCTCGTTAGTTAAGTGATTCTCTGATTGATTACCTTGTTACTTAAGTGATTCTCTGATTGATTACCTCGTTCGTTAGGTGATTCTCTGATTAATTACCTCGTTAGTTAAGTGATTCTCTGATTGATGACCTCGTTCGTTAGGTGATTCTCTGATTAATTACCTCGTTAGTTAAGTGATTCTCTGATTGATGACCTCGTTAGGTGATTCTCTGATTGATTACCTCGTTCGTTAGGTGATTCTCTGATTGATGACCTCGTTAGGTGATTCTCTGATTGATGACCTCGTTAGGTGATTCTCTGATTAATTACCTCGTTAGTTAAGTGATTCTCTGATTGATGACCTCGTTCGTTAGGTGATTCTCTGATTGATGACCTCGTTAGGTGATTCTCTGATTGATGACCTCGTTAAGTGATTCTCTGATTGATGACCTCGTTAGTTAAGTGATTCTCTGATTGATCACCTCGTTCGTTAAGTGATTCTCTGATTGATCACCTCGTTCGTTAAGTGATTCTCTGATTGATGACCTCGTTAGGTGATTCTCTGATTGATTACCTCCAACAGAAGACCCTCAGGTGGACTCTGAGTTTGACTACAGTCACATGATGTTGAGGGACGAGAGACGTTTCAGAGCTGCAGACAGAAACGGAGATCTGAACGCAGACAAGCACGAGTTTGCAGCTTTTCTTCATCCTGAAGATCAGGAACACATGAAGGACATCGTGGTGCAGGTGAGAGTGATGATGTCACTGACGCCATGTCACTGACGCCATGTGGCATCACTGACTCATGTGGTTCACTGTCACAGGAAACGATGGAGGACATCGACAAGAACAGAGACGGTTTCATCGACCTGAAGGAGTACATCGGTAAGACGCCAACAGTTCCTCAAGTTATCGTCAAGTTTTCTCGTCACAGGGTCACCTGGTCCACAGGTGATCGTCCGGAGGGAGGAGTTTAGCTTTCGGAGGTGGGAGGAGGTGAAGATGGTGGAGGTGGCAGGAGGTGAAGATGATGGTGGATGAAGATGGTGGAGGTGAAGATGGTGGAGGTGGAGATGGTGGATGAAGATGGTGGAGGTGAAGATGGTGGAAGAAGATGGTGGAGCAGGTGAAGATGGTGGAGGAGGTGGAGGGGGTAAAGACGGTGTGGAGGTGAAGGTGGTGGAGGAGGAGCAGGGGAAGATGGTGCAGGTGGTTAGGGTGGAGGTGAAGGTGGAGGAGGTGGTCAGAGGTGTATGTTCGTGTCATTTAGTACTTTATCAGATTGTTAAATATTTATCGCCTGCAAACGTAACGCGATCAAATTAAAGAACGCGACGTCTTGTTGCTCCACCGTCACATTTAAAGATAGCTTCTCCTCTTCATCACGTCTACAGGTGACATGCACACTTCAGAAACAGGAGAAGAAGAACCGGAGTGGGTGGAGTCAGAACGGAAGCAGTTCTCTGAGTTCAGAGACAAAAACAAAGATGGAAAGATGGACAAAGAGGAAACTCTGGACTGGATTCTTCCATCGGATTACAACCAGGCTGAAGCTGAAGCCAAACACCTTCTGCACGAGTCCGACGCCGACCAGGTGAGAAGAGATTAACTCTTTACTCACTGCTTCATGTTTACCTGTTTAACTCTTTAATCGCTGCTTCATGTTTACCTGTTTAACTCTTTAATCACTGCTTCACGTTTACCTGTTTAACTCTTTAATCGCTGCTTCATGTTTACCTGTTTAACTCTTTAATCACTGCTTCACGTTTACCTGTTTAACTCTTTAATCACTGCTTCACGTTTACCTGTTTAACTCTTTACTCGCTGCTTCATGTTTACCTGTTTAACTCTTTAATCACTGCTTCATGTTTACCTGTTTAACTCTTTAATCACTGCTTCATGTTTACCTGTTTAACTCTTTAATCACTGCTTCATGTTTACCTGTTTAACTATTTACTCACTGCTTCACGTTTACCTGTTTAACTCTTTAATCACTGCTTCACGTTTACCTGTTTAACTCTTTAATCGCTGCTTCATGTTTACCTGTTTAACTCTTTAATCACTGCTTCATGTTTACCTGTTTAACTCTTTACTCACTGCTTCATGTTTACCTGTTTAACTCTTTACTCACTGCTTCATGTTTACCTGTTTAACTCTTTAATCGCTGCTTCATGTTTACCTGTTTAACTCTTTAATCACTGCTTCATGTTTACCTGTTTAACTCTTTAATCACTGCTTCATGTTTACCTGTTTAACTATTTACTCGCTGCTTCATGTTTACCCGTTTAACTCTTTAATCACTGCTTCATGTTTACCTGTTTAACTCTTTAATCACTGCTTCATGTTTACCTGTTTAACTCTTTACTCACTGCTTCATGGTTACCTGTTTAACTCTTTAATCACTGCTTCATGTTTACCTGTTTAACTCTTTAATCACTGCTTCATGTTTACCTGTTTAACTATTTACTCACTGCTTCATGTTTACCTGTTTAACTCTTTAATCACTGCTTCATGTTTACCTGTTTAACTCTTTACTCACTGCTTCATGTTTACCTGTTTAACTCTTTACTCACTGATTCATGTTTACCTGTTTAACTCTTTAATCACTGCTTCATGTTTACCTGTTTAACTATTTAATCACTGCTTCATGTTTACCTGTTTAACTATTTACTCACTGCTTCATGTTTACCTGTTTAACTCTTTACTCACTGCTTCATGTTTACCTGTTTAACTCTTTAATCACTGCTTCATGTTTACCTGTTTAACTCTTTACTCACTGCTTCATGTTTACCTGTTTAACTCTTTAATCGCTGCTTCATGTTTACCTGTTTAACTATTTACTCACTGCTTCATGTTTACCTGTTTAACTCTTTAATCACTGCTTCATGTTTACCTGTTTAACTCTTTACTCACTGCTTCATGTTTACCTGTTTAACTCTTTACTCACTGCTTCATGTTTACCTGTTTAACTCTTTACTCACTGATTCATGTTTACCTGTTTAACTCTTTAATCACTGCTTCATGTTTACCTGTTTAACTATTTACTCACTGCTTCATGTTTACCTGTTTAACTCTTTAATCGCTGCTTCATGTTTACCTGTTTAACTATTTACTCACTGCTTCATGTTTACCTGTTTAACTCTTTAATCACTGCTTCATGTTTACCTGTTTAACTCTTTAATCACTGCTTCATGTTTACCTGTTTAACTCTTTAATCACTGCTTCATGTTTACCTGTTTAACTCTTTAATCACTGCTTCATGTTTACCTGTTTAACTCTTTAATCACTGCTTCATGTTTACCTGTTTAACTCTTTAATCACTGCTTCATGTTTACCTGTTTAACTCTTTAATCACTGCTTCATGTTTACCTGTTTAACTCTTTAATCGCTGCTTCATGTTTACCTGTTTAACTCTTTAATCGCTGCTTCATGTTTACCTGTTTAACTCTTTAATCGCTGCTTCATGTTTACCTGTTTAACTCTTTAATCGCTGCTTCATGTTTACCTGTTTAACTCTTTACTCACTGCTTCATGTTCACCTGTTTAACTCTTTAATCACTGCTTCATGTTTACCTGTTTAACTCTTTAATCGCTGCTTCATGTTTACCTGTTTAACTCTTTAATCGCTGCTTCATGTTTACCTGTTTAACTATTTACTCACTGCTTCATGTTCACCTGTTTAACTCTTTACTCACTGCTTCATGTTTACCTGTTTAACTCTTTAATCACTGCTTCATGTTCACCTGTTTAACTCTTTACTCACTGCTTCATGTTTACCTGTTTAACTCTTTAATCACTGCTTCATGTTTACCTGTTTAACTCTTTAATCACTGCTTCATGTTCACCTGTTTAACTCTTTAATCACTGCTTCATGTTTACCTGTTTAACTCTTTACTCACTGCTTCATGTTCACCTGTTTAACTCTTTACTCACTGCTTCATGTTTACCTGTTTAACTCTTTAATCGCTGCTTCATGTTTACCTGTTTAACTCTTTAATCGCTGCTTCATGTTTACCTGTTTAACTCTTTAATCGCTGCTTCATGTTTACCTGTTTAACTCTTTAATCGCTGCTTCATGTTTACCTGTTTAACTCTTTAATCGCTGCTTCATGTTTACCTGTTTAACTCTTTAATCGCTGCTTCATGTTTACCTGTTTAACTCTTTAATCGCTGCTTCATGTTTACCTGTTTAACTCTTTAATCGCTGCTTCATGTTTACCTGTTTAACTCTTTAATCGCTGCTTCATGTTTACCTGTTTAACTCTTTAATCGCTGCTTCATGTTTACCTGTTTAACTCTTTAATCACTGCTTCATGTTTACCTGTTTAACTCTTTACTCACTGCTTCATGTTTACCTCCTGGTTTTTTTTGTCGTTTTTTAGGATCGAAAACTCACCAAAAGTGAAATCCTCAGCAAATACGACCTGTTTGTTGGCAGTCAAGTGACGAACTTCGGGGAAGCTTTACTACAACACGACGAGTTCTAGAAAAATGGCAGATTTTGACATAGAAAACATGATGTTCTCACGTTTCTAAAGAGTAATATATTCTGTTAACCTACAGAACAGCTTTTCATAACTTTGTGTGTTTACATTTGGAGTTGTGGATTCAAAACTTTGAGACTTCTGTTACGCTCAAACAAATCATTGACCGGTCAGTCTGATCTTTTATAATATTTACATTTAAAGGACTTTATATTCTCTCCATTTGTGTTTAGTTTCTGCTCCTCACTGGTTTGTGTTTCTGCTGCTGTGATTGGTTTACTGACCTCTCCGCACTTTTCTGCCTCACAGTTTTTATCTCGACATCTTCTGCTTTCACATTTCTTTCATTTTGGTTTATGATGCCACCAAGAGATTCGGATCTTGGTGCACAAATGTGTTTTGAGAAAAAAAACTAAACTGTAGAACAGTTTAAAGAGAACATTGAGTCAAACGATGTGGAGATGTAATGAAAAATAATTGTTAATCTTCTTGTTATATCACTGTTGAAGTAGCTGTCACCAGTTTATCTTGGATTGGCACAAAGACAGAAAGTGTTTTGGACTACATGCTGAACTTTGACTCTTACATTCTGTTTTTCAATAAACATTTAAAGTTAAAGATATATATTGTTTGCTGTTTGTTTTGAGCGAACTAGCCATTTAAAACTACAATGTTTAATAGTCTAAGTCAGTGGTCACCAACCTTTATAAGCCCAAGATCCAAGACCTCTGCCTTAGTGACGGGCAAGACCTACCTGTTGAGGTGTTGTGAGAAAAAGACTGTCCAGACCAGGGCCGTCTCTAGGATTCAACGAAAGGGGGGCTTAGCCCCAAGGGGAGCGTGGCCAATTTTTTTCGGGGCCGTGAAACTCCATCGTTTCAGACAGTTCATAGATTGGTCAATCAGAACGAGTGTGATTTTGCTCTGTAGTTTTGCTTGCATTCAGTACATGATCACACAAGAGACCGAATTTCAGGGTCATCGTGAAATTTGACAACACAAATATGAACTTTTCTCACATAAAGAGAGAAATAATTTTCCTGCTTGTGAAGGAAAGACAGATAAACTAGCTTTCCTATCCGCGTCACTCCCAAATCCTAATTCTTAAAGGGACGCACACAATGGATGGAGAATGGACCTGACAGGGTCAACTTTTGACTTGTTTACTTGTTTTATTATGAGCAGAATGGAATAAGCTGTTGATCAACATTTACATCTATTTTGTTGTCCGTGTAGTGATATTTTATGCTCATTTAGACACTATCACTGAGATAAAGATGAACTAGTTCAGTGTCAAATATACCATTCAATGGAAAAAAACATGAATAACCAAAATAAAAGAACACACGACGACACAATGACACGACACACCGACACAGCCAGACGACACAACGACACAGCCAGATGCTCATGAGCAGCATCGGAATCAATCACAGCTCTCAACAGCAAACAAAATCAAACGTTTCACTTCATCCAGCGGGATGATTCTTCCTCTGTACTTTATTATTGTTAGTAGTGGAAGGCAGTCTGTCCAGGTGCACGATATGACTAGATAGACCGACCTGAGACAGGAGTGTGTATACGATATTTATCAACTGTCATGAAACACAGAGCACGATGACAATCTGCAGAACGGTGGAGTGAGAAGCATGAAAGTAAAAGATGTCAAAGTGTTTCAGGGTGGAGCAGCGTGAGAATATTGGAAAGCTTTTGGAGAAGAATGCAGGGATGGTGATGAGTCGATAGTCTTTGTTTAACTCTGTGCTGGTGGCAAAGTACAGAGCTGCCGCAGCGTCCGGACCGTAGCAGGTGACGAAGGATCCGACCGTGACGATTATCATCTTCGACACTTCCTTCTCGGCCTTCTGGGTGGATTCCGACTCCGCCTGCTGAGCTGCTACCTGAACACAAGAAACAAGACCGGGACCTCAGACCAGGACCTTCAATCATGGTCGATCGACTGATTGATTGAACAAGTTCGTCAGACTTAAACTCACGGCTCACAGAGCACCCAGTAACAGAGTAGCAGAAGATGATGATGGCGAGCGGAAAGATGAAGCAGGTCACCATCAGGAAGTATGTGTAGCTGCTGCAGTTGTACTCCTCATTGTGAGTGTACTAGTCGGGTCCGCAGGAGCAGCCCAGACCTTCAGGGATGTACCTGAAAATAACGTGGTTCATGTTTAAAAACGTCCGATTAAGTCTGGAGAAAGCCAGACTCTGATAACCTCACACAGGTGTGTTACTCACCTGCTCCAGCCAAAGAAAGGTTTGACGGCACAACCGATGCCCATGAACCAGGTGAAGCCGACAGCAGCCAGAGCGTGGCTATTGCTGAACGTAAAGGCTCCGAACGGTTTACAGATGATCAGATATCTCTCAAGAGACAAGACGGCCAAAGACCAGGCTGTCACAAGTCCTGCAGAGGCCAGAGGGGGGTTAACACATGACGGTACAAAGATAAGTGACCTCAAAGATAAGTGACCTCAAGGAACACCAGAGAAGAAGAAAATGTATATAATTCTGTCTGTTTGTTGTTTGACGAAGATGAAGAAGCAGTGAGCGGTCGTTTAATGCCCGTCTCTGAATCGAACTGATCCAATCTTCATATTACAGTTAACCCTTTAACGAACTGTTTGTTCACATGTCAAACAGTTTGATCTCTGGAACCTTCATCCACATTAAACTGACGCTTCATTAAAGGGTTAAAGAATTACTCATTAGTGAATCATTGTAATCCCAACAACACAGGAAGTAAGATCTGGAGGTGAAACCTCTCCATGTGGTATTCTTTTACATTTCTGTTACATTGTACTTGTGAATATATATTTATACAGTAATATTCAGTGTTTTATACGTATATATTATATTTACAGTGTTATATTTAATGTTTTATGTGAATACATTATATTTATATTCACTAACAAGGACCACGGCAATAACAGTATGAGTTTCGAGAGGTTTATTGCACAGTGGAATGATTGTTAGATTCAAGAAGCGGAAGGGGTCGAGGGATGAATAGATATAGGGTAGAGGGATGATGGGATGTAGGGATGAGGGGTAGGGGTCGAGGTAGAGGGATGTAGGGATGAAGGGATGTAAGGAAGAAGAAACGAGGAGGGTTTGTAGGAAGGAGGTTAGTCGATCGAAGGGGGACCGTTGAGTGAGGGGCAGCCGTTTAGGCGTAGTTTGGCTTTACGGACCTTTGAGTAGCATGGCGACGTGTGAGTGGGTAGGCTGGGCACGGAGCCCTGAGGAGAGTTTGTGAAGAAGTTAATTCCGCTTATGTAAACATGTACGGTGGAGGGCTTGACCTTAAGAAGGGAAAAGATAAGTGACTGAAGGTCGTGGGGGTAAAGATCTCGAGTGACGGTAATGGAAGGCTGAAGGAGTTGCGAAAGCTTGGAAGCGGTTCCGTCCGGTGAGGTACGATGAGAGCTTGGGGGCGACGTTGTTTAGGATGCCGTCTGCGCTATATTCTGAGTGGATGGCAATGGTCTTTAATGGACCGTTCATGCCCCAAAGAATGGCTACTATGACAATGGGATGTGTTTCGTAGATCACGGAGGAAGGTGTGGGCGATGAGAATTCACGAGGCCAAGGACCGATTGTCACTGTAGAAGCCGTCAAAGCTGATCGAAGGTGCTGCATCTGTGAAAAGCTGGATGTCTTCCGGCTTGGTGATGTGTTCGTCGTGGAAGAAGGAGATGCCGTTCCGGCAGGAGAGGAACTGGTGTCAGTTTAGCTCGGTTTACGTGCTTCGTCAAGTGTGACTGTCGGGGCCTCGGAATGGTGAAAGAGGGTCGCGGTGGTTTACCGGTCGTTCGAGCGCCTGGAACTTGGCTGTCGGGAGAGCGGCGTGGGTGAAGAATTGAGAGGAGTAGGGTCGAAGGATGGGATTCCGAATCGGGATCTCCCCCCCGAGCTGTTGGAAGGCGGGGCGGACGGCTTCGGAGTTGACGGAGGATGGTTATCGAGAGCTGCGGGGAATGTGGATGGCTAAACGCAGCCGATGTTGCTAGCGACGAGAGTGGTGAGAAAAGGAGGGAGCTTCGGGATATGGCTGGTCGTCCGGAAGGGTCGAGGAGAGCCTTTGTGAAAGGTCAGCGGTTTTAAGATGTTGCTTGTCTGTCGTGCTGGTGTTGAAGCGTATGAAAGCTGAGTCAGAGAGCGTTGCTCGTCTGGATGTGGGGTAGGGGTAGAGGGATGTGGGGTAGAGGGATGTGGGGTAGAGGGATGTGGGGTAGAGGGATGTGGGGTAGGGGGATGTGGGGTAGAGGGATGTGGGGTAGAGGGATGTGGGGTAGAGGGATGTGGGGTAGAGGGATGTGGGGTAGAGGGATGTGGGGTAGAGGGATGTGGGGTAGGGGGATGTGGGGTAGAGGGATGTGGGGTAGAGGGATGTGGGGTAGAGGGATGTGGGGTAGGGGGATGTGGGGTAGAGGGATGTGGGGTAGAGGGATGTGGGGTAGAGGGATGTGGGGTAGAGGGATGTGGGGTAGAGGGATGTGGGGATGGAGCGTCTGCTGAGTTAGAGAGCGTCTGTCGTACGTCTTGTGAAGACAAGAGTCGAAGAGGAAGTGAACGGGTTCGTTGTGCTTAAATACTCTACGCAGAGGAAATGAGCTGTGTTCTGGGCGTGGCCCTGTTCCTGAACAAAGTTTATAGAACTACATGACTTATATTTAGTGTTTTATGTGAATACATTATATTTATAGAGTAATATTTAGTGTGTTATGTGACTACATTATATTTATAGAGTAATATTTAGTGTGTTATGTGAATACATTATATTTATAGTTATATTCAGTGTGTTATGTGAACATATATTATTCATAGGGTTACATTCAGGGTCAAATGTGTTATTGATTCCATATAAATGCTTCCCAGTTGGTGATGAAGTGTAAACTGCAGTGCTGCATGAAGCTCAGTGACGTTGTCAGCAGCAGCAGGTGGCCCGCAGAGAACAATCCCATAAGACCCTTTCGGTTTTCAGTCCGTGCAACTTCAGATCTAATCCGGATGTTTGAGATCTACCTGAGCTGATGGTCCTCCTCAATCCTGAAAATCCACAAACAATGTCAGATCATCCGATGAGACACAAAAAGACCTCGAAGCTCAAACTGTTAATCTGAGGACGAGGATAAAGACCTTAATCTCTGCCTCCTTTTTGAAAACCCTCCACTCCATCACTTCATCTTCACCTTGTCACTGCATCACTTCATCTAGTCCTGGAGGCTGCTCTGGTCTTCATCACTTCATCCAGTCCAGGAGGCTGCTCTGGTCTTCATCACTTCATCTAGTCCTGGAGGCTGCTCTTGTCTTCATCACTTCATCTAGTCCTGGAGGCGGTTCTGGTCTTCATCACTTCATCCAGTCCAGGAGGCTGTTCTAGTCTTCATCACTTCATCTAGTCCTGGAGGCTGCTCTGGTCTTCATCACTTCATCTAGTCCTGGAGGCTGCTTTGGTCTTCATCACTTCATCTAGTCCTGGAGGCTGCTCTGGTCTTCATCACTTCATCCAGTCCAGGAGGCTGCTCTGGTCTTCATCACTTCATCTTGTCCTGGAGGCTGTTCTAGTCTTCATCACTTCATCTAGTCCTGGAGGCTGCTCTGGTCTTCATCACTTCATCCAGTCCAGGAGGCTGCTCTGGTCTTCATCACTTCATCTAGTCCTGGAGGCTGCTCTGGTCTTCATCACTTCATCTAGTCCTGGAGGCTGCTCTGGTCTTCATCACTTCATCCAGTCCAGGAGGCTGCTCTGGTCTTCATCACTTCATCTTGTCCTGGAGGCTGTTCTAGTCTTCATCACTTCATCTAGTCCAGGAGGCTGCTCTGGTCTTCATCACTTCATCTTGTCCTGGAGGCTGTTCTAGTCTTCATCACTTCATCTAGTCCAGGAGGCTGCTCTGGTCTCCATCACTTCATCTAGTCCTGGAGGCTGCTCTGGTCTTCATCACTTCATCTAGTCCTGGGGGCTGCTCTGGTCTCCATCACTTCATCTTGTCCTGGAGGCTGCTCTGGTCTTCATCACTTCATCTACTCCTGGAGGCTGTTCTAGTCTTCATCACTTCATCTAGTCCTGGAGGCTGCTCTGGTCTTCATCACTTCATCTACTCCTGGAGGCGGTTCTGGTCTTCATCACTTCATCCAGTCCAGGAGGCTGTTATAGTCTTCATCACTTCATCTTGTCCTAGAGGCTGTTCTGGTCTTCACCACTTCATCTAGTCCTGGAGGCTGCTCTAGACTTCACCACTTCATCTAGTCCTGGAGGCTGTTATAGTCTTCATCACTTCATCTAGTCCTGGAGGCTGCTCTGGTCTTCATCACTTTATCTTGTCCTGGAGGCTGTTCTAGTCTTCATCACTTCATCTAGTCCTAGAGAGAGAGAGAGAGAGAAGAAAGAATTAGTGAGAGAGAGAGAGAGAGAGAGAGAAGAAAGAATTAGTGAGAGAGAGAGAGAGAGAGAGAAGAAAGAATTAGTGAGAGAGAGAGAGAGAGAGAGAGAGAGAAGAAAGAATTAGTGAGAGAGAGAGAGAGAGAGAGAGAAGAAAGAATTAGTGAGAGAGAGAGAGAGAGAAGAAAGAATTAGTGAGAGAGAGAGAGAGAGAGAGCGAGAGAGAGAGAGAAGAAAGAATTAGTGAGAGAGAGAGAGAGAGAGAGAGAGAGAGAGAGAGAGAGAGAGAGAGAGAGAGAGAGAGAGAGAGAAGAAAGAATTAGTGAGAGAGAGAGAGAGAGAGAGAGAGAGAGAAGAAAGAATTAGTGAGAGAGAGAGAGAGAGAAGAAAGAATTAGTGAGAGAGAGAGAGAGAGAGAGAGAGAGAGAGAGAGAGAAGAAAGAATTAGTGAGAGAGAGAGAGAGAGAGAGAGAGAGAAGAAAGAATTAGTGAGAGAGAGAGAGAGAAGAAAGAATTAGTGAGAGAGAGAGAGAGAGAGAGAGAGAGAGAGAGAGAGAAGAAAGAATTAGTGAGCGAGAGAGAGAGAGAGAGAAGAAAGAATTAGTGAGAGAGAGAGAGAGAGAGAGAGAGAGAGAGAGAGAGAGAGAGAGAGAGAAGAAAGAATTAGTGAGAGAGAGAGAGAGAGAGGGAGAGAGAGAGAGAGAGGAGTGTATGTGCGCGTGTGTCTGTGAGTCTGTGTGTTTATCAACATCACTAATTGGCTCAATCGTAAACACCTGTGTGCCTGAAGCCATTTGAAAATATTCTCCATAGAGATCCTATTGAAATAATAAAAAGCTTAATAATTCAAAAAGTTTAAAGGTTAGAAATATAAAAAGTCATAGCAGACCTCTGGTGAAAGAGCTGAACATTTTAATAGTTGAACGGTTTCTGTAGCTTAAAAAATGAAGGAGGAGAAGCGGTGCGACGGAAGAAATAGAAGAAGTTGAATAAAGATTCGAAGAATAGTTGGAATGCTTAACAGCATTCCAACTATTATTACAAACAGCAAAAACTGAGCTTTACTGAAGACCTGGACTCTGGATCTGGCCTCTGGATCTTTGTCTGGACCACATTGTCCTGGAGGCTGTTCTGGTCTTCATCTGGTCTTGGAGGCTGTTCTGGTCTTCATCTGGTCTTGGAGGCTGTTCTGGTCTTCATCCCTTCATCTACAAAGCCTGTTCTGTCCTCTTTAAATGTGTTTATTAATAATAGTAATAATAACTTCTTCATGTGAAGCAACAGATACACGTTTATTTTCTTTTGAATGGAGTTCTGTGTGAAGTGCTCCAGATCATGACAGAGCGGAACTAATGTTTCTGCCTGTTTTTCCTGCCCGGGAGATGATCGTGGTTGCACGCGGGAAGCCAGTGCGAGATGGCGGTCGACATACAGACCGTGTAGGACTCTCATCAGAGATATCCGCCGCGTTGTTGGTTTAAAAACCTTCCTGCCTTATCTCACATCCCTTGCTTCTGACGTGAGCTCTATGGAGGGGGGCAAACCGAACCTGGCCCTGGTCTACCAGGCGGTCCAAGCTCTGTACCACGACCCGGACCCGGCCGGGAAGGAGCGAGCCTCCGTCTGGCTCGGAGAGCTCCAGAGATCGGTAAGAAGAAAATGGGGAGAGGCCGGGGGAGGCTTTAGGTGGGGGGACCGGCGGAAGGGTTCCGAGGTGGTGCTTCTAATGTGGTCCGTTTGGACCGGGTTTAAACATTAGAACCGTACCTGTTCAATAAAAGCACAGGTGAGCTGAACTGCGCAGTCTCAGAGGAGGAACCGCAGGTTCACGTTAGCATCATAGCTAAAGCTAAGCTAAATGAATGGATCACAACACACAAACTGTGCTAGCTCTCATATGTAGCTGCCTTCGTTAGCTGCTGCACAAACGGGAAGGTTTATTATTATTATTATTATTGTTATTATTATTGTGTGTTTTAAAGACGGAGGTTCTTCTGTTTTTAGTCCCAGAGGAGTTAAAGAAGGCCACAGCTAGCTCCGTTAGCATGTTAGGCTAATGTCAGTGTGTTGCATTAAAGTTTAGTCTCTCACGCGATCAAACGTGTCGTCACTAAAGTTTAACGGACAGGAAAAGCCTCAAAACCCAAAACCTGTTTTAAAAACAAGAGTACATCTATATTATTATAATAACAATTATTATTATTATTATTATCTGCAGGAGAGAAAACTAAACTCCAGAAATTAAAATTATGTTTTAAACATTTTAAACTGACACAGAGAGAGAGAGAGACAGACAGACAGACAGAGAGACACAGAGAGAGAGAGGGAGACAGACAGACAGAGAGAGAGGGATATATATATATATGTATATGTATGGAGGCTCGTTTCCTGCTGTGGCGTGGTTGTTGTTATTGGTGGATCTGGTTCAGCAGGTTCTGGTCCTCTTGTGTGACTATCAGCAAACACTGTGGCTCTTATAAATCCCACATTGCCCTCGTGATTGGCTGATAGAAATGATGCTTCTGTTCCGTGTTGTACCTGCACAGGTGACCCTGGTCAGTGGTCACACAGGTGACGGCTGGATGTCCTTATGTATTCAGTTGAAAACACATCTGGACTGTTGTGGTTTGTAAATGTTGTTGTTGTTGTTCCCATGCTGCTGGTTTCTGAATGCTACTTGAATCTGAAGTAGACCAGCATATCAGGGTCCCTTCAGGTCCAGGTCTTCAGATCAGGACTCCTCATAGACCTGTTGGGAATCCACAACAGGACTAGAGTCTAGGTCTTCAGATCAGGACTCCTCATGGACCTGTTGGGAATCCACAACAGGACTAGAGTCTAGGTCTTCAGATCAGGACTCCTCATAGACATGTTGGGAATCCACAACAGGACTAGAGTCTAGGTCTTCAGATCAGGACTCCTCATGGACCTGTTGGGACTCCCTCAGGTCTGCTGGAAACACCGATGTTGCTTTATGGTTCGGAGGTTTTGTTGATCCGGAGGACAGAATCCAGGCCAGAGTCCAGGTTTGAGGCCTGGTGGTCCGACCAGGTCTGGAGTCTGAGATCAGCAGTGTGTTGTATTCTACCAACAGAAACCATAGAAGAAGAACACCAATAACATAATGTTCCCAACCTGAGGGGTCATAATGTTCATTATTATTCTTGTCATGTTTGAAGTCGTCACAGATCTGTTTTTAGTCTACCTGGTCTGCAGATACGATGCAGATAACTGAAATAATAGAATAAATAATAATAAACAGTAATGTAATGAGATCACTTCCTGTCCTACAGATGTACGCGTGGGAGATCTCGGATCAGCTTCTGCAGCTCAAGCAGGACGTCGAGTCGTGTTATTTTGCTGCTCAGACGATGAAGATGAAGATCCAGACATCCTTCTACGAGCTTCCACCCGAGACCCACAATGCACTGCGAGAATCGCTACTGACCCACATCCAGAACCTCAAAGACCTGTCGCCCATCATTGTCACACAGGTAACGAGTCTCACCTGCATTTTCATCAGAGAAATAACATTTCAAACACTTCAACGAAAGACAACAGGCTGTAAAATCAACAGATTGAGTTTCACAAAGAATCCGGATGAAGGAGAGCGAGTTAACGTTAGCGGTTAAATAGCTAACCGCTAACGTTAAAGGGGCTTTAATTGAGTTACACTATGATGCCTTCAGGCTCTGCTCAGTGAACATGAGGACTGGCTGAAGGTACATTATTACGTTATCGTGATGTGTTCACATGTCATCTGTAAAATGTAGTTTTGGTGATGCACTAGAATAAATCCGGTAGTTTGAAGGGGATGTTTTCACATGAATATAAAATAGATATTAGAGATGAATTATGAGCTGTTTACCTTCATAACACAAGCTTTAAAAACAGATTATTATACATCAATATATACAACATGATGCTGTTGTTGACATTTTAGGATTTTACTTTGTGTTTTCCTGATACAAAGTAGTTTACCTAGTTTAACCATGCTATTATTTTAACAGTTAAAAGAAACATTCAGAATACAGCTTAGTTAAACTCAGGAGTATAGCTGGTCCACCTTGAGTCCACCAGAGTTGTCGCTACATTTAAGGTTTAACCCCTTCACTTACATCATCAGCTGGCTGACAAGCAAGACAATAGAACTCAACTTGGGGCTCCTCAAGAGCATTGAGGAGTTGAAGCATTTATTCCCCGAAAAATAAACAGTACAAACACTGAACCACCACGTTCTCGGCTTTAACTCACCGATAGCTTCTCAACTAGCTAAAATAAGCTAAGGTAGACTAAACTTAACTTCATACAAAGCTGACAACCTTACAGCTAAGCTAGGCTCAACTTAACTTCATATAAAGCTGACAACCTTACAGCTAAGCTAGGCTCAACTTAACTTCATATAAAGCTGACAACCTTACAGCTAAGCTAGACTAAACTTAACTTCATACAAAGCTGACAACCTTACAGCTAAGCTAGGCTCAACTTAACTTCATATAAAGCTGACAACCTTACAGCTAAGCTAGACTAAACTTAACTTCATACAAAGCTGACAGCCTTACAGCTAAGCTAGGCTCAACTTAACTTCATACAAAGCTGACAACCTTACAGCTAAGCTAGGCTCAACTTAACTTCATATAAAGCTGACAACCTTACAGCTAAGCTAGACTAAACTTAACTTCATACAAAGCTGACAACCTTACAGCTAAGCTAGACTAAACTTAACTTCATACAAAGCTGACAGCCTTGCAGCTAAACTAAAAAACATTTGACACATAGCTTGCATCAGCTTTTGGTTTCCAAAGTGTGGAGGAACTCCGAACTCTTACAACAGAATCAAAACAAGAAGGAAGCCGTTAAAGTTAATATAGCTGAGCTTCGTCACACGTAAACAGAACAAAAGAGGAAGTCTCTTTGTATTTATCCAGTAAATTAAAGTGTCTCTATTTTATTCTCTTGAATCACTTTACTGATCTTGTTTTTGTTAATCTCTTTTTCCTTAGCTGGCTTTAGCCATCGCAGATCTCGCTCTTCAGATGGCCTCATGGAAAGGATGTGTTCACACGCTCATAGAAAAGTAAGACTTCCCACAACCACACAGCTGAAACTTTTTAAACAAACGACATGTTGACAGTAGACAGGAACTACAAATATGGCCAACGGATCAGTAATAATTCATTACAGACGGAAAGTTTTACAGATAAAATATCTTTGATGGTTAAAGACGTCTTTCACCGTCTTTCAGTGCTGTAACTTTCACACCTGCGGGACGTCTGACTAACTTTCACACCTGCGGGATGTCTGCCTGTAACTTTCACACCTGCGGGACGTTTGCGTGTAACTTTCACACCTGCGGGACGTTTGCGTGTAACTTTCACACCTGCGGGACGTTTGCGTGTAACTTTCACACCTGCGGGACGTTTGCGTGTAACTTTCACACCTGCGGGACGTTTGCCTGTAACTTTCACACCTGCGGGACGTTTGCGTGTAACTTACACACCTGCGGGACGTTTGCGTGTAACTTTCACACCTGCGGGACGTTTGCGTGTAACTTTCACACCTGCGGGACGTTTGCCTGTAACTTTCACACCTGCGGGACGTTTGCCTGTAACTTTCACACCTGCGGGACGTTTGCGTGTAACTTTCACACCTGCGGGACGTTTGCGTGTAACTTTCACACCTGCGGGACGTTTGCGTGTAACTTTCACACCTGCGGGACGTTTGCGTGTAACTTTCACACCTGCGGACGTTTGCGTGTAACTTTCACACCTGCGGGACGTCTGCCTGTAACTTTCACACCTGCGGGACGTTTGCCTGTAACTTTCACACCTGCGGGACGTTTGCCTGTAACTTTCACACCTGCGGGACGTCTGCCTGTAACTTTCACACCTGCGGGACGTTTGCCTGTAACTTTCACACCTGCGGGACGTCTGCCTGTAACTTTCACACCTGCGGGACGTCTGCCTGTAACTTTCACACCTGCGGGACGTTTGCGTGTAACTTTCACACCTGCGGGACGTTTGCGTGTAACTTTCACACCTGCGGGACGTTTGCGTGTAACTTTCACACCTGCGGGATGTTTGCGTGTAACTTTCACACCTGCGGGACGTTTGCGTGTAACTTTCACACCTGCGGGATGTTTGCGTGTAACTTTCACACCTGCGGGACGTTTGCGTGTAACTTTCACACCTGCGGGACGTCTGCCTGTAACTTTCACACCTGCGGGACGTCTGCCTGTAACTTTCACACCTGCGGGACGTTTGCCTGTAACTTTCACACCTGCGGGACGTTTGCCTGTAACTTTCACACCTGCGGGACGTCTGCCTGTAACTTTCACACCTGCGGGACGTTTGCCTGTAGCTTTCACACCTGCGGGACGTCTGCGTGTAACTTTCACACCTGCGGGACGTCTGCCTGTAACTTTCACACCTGCGGGACGTCTGCCTGTAGCTTTCACACCTGCGGGACGTCTGCCTGTAGCTTTCACACCTGCGGGACGTCTGCGTGTAACTTTCACACCTGCGGGACGTCTGCCTGTAGCTTTCACACCTGCGGGACGTCTGCCTGTAGCTTTCACACCTACAATGCTGTTGTCCTCTGTGACTCACCTGTCCATGTCTCCGCCCCCTCTCAGGTACAACAATGACATCAGCTCGATGTCCTTCCTCATAGAGATTCTCACCGTGCTGCCGGAGGAAGTTCATAGTCGATCTCTACGAATCGGAGCCAACCGAAGGACGGAAATCATCGAGGATCTGGCGTATTACTCCAGCACTGTCGTCACTTTGCTGGTTCGTTTACCTTATTTCCAGCTGTTTAACTTTCTGATTTTCACAGTCGTGAACATTTGATGTTAAATGACTCAATGTTTATTGTTTATTATTTAGACGACCCTCATCTCAGACTGAAACGCAGAAATCCTCCTCACTCTTTTGTTTTTACTTTATTTAAGACGTCGTGTGTGGAGAAGGCGGGTAGCGACGAGAAGATGCTCATCAAGGTCTTTCGCTGTTTGGGTAGCTGGTTCAACCTGGGGGTCCTCGACAGTAACTTCATGGCCAGCAACCAGCTGCTCATGGTCCTCTTCCAAGTCCTGGTGAGGTTTAAACTTGTCTAAACAGGTTTACACGGACGCCTGCTTCCTGTTTTTACAGGATTATTGCGCATCATCAAAACGACGTATGAAAACAGTTGCATACGCTACAACAGTGTTCGGTCTCATGTTTCCCACAGCAGAGGGATCAAACCTCCACCAACCTCCATGAGGCGGCATCGGACTGCGTGTGCTCGTCCCTCTACGCCATAGAAAACGTAGAGACCAACATGGGGTTGGCTCTACAGCTATTACAGGGCGTCCTCACGCTGGAGACGGCGTATCACATGGCCGTGGCTCGAGAAGACCTCGACAAGTGAGCACCTTCTAAATTCATCCTAATTATTCATCCCTAAGGAGATTAATCTCTGCCAGGAGGATTTCTGTAATTCATAGAGGCAGCAGCGTTACGCTGACGACATAGCGCTAATAATAATAAATATTATTTATACAGCAATTTATTTATAAAAAAGTGCTTTAGGTAGTTAGATTTCAATAATTCAGGAGGCATTGATGCAAATGATAGTCAATTAAATATAATCCAAATAATAAAATGGAATAGCAATACTTTTTAAGATAAAAAAATATGTAATAAAAGTAATTATCCTGATCAGATACATGGTAAATAAATCAGTGTGTCAGCCTCATTTACGTTTGATTTCTGCCCTCAGAGTGCTGAACTACTGCAGGATCTTTACCGAACTCTGCGAGACATTTTTAGAGACGACAGTCAGGAGTCCAGGCCAGGGTATGGGAGACCTGAGGACACTGGAGCTGTTGCTGATCTGTGCAGGACACCCGCAATATGAGGTACAAAAATAACCACAACACAAGTACATTAACACTACAGCACACTCAGTACAAGGTATGAAAATATCCGCAACACCCTCAGTACAAGGTACGAAAATAACCACAACACCCTCGGTACAAGGTACGAAAATAACCACAACACCCTCGGTACAAGGTACGAAAATAACCACAACACCCTCGGTACAAGGTACGAAAATAACCACAACACCCTCGGTACAAGGTACGAAAATAACCACAACACCCTCGGTACAAGGTACGAAAATAACCACAACACCCTCGGTACAAGGTACGAAAACAACCACAACACCCTCGGTACAAGGTACGAAAACAACCACAACACCCTCGGTACAAGGTACGAAAACAACCACAACACCCTCGGTACAAGGTACGAAAACAACCACAACACCCTCGGTACAAGGTACGAAAACAACCACAACACCCTCGGTACAAGGTACGAAAACAACCACAACACCCTCGGTACAAGGTACGAAAACAACCACAACACCCTCGGTACAAGGTACGAAAATAACCACAACACCCTCGGTACAAGGTACGAAAATAACCACAACACCCTCTGTACAAGGTACGAAAACAACCACAACACCCTCGGTACAAGGTACGAAAACAACCACAACACCCTCGGTACAAGGTACGAAAACAACCACAACACCCTCGGTACAAGGTACGAAAATAACCACAACACCCTCGGTACAAGGTACGAAAACAACCACAACACCCTCGGTACAAGGTACGAAAACAACCACAGCACCCTCGGTACAAGGTACGAAAACAACCACAGCACCCTCGGTACAAGGTACGAAAACAACCACAACACCCTCGGTACAAGGTACGAAAACAACCACAACACCCTCGGTACAAGGTACGAAAACAACCACAACACCCTCGGTACAAGGTACGAAAACAACCAACACCCTCGGTACAGTACAAGGTACGAAAACAACCACAACACCCTCTGTACAAGGTATGAAAATAAACCCTTCTGTTTGATCTCCATGAATTTGTGATACTTATCCTCTTTCCTGGTCTCCCTGTTGTCTTGTATTTGTTCTGATCCAGGTCGTGGAGATCTCCTTTAACTTCTGGTACCGTCTTGGAGAACATCTGTATAAAATAAATGATGCAGCGCTTCACACCATCTTCAGACCGTACATCCAGAGACTTCTGCACTGTTTGGCACGACACTGTCAACTCGATCCAGACCACGTAAGTCACCTGATCAGGTCTACACAGAACCATTTGAAACTGATAAAATCCTCAACCAGAACTTTATTAGTCTGGTTTTATTTTCCTATCATGCTGAGGAACCCGGATCAAGTCTACACAGAACCACCTCTAACTGATAAAATCCTCAGCCAGAACTTTATTACTCAAATATTAGTCACATACTTTGACATAAAATCAAGACAACACTCTCACAAATACTGTTCAAGTTCTGTTGGTTTAGTTCTGTTGTAGTTAAAATGTCAACTATCTAATTGTTGTGACCCAACAGGACGGAATCCCAGAGGACACAGATGACTTTGGGGAGTTTAGGATGAGAGTCTCTGACCTCGTTAAAGACGTCATTTTTCTTGTTGGATCCATGGAGTGTTTCTCTCAGGTAAAGTTTGAATCTACAACAAAAGGCTTGTCGATTGATTCTATTTGTAAATGTTCTCCACTGTTTATTTTCAGTCAAATATTCTACTTTAAAATATCTTCTGTTTGTTCTCGTTTATATTCTACTTTAAAAGTCTTTGTTCTCTTTCATATTCTATTTTAAAAGATGTTCTGTTTGTTCTCAGTTATATTCTACGTTAAAAGAAGGAAACCCTTCCTGGGAGGTGACGGAAGCTGTTCTATTCATCATGGCTGCAATTGCAAAAAGTGTAGATCCGTGAGTATCTGAAGATTCTTTTTAGAATCAAAGTTTTTTTTCCTTCAGGAGAAAGAAAATATGAAACACGTTAAGGATATCAGTTTATTTTTTAACCCTAAACCTCCTGGTGTGTTCTTTCCGTATGATTATTCTGAATCTGTCAGGAATACATGTCATTAAAAAGTTGTGTTTATCTTTCAGAGACAACAACCCAACGCTGTCGGAGGTGTTGCAGCAGGTGGTTCTACTTCCGGAAACCGTCCATATGGCAGTTCGTTATACGAGCATCGAGCTGGTCGGGGAGATGAGCGAGGTCGTGGACAGAAACCCAAGATTCCTCGGTAAGCGTTCATGATTTAGTTTAAGATTAGTGAGGAGTCAGCAGGCATTCAATGGCAGAATGAAACCGTTCAATGGCAGAATGAAACCGTTCAATGGCAGAATGAAACCGTTCAATGGCAGAATGAAACCGTTCAATGGCAGAATGAAACCGTTCAATGGCAGAATGAAACCGTTCAATGGCAGAATGAAACCGTTCAATGGCAGAATGAAACCGTTCAATGGCAGAATGAAACCGTTCAATGGCAGAATGAAACCGTTCAATGGCAGAATGAAACCGTTCAATGGCCGAATGAAACAGTTCAATGGCAGAATGAAACAGTTCAATGGCAGAATGAAACCGTTCAATGGCAGAATGAAACCGTTCAATGGCAGAATGAAACCGTTCAATGGCAGAATGAAACCGTTCAATGGCAGAATGAAACCGTTCAATGGCAGAATGAAACCGTTCAATGGCAGAATGAAACCGTTCAATGGCAGAATGAAACCGTTCAATGGCCGAATGAAACAGTTCAATGGCAGAATGAAACCGTTCAATGGCAGAATGAAACCGTTCAATGGCAGAATGAAACCGTTCAATGGCAGAATGAAACCGTTCAATGGCAGAATGAAACCGTTCAATGGCAGAATGAAACCGTTCAATGGCAGAATGAAACCGTTCAATGGCAGAATGAAACCGTTCAATGGCCGAATGAAACCGTTCAATGGCAGAATGAAACCGTTCAATGGCAGAATGAAACAGTTCAATGGCAGAATGAAACCGTTCAATGGCAGCATGGCAGAATAAAACAGGCAATAAAAGGTGTTTTGACTGGACTGATTTTATACTGGTAACCAGTGAGAAACTGGACTGATATGATATATGACTTGTCTTCATTGTCCTGACTCTGTAAAGGTGGTACGTTTATTTTGAAAACCCTGACTCTGTGTTTCCTCTTCCTGTCACAGACCCAGTGTTAAACTACCTGATGAAAGGCCTCAGAGAGAAATCTCTGGCGTCGGCAGCAGCGAAGGCAATCCACAACATCTGTTCAGTGTGCAGAGACCACATGGCTCAACACTTCCAGGGTCTACTGGACATCGCTCGGGCCCTGGACTCCTTCGTCCTGTCGACCGAGGCCGCTGTAGGACTGCTTAAAGGTACGTTAGTACACCTGTAACACACCTTTAAAGACATCGGCAGGTCAGTGCACCTGACACTGTCCCCACCTGGCTAATTAGTATTCATAATCACTAATTCTAATACCTGACAACTCCCAGCTAGTGCTGATGGGTCGGTGGGAGCTGCTGCTTGTGTGCACCTGATGGAAAAACTTCAGTTATTTGTGTATTTACCTGTACAGCTCTGGTCCTCGGGTCTGTTGCCTCAATGTTACGCGTCGTGTATTTACCTGTACAGGTACAGCTCTGGTCCTGGCCCGTCTTCCTCTGGAGAAGATTGCAGAATGTCTCAGTGATCTCTGTGCTGTTCAGGTCATAGCTCTAAAAAAGGTAAGTCACCTGTCTGTCCTCCTGACTCTGAATAAAAGCAGCACTTTTAAAACTAATACCAAAGTTAATGTTTTATTTTGTCTTTCAGCTTTTGACTGAGGAATCTACGAATGGTAAATCAGCTGATCCCACCGTCTGGCTCGACAGACTGGCTGTTATCTTCAGGTGAGTTTACCTGTATTCAAATTTCAAACTTTATTTAAATTATCACAGCAGCAGACTGTGAATAGCTTCTTACAATTTGTTTGTTTTTCCTACAGACACACAAACCCTATTGTAGAGAACGGACAGACTCACCCCTGTCAGAAGGTCATTCAGGAGGTAAAACACCTGAGCTCACCTGAATTCTTCCTGGAAGACTCGTTTGAATATTTACACAAAGTATTTTATTCATGATCAACCTCCCTGTAGAGCCGTTCGTATGTTATTGTTACGTTTTATCTGTATCATGTGACTCCACTGTCAATGAGATACTGTATTCAATGAACATGTCTTACCTGTAGGGTTTGTTTTACATTTCTTACCTGCGTCATGTGACTCACTTCTAGATCTGGCCAGTGCTGTCGGAGACTCTGAACACTCATCAGGCTGATAACAGGATCGTGGAGCGATGCTGTCGCTGTCTCAGGTTCGCTGTACGATGTGTCGGGAAAGGCTCCGCCTCCCTGCTGCAGCCACTGGTCACTCAGGTGAGACTCACCTGGACCTGTTTGCTTTCCTGATTTGTAATGAGTAGGACTGATCGGGTCTCACGAGCAATCGGTGATATTAGCGTCTTTTATAGTTCGTCACATTGCATCAGGTGATGAAACTAAACCCAGAAAGAACACTAAAAAAACACAACACACCTGTCCATGTTTGTTTTGATTGGCTGTTCGGTGTCTTCAGATGGTGAGTGTGTATCAGGTGTATCCACACTCCTGCTTCCTGTACCTGGGCAGCATTCTGGTGGACGAGTATGGCATGGAGGAGGGTTGCAGGCAAGGACTGCTTGACATGTTGCAGGTAAACGCACCGACACACCTGCAGAATAGGTGCAAGAACATTTGATTGAGTTACCGTACTTTCCGGGCTATAGAGCGCACCTGCTGATTTTTAAAAGAAAAAATAATTTGTACACAGAGAAGCTGCACTGGTCTATAAGCCGCAGGTGTCCCTGTTCAAGGCAAGATGCTTTTAACAGCACTAACGTTGTCTTCTTCTCTCAACATCATAACATGTCCGACTCGCTAGCTTCTAGCTACGAGCTACGAGCTACAACAGTTATTTCCTCGTTGCTTTTAGATTGTAATGAGAAGACACGCTGCTTCGTTTCACTTCTTCCGTTTGGTCGTCTTGAGAGACCTTAGTCTGTAAGTATGTCTGCATGAAGCGTGAGAGGATGTACGAAGATGTATCATATTCGCGAATGCTAATCGCGGTTAGCATTTCCCCATTGGCGGTATGTTAAAATTAGCTTAGAAGCTAGCGAGTCGGACGTGTTATGATGTTCAGAGAAGAAGACAACGTTAGTGCTGTTAAACGGATCTTGCCGTTCAACCTTTTTTGTGAACAGTCCTAGTGAGAGGTAGGTCAAAGGTCAAAGGTACTTCATTCATATTTATGTTAAATGTGTTGGCGGCGCAAAGCTACGGGAAAATCCACCCATAAGCCGCACCGTTGTATAAGCCGCAGTCTCAAAGCGTGGGGAGAACGTAGCGGCTTATAGTCGGGAAAGTACGGGAAATTCAATTTTGACTCACGAGACACTTTTCTGCACTTTAACAGCAAAATGAACGAGTACAAGTACATTTAGGCTACTCGACTACTGTACATGTTTAAGGTATTTGTACTCTACTTGACTATCTCCATTACATGCAACGTTATACTTCTACTCCACTACATTATGAGGGAAATATTGTACATTTACTTGATAATGTTAGTTACCAGTTCGGTTACTTTAGAGATTCAGATTCTTAACAGAATATATAAATCAACCAATAAACTATGATGTAAGTAGTACACAGCCTAATTATTCAGGATATAATGCAGTTAAAATGAGCTCCACCGTTACCAGGTGCAACAATAACTGGTATGTATAACTGACCTCTTCCTCCAGGCTCTGTGTATGCCGACTTTCCAGCTGTTGGAGCAGCAGAACGGTCTGAGGAATCATCCCGACACCGTGGACGACCTGTTCAGACTGGCCACCAGGTGAGTCTGGTTCACCTGAACACATTGCTCTACTGCGGTACGCGTGTCTGTACATCTGCCTGATGTCTCTACCCGTTCAGGTTTGTCCAAAGGAGTCCCGTCACTTTACTCAGCAGCAGCATCATCGTTCACATCATCCAGTGCGCCATCGCTGCCACCTCATTGGACCACCGAGACGCCAACTGCAGCGTCATGAAGTTTGTCCGAGACCTCATTCACACCGGAGTCGCCAACGACGTGAGTCAGCAGAAAAAAACGAGATTCAATCGACATGAAAACCACAGTGAGGGCAGGACCATCACATATCATGTCTGTCCTCTCTGTCCTCTGTCTCTCTCTCTCCTCTCTCTCCTCTCCTCTGTCTCTCTCTCTCTCTCTCTCTCTCTCTCTCTGTCCTCTCCTCTCTCTCTCTCTGTCCTCTCCTCTCTCTCTCTCTCTCTCTCTCTCTCTCTCTCTCTCTCTCTGTCCTCTCCTCTCTCTCTCTCTGTCCTCTCCTCTCTCTCTCTCTGTCCTCTCCTCTCTCTCTCTCTCTCTCTCTCTCTCTCTCTCTCTCTCTCTCTCTCTGTCCTCTCTCTCTCCTCTGTCTCTCTCTCTCTCTCTCTCTCTCTCTCTCTCTCTCTCTCTCTCTCTCTCTCTCTCTCTCTCCTCTCCTCTCCTCTCTGTCTCTCTCTCTCTCTCTCTCTCTCTCTCTCTGTCCTCTCTCTCTCTCTCTCGCTCTCTCTCTCCTCTGTATCTCTCTCTCTCTCTCTCTCTCTCTCTCTCCTCTGTCCTCTCTCTCTCTCTCTCTCTCTCTCTGTCCTCTGTCTGTCTCTGCAGCACGAGGAAGACTTTGAGGTGAGGAAGCAGCTGATTGGTCAAGCCATGGAGCAGCACGGTCAGCAGCTCATCACTCAGCTGATGCACTCGTGCTGCTTCTGTCTGCCTCCGTACACGCTGCCGGACGTGGCCGAGGTGCTGTGGGAGGTCATGGTGTTCGACCGGCCTGTGAGTATAACGAGTCGCGGTCGAGTCGAGTTCCCCGGGGACCGTTTCAAACTCTCCTCCTTCTGTTTCAGACCTTCTGTCGCTGGTTAGAAAATGCTCTGAAAGGTTTACCAAAGGAGACGTCGGGAGGAGCCGAGACCGTCACTCACAAACAGCTGACCGATTTCCACAAACAGGTCACCAGGTGAGTCACCAGCAACACATCGTGTTCTTTCCCATTTCAATAACCGACGGCGAGGCGTTCGGGTATTTGTTGAGACTTGTTGATCTGAATGTGGAAAGCAGAGAAACTGGAGTCCTCGTAGCAAGTTGAGACAAATCCTGTGAGGAACTAAACACACCTGAGTTCACCTGAACTCAGGAAGGACAACAGAGGGAGGTTTTTACGTTCATCAGACAGCTCTCCTGCTGATCTCTACACACATTTGTTGCATCATCTGCCTGAATAACCATCGATGACCCTCTTAACGAAGCGTTGTGTTCCCTCAGTGAGGTCTTGAAGGCAGCCCTGTGTTTGTGCTCATGTGTGCTTCCTTCCTCAGCGCTGAGGAGTGTAAACAGGTGTGTTGGGCCATCAGAGAGTTCACCAGACTGTTCCGATAGCTGCAACCTTCACACAACACCAGGTAACTATGACCACAAGCAACTCTCCACACACCTGTACAACCAGTGATCCAGATGTTCAGCAGCTGTTGTCTTCATCTGTTTCAGGTTAAATCTTTTGTTGACCAACATTCAGAGGTGACGGCAAAAAGCTGCGACTGCAGACAAGGATCCAAAGGGACGGGATGAAGATGATGAAGAAGATGGAGGAGGGACTTTGAATGTGAAACAGGACAAATAACTCTGAAGGACTGACAGAGTGAGTTCTCCACCCCGACCCCCGACCTCACCTGACCACACCTGCAGCAGGTGTCAGGTGGGCGGGGTCGGGTCCAGCAGGTTTCAGGTGGGCGGGGTCGGGACTAGGAGGAGTTCACTAAGTGAACTGATGTGGATCAGTCCTGTTGGATCTTCATCAGTAATCAATTGTAGGACGTGCCTGGCCAACAGTTTTTAAGAGAAGATTTATTTTTTGGGACTTTGGTCGTGATGTTTTTTGTCCGTGCCATACAAAGAGCCAAAAGATTTTCCCATGATGCTCTTGGCTGAGTGGCTGCCTGTAGAGGCTTTAATGCTGGGAGGATTTGGCGTCACCTTTGACCTTTTTAACTTTGGTTGACTTTTAGTTGTTTTTCCACAAAGTGAGACAGAGTGAACTCTGGGTAATGAGACGGAGAGACTGACACCATGACATCATCGGTGATGTAGCCTTGTTGTAAACAATAAACAAAAAACAACTGAAACAACAAATCCCGTCTGCTTCAGTGTGTTCATGGTCTGATCCGTCTGGATGTGTCTCGTTGTGTATCGGGTGTGAAAGTGACCCAGGTAAGTGTCTGGGGGGGGCTCAGAGAACACAACAGGCCCGACCTCTGATCGGTCCTGAAGAAGAGGAACCTGGACCAGAACCGGGTGGACCTGGGAGTTCTACTAGACGAAGAAGACTCTCGATTCATTCGTGCGTCATCATCGTTTCTCTTTTATTTTGAAAGTAGGCTACACACAATCGGGTAGTGTTACTGGACCCTGGTTCTGATTGGTTCTGATTGGACCCTGCACACATGAATAATGCTCATTGATCTGTGGAGAGTCCCGTCCGTTCCTTCACTCAGTAATCCGACACCGTCTGCGATGTCATCGTTACAGCGCTGGAG
The DNA here is from genome assembly GCF_949748355.1 of Melanostigma gelatinosum. NCBI lineage: Eukaryota > Metazoa > Chordata > Actinopteri > Perciformes > Zoarcidae > Melanostigma > Melanostigma gelatinosum. The sequence continues at coordinate 706,306 of NC_136655.1, read as the reverse complement.
TTTTCCGGTGGAACTGGTTCCTGTTTGTTTGGTCTGTGGAGGGAAACACCTTTTGAAATGTGATCCAGACGGAGCGGACCAATGAAATATGAATCCTTGTTTTATTAATCATATGTATTAATATGGGAATCCGAAAAAAAACACTGCTAACCGCCACGGTTTCATGTTCCAGTAGATTTCATGTTTCAGTAGATTTCAGTAGATTTTATGTTTCAGTAGATTTCATGTTTCAGTAGATTTCATGTTTCAGTAGATTTCAGTAGATTTCATGTTTCAGTAGATTTCATGTTTCAGTAGATTTCATGTTTCAGTAGATTTCAGATTTCACGTTTCAGTAGATTTCATGTTTCAGTAGATTTCAGTAGATTTCACGTTTCAGTAGATTTCATGTTTCAGTAGATTTCACGTTTCAGTAGATTTCAGTAGATTTCACGTTTTAGTAGATTTCATGTTTCAGTAGATTTCATGTTTCAGTAGATTTCAGATTTCACGTTTCAGTAGATTTCATGTTTCAGTAGATTTCACGTTTTAGTAGATTTCACGTTTCAGTAGATTTCAGTAGATTTCACGTTTTAGTAGATTTCACGTTTTAGTAGATTTCACGTTTTAGTAGATTTCACGTTTTAGTAGATTTCACGTTTCAGTAGATTTCACGTTTCAGTAGATTTCACGTTTCAGTAGATTTCACGTTTTAGTAGATTTCACGTTTTAGTAGATTTAACGTTTCAGTAGATTTCACGTTTTAGTAGATTTCACGTTTCAGTAGATTTCAGTAGATTTCACGTTTCAGTAGATTTCACGTTTCAGTAGATTTCACGTTTTAGTAGATTTCACGTTTTAGTAGATTTAACGTTTCAGTAGATTTCACGTTTTAGTAGATTTCACGTTTCAGTAGATTTCACGTTTCAGCAGCAAGTGATTGTTTTCATTATTCTCGTCTCAATGAAATGACACATTTGACTATTTAAAGGACTCATTGCTTCAGATTTCTGGAGGAAACGTCACGAGATCATCGTTGTGGACAAATCTGTCCTTAGTGGACATGTTGACTGGTATTACTGCAGAATACACTGTAATACACTAATGTTTTGCTGTGTAATACAATATATTACTGTGTATTACTGTGTGTGTGTCATACAATGTGTTCTGCGGTAAGTAAAAACATGATGTATGAAAGAATACTGCAGTGGTGTTTATTGGACATGTCGGAGGTTAAAGGACAGATCTCATGAAGTTATCAGAAACAAACCTGCAGACGATGATTTAGGATTCAGATGTTTTACAGCGGATCACTTCAGTCAGAATGAACGTCTCTTTAGACGTGAGACACACTTCCGTTAACGTGACGCAGATCTGATGATCAGCTGAAAGTTTCACTTCTTCTAAAGCTGAGATCAGCTGACCAAGTGAAAAGTTCCGAATCTTTGAAAGTCAGTTCTGTAGTTTGATTACTCAGAGGACGTCCAGGGGTCCAACCTCTGGATGTGTGGATCAGGGGACGGTGTCGGGGGTCCAGGGCCCCTGGATGTGTTGGCTCTGCAGGAGCCTCTGCAGCTCCTTGAACTGCTCCACCGTCTGGTCCTTCACGTCAGGGTTTGAGATCTGCAGCCGGATGCTGTCGGTGGACCAACTGAGTTCTCCAGAGAACATCTCTGTCAGGATCCGAGCCACGACGGGAACAACCTGAGGACAACCAGAACCACAGGGAACAAACTGAGTGAAGGATTTAAACGGTGACTGAGGATGAGGAAGAGCGCCCCCAGTGGACAAGTGTTGACAAACAGACCTGGACGATGATGAGCTTCTTCTCTTTGGGTTTCTTGTCGGGCCAGTCCTCCCCGAAACAGAAATAGATCTCGAAGGGTGGCGGGTTCTGAGTTTCCCCTCTGTGGAACAGGATCAGCCCTGCGGACAGACGCACGTTGATGTAAATGTGTAAATGAGACGGAGTTCTCCACACCTCAGTGATTCAGTACCTTGCAGGAAGTCGTTGAGGCTGAACACCTTGATCTTCTTCTCCCGCTCCAGGGGGTTGGGTGGACCGTGCTCGGGCATGCCGGGTCCGGACCAGAACACTTTGCACTGACAGAGGCGGACGGCATAGATGTCTTGCTCCCAGATCTCCAGGATCAGCCCGCGGTCCATGACGTCCAGCAGGGCGTCGGTGTAGAACCTCTGCTTCTGGTTCTGAACCTCAGACGTCCCGGGGAACAGGACCTGCTGCAGGGTGACGGGTCCAAACAGGTCCACCTGCTCCGGAGTCGGCTCCAGGTGTCCGTAGTAAATCCGGCAGCCTTGAGGGTTACTGACGGTCAGAGAGCCGGTGGACCGGCCTCGATACTGGAACCTCAGGTCCAGATCTGTTACTACGGACGGAGAGGACGTCTGTTCAACCAACGGGCTTTGAACTAAGGACGCCACCTTCTTACTTCATAACTCACGCTGACCCTCAGCTTTCTGGGTGATACTCGGTGTTGAATAAACTTTTGTGATGTTCAGGGTTGAACCACAGAACCTGTTCCTCACACACCTTCTCCACTGTGAGCCAACAGGTGGGCGTATCGTCCAGGTGGAACAACACACCAGACTTCATCCTTTAATCCTCCAGATGAGGCTTAGTGGAGCTTTAGAGTTTTAGCATTCAAGAGTCATTCTCTTTCTTTTCCTCCCTGCAGAATAAAGGTTCAACTATACCAGTTCACCTGAGATCAGGACCGTCTGGGATCCGGTGTTCAAGAGCTCCTGATCGAGGACCACCAGAGACGCATCCTCCATCAGTTCCCTGAACCCTGAAGTTCCCTCCTGCTGCCAGTCTTTGTGCTAAGCTAGGCTAAAGCTGTTGTTTTTATTGCCTCGACAAGAACCAAACAGGTGCTACTCACGTGGGACGCTGCTCAGCAGGTCGTACTTGCAAGGTTGCTGGTTCTGGACGTCCCCCATACTGCTGGCCTCCATCGGTGCCGGCTCGGGGGGAGCGGACGCTGCCGGCGGGGGGGGCAGAGAGTTCAGGTCCTGGAGTCCGTCGGAGAGTCCTGCGGCGTGGACGAAGCTCCCCTGAACCACCGTCGGACCCTGAGCCCGGAGGTCGGAGGTCATGGGGATCATGTGTTCAAACGCAGCCTCAGAATGCGCCGGGAAGGAGCCGAAGGAGGGGGGGTCACCGACGACCCTGGGGTCTGATGAGGCATGACATCATCACATTACATCATCACGAGAGGAAACGCTGAAACATGAGACTTCAGTGAAAAGATTCAAACGGAGGAAAGAGCAAACGAGGAAGGAAGGAAGAAAGAAAAACAAACAACAACAACAAGGAAGGAAAGATATAAATATAAACCCGACAACAGAAACAGCTGATTAGCTGTGTGGGTTAAATATTCGCTACATCAGGTCTGGAGTCTCTGAACTCTCCTGTTCCATGAAGAACCCGAGGAACCCGAGCCTCGAGGCCTTCGGGTTCCTCACAGAGCCAGCTTGGTTTCAGCGTGGTACTTACTGATGGTGAGGTCCATCAGGTTGGGCATCTGAGAACAGAAAGACGTCGTCAGTCAGCTGATTAAAGTGTTTAAGAGTTATTTTATCAACGTGTCGTCTTCCTCACCTCCTCGTCATCGTCGTCGGCTCCGTCTGAGGAAGGAAGCAGATCGATGAGATGAAGATAAAGATGATGATGATGATGTCATCGACCCCTCACCTGTGTTCCCGCTCTGCTCACAGACCTCGTAGATCTTGTACGGTTGAACCGGAGTCTCTTTGGTGCCGTCGTACTTCAGCTGAAACTCTCGGCTCTTGTTCAGAGCGCAGCGGAGGTTCGCCTTCCACTTGGCCGGCTCAGGTTCATCCACGCCCTCCTGGTACTTACCCGTCTCCAGGGCCCACGCCTGCAAGACACAGAGCAGGGCTAACACACCAGCACAGAAAACAAACAGCTGATACAGTCTGTGCTGTTGTGTTACATGTTGGTAAACAAACAGCTGATACAGTCTGTGTTGTTGTGTTGCATGTTTGTAAACAAACTGCTGATACATTCTGTGTTGTTGTGTTGCATGTTTGTAAACAAACAGCTGATACAGTCTGTGTTGTTGTGTTGCATGTTTGTAAACAAACAGCTGATACAGTCTGTGTTGTTGTGGTGCATGTTTGTAAACAAACAGCTGATACATGCTGTGTTGTTGTGTTGCATGTTTGTAAACAAACAAACAGCTGATGCATGCTGTGTTGTGTTGCATGTTTGTAAACAAACAGCTGATACGTTCTGTGTTGTTGTGTTGCATGTTTGTAAACAAACAAACAGCTGATACAGTTTGTGTTGTGTTGCATGTTTGTAAACAAACAAACAGCTGATACAGTATGTGTTGTTGTGTTGCATGTTTGTAAACAAACAGCGGATACAGTCTGTGTTGTTGTGTTGCATGTTTGTAAACAAACAAACAGCTGATACAGTCTGTGTTGTTGTGTTGCATGTTTGTAAACAAACAAACAGATGATACAGTCTGTGTTGTTGTGTTGCATGTTTGTAAACAAACAGCTGGTACAGTATGTGTTGTTGTGTTGCATGTTTGTAAACAAACAAACAGATGATACAGTATGTGTTGTTGTGTTACATGTTTGTAAACAAACAAACAGCTGATACAAACAGGCTGTGTTGTTGGTGTTGCATGTTTGTAAACAAACAGCTGATACAAACAGTATGTTGTTGTGTGACATGTTTGTAAACAAACAGCTGATACAGTCTGTGTTGGTGTGTTACATGTTTGTAAACAAACAAACGAACATATTTCGGAGCTCAGAGTCAAACTTTCAGCAGAAACAGAGATCTGAGAATGAAAGCAGAAGTGGTTACTAGTGAAGGAGGAAGTGACATCAGCAGTAAAGTTCAGTGAGCCAATCAGCACGTTCCATGTTTGAGGAAACACACACTGAACGATGGTTCAATGTGATGAATATGAATGAGTCTCAGACCTTGAACACGGTGTTCTCCTCCTCACACCCGGAGGAGGGATTGTGTCGTGTCGCGTGTCTCCAGGGGATCTGGAAGAGTCTGTGTTCTGAGCTGAGCCACTGAAGACCAGGATACCTGCCGCTGTTCACCTGAGCCAACAACCAGGGCTTCAGACGGATCCTCCGGGGCTGCATGCTCATACTGGGAGGAGGAGATGGAGCACTGGGAGGAGATGGAGCACTGGGAGGAGGAGGAGATGGAGCACTGGGGAGGAGATGATGGAGCACTGGGGAGGAGATGATGGAGCACTGGGAGGAGGAGATGGAGCACTGGGAGGAGATGGAGGAGCACTGGGAGGAGGAGATGATGGAGCACTGGGAGGAGGAGATGGAGCACTGGGAGGAGATGGAGGAGCACTGGGAGGAGGAGATGATGGAGCACTGGGAGGAGATGGAGCACTAGGAGGAGATGGAGCACTGGGAGGAGGAGATGATGGAGCACTGGGAGGAGATGGAGCACTGGGAGGAGATGGAGCACTGGGAGGAGGAGATGGAGCACTGGGAGGAGATGGAGCACTGGGAGGAGGAGATGATGGAGCACTGGCAGGAGATGGAGCACTGGCAGGAGATGGAGCACTGGGAGGAGATGGAGCACTGGGAGGAGGAGATGATGGAGCACTGGCAGGAGATGATGGAGATGATGGAGCTCCTAGATGAGTGGTAACAACAGTTATCTTACAAATATATATTTAAATACGTATTATTATTGTCATTATTATGTATTGCATATTATTTGGTATTAATGATGTTAGAGGTGAAAGTTCTCTTTGATGAAGACCAGGAGATCCAGCTGAAAGCTCTGAAAGACTGTGGACCTTACAGACTTTAAGAAATCCTTTTACTCAACTATAAAGAACTAAATACCTGAGGTCAGCTGCAGGTTCTCTACTGCCCACCTGAGGAACACTGAAACCCGAGGAACACCCGAGGAACACTGAGGAACACCCGAGGAACACTGAAACCCGAGGAACACCTGAGGAACACCCGAGGAACACTGAAACCCGAGGAACACCTGAGGAACACTGAGGAACACCCGAGGAACACCTGAGGAACACCCGAGGAACACCCGAGGAACACTGAGGAACACCCGAGGAACACCCGAGGAACACTGAGGAACACCCGAGGAACACTGAGGAACACCCGAGGAACACTGAGGAACACCCGAGGAACACTGAGGAACACCCGAGGAACACTGAGGAACACCCGAGGAACACTGAGGAACACCCGAGGAACACCCGAGGAACACCCGAGGAACACTGAGGAACACCCGAGGAACACTGAGGAACACTGAGGAACACCCGAGGAACACTGAAACCTGAGGAACACTGAAACCTGAGGAACACCCGAGGAACACTGAGGAACACTGAAACCTGAGGAACACTGAGGAACACCCGAGGAACACTGAGGAACACCCGAGGAACACTGAAACCTGAGGAACACTGAGGAACACCCGAGGAACACTGAGGAACACCCGAGGAACACTGAAACCTGAGGAACACCTGAGGTCTGCTAAAACTTGTGTATATATATACGTACGTTCAATGTCCAAGTTGTGAAGGTAAAATCATAAGACGATCTCTGTGGGTCGTGGCTTGTCATTAAGGAGTGATGGTGGATCCCACAGCCAGACCAGCTGAGAACCACTGACCTCCATGAAGCAGGAAACATTATGTGAATTTATGCTTCTGCATTATCCAAATGCTCTCGTACTGTTCAAACGTATTGTAAGGCTCGTACCGAACGGTTTAATACGAAGACGTACATAGTTACAGCCTAACAACGAATAATAGCTGTGGCGCCATCGTGTGGTTATAAGGTGGTATTTCAGCTGCAGGACAGCAGTGAAGGCCCAGCTATAAAATACACAGACTCAGAGGTCTCAGGACTCAGAGGTCTCAGGACTCAGAGGTCTCAGGACTCAGAGGACTCAGAGGTCTCAGGACTCAGAGGTCTCAGGACTCAGAGGTCTGATGGAGACGTGGAACTGATGAACTCTGTTAAAAATTCATGACGGGATGTAACTGTTCAGCTTCACGGTGACTGTTCGCTAAACGCACGTGCGTGTGTGTGCGCGCGCCCTTTACTGTACCGGTGGACTCACCTGGTCCCGGTCTTGGTCTTGGTCCTGGTCCCGGTCCTGGTCCTGGTCCTCTGCTCCGTGAGTCGTTATTCAGGAACTCGAACTGAAGCTCATCTCGGAGAGAAAAAAAAAAGTCCCGCAGACTTCAGAATCAAGCGACGTAATGACAAATACTACTTCCTGTTAGAGAGACAAAATAAAAGTGTAAACATGTAATAAAGAATACTTCTACTACCACTAAATACACACATCTACTAGAAACTACTGCAACCTGAGAAGAAGGCAGCTCTTACTCAATTATGTTATGTATTCATTTAGTTACATATAGAAGCTTTTATTGTGTTTTAAATAAACATTTAGTGGGCGGAATGAGACCCTTTGTTTTATTGTGAAAGGGTTTCCGGAGTGTTGACAGTTTTTACGGAAGTGCTCGAGGTTCCTCCCTTCCTTCCGCTCAACACTGAAATAAATAACTAAATAAAACGAATTCACTTTATTTAGTTTAGTTGTATGATTTTATATGTGAGACGTTTACAGCTGATGCAAACTTATTGAGTGATCATTTTCAATATGAATGAAAAAATACCAGCAAACTCATTTCTATAAATAATTAGTCTGTAAAATGTCTATAAGATAAATATTTATAATCTATTAGAGAGAGAGAGAGAGAGAGAGAGAGAGAGAGAGAGAGAGAGAGAGAGAGAGAGAGAGAGAGAGAGAGAGAGAGAGAGAGAGAGAGAGAGAGAGAGAGAGAGAGAGAGAGAGAGAGAGAGAGAGAGAGAGAGAGAGAGAGAGAGAGAGAGAGAGAGAGAGAGAGAGAGAGAGAGAGAGAGAGAGAGAGAGAGAGAGAGAGAGAGAGATTTGTTCGGGGCGGGGCTTCTTGTTGGGGTGCTAGCTGCTGATTGGTTCCCATCTGAATGAGCGGCATGTCTCCAGCAGTGTGTTGATGCTGATGAGTTTAGATGTTGTGAGTAAAGAAGTGTGAACGTTCAGTGAAGATTCACTGATCACAGCTTCAACTCGTCACAGTTCAAATAAACACAATGATCAATAATCAATCAACAATCAAAAGCGTTTTCAGCTTTTTGTATCAAAGATTTATTCTGAGTTACAGAATTAGACTTGAACAACGTCTTGGTTTTCATTTCTAAAAGTTAAAAAAAGAAAAAGGAACAATAACAAGAAGGTCGGCCGACGTCAGCGTCGCTGCGTCTCCATTGATTTGTCCCGCGTGCTGAAGAGCTCCTGGAACAAGACGACATCAGAACTGTGTGGTGAAGCAGTCACAGGATGAGTCGTGTAAATCTCATTCTGTGATCGATGTGAGAAATCTCTGATATTGCTGCTCTGTGATTGGCTGCAGAGAGGTGTCCTCTTATCTGTACCCGTCTTCAGACAAACGGATCACCAGTCCATCATCCGGGTCATCTGAGTCCTGTGACGTCTGCTCTCATTGGTCTGTCTTCATGTCTTCATGTCTTCATGTCTTCATGTCGTGTGATCACCTGAAGACGGTCAACCGTCTCCACCATCACGGCTTCTGAGGGTTTCTGGTCTTTCTATGACAGGAGACAGATGAGAGTGAAATGTTCCTGCAGGGTCGCTGACCATGTTTGGAGGAGGAGGAGGAGGAGGAGGAGGAGGAGGAAGCACAGAGTGTTTCCTGGTGTAGACTCCCTGTCTGCCTTGGAAACCTTCTGACTCTTGTTCATGACTGAAAGTTCTGGAGCTCGTCTGTTGGTTTAAATTTAGATCAAATGAATATATTTATTGAAATGAATGAAGTCTCTACATTCAGTAATTATGTTCGTACCTCGTTGGGATGTTGACCGACGGACGGCGATGCGTTTTGGTCGTCAGGATTTCGCTGAACTCGTCTTCTCTTCACGGTTCGAAGCACCAGAAACAAACCAGCTGATAGAAACAACAACAGAATCATCGCAGTGATTCCTCCTGCTAGTCTGCTGTCCACATCTCCGAACATCTGCTGCTCAGTGAACGCACCACGAGGAACTACAGAGAGCAGAGAGTTAGTGTCAGTGAACGCACCACGAGGAACTACAGAGAGCAGAGAGTTAGTGTCAGTGAACGCACCACGTGGAACTACAGAGAGCAGAGAGTTAGTGTCAGTGAACGCACCACGAGGAACTACAGAGAGCAGAGAGTTAGTGTCAGTGAACGCACCACGAGGAACTACAGAGAGCAGAGAGTTAGTGTCAGTGAACGCACCACGTGGAACTACAGAGAGCAGAGAGTTAGTGTCAGTGAACGCACCACGAGGAACTACAGAGAGCAGAGAGTTAGTGTCAGTGAACGCACCACGAGGAACTACAGAGAGCAGAGAGTTAGTGTCAGTGAACGCACCACGAGGAACTACAGAGAGGAAAGAGTTAGTGTCAGTGAACGCACCACGAGGAACTACAGAGAGCAGAGAGTTAGTGTCAGTGAACGCACCACGAGGAACTACAGAGAGCAGAGAGTTAGTGTCAGTGAACGCACCACGAGGAACTACAGAGAGGAAAGAGTTAGTGTCAGTGAACGCACCACGAGGAACTACAGAGAGCAGAGAGTTAGTGTCAGTGAACGCACCACGTGGAACTACAGAGAGGAAAGAGTTAGTGTCAGTGAACGCACCACGAGGAACTACAGAGAAGAAAGAGTTAGTGTCAGTGAACGCACCACGAGGAACTACAGAGAGCAGAGAGTTAGTGTCAGTGAACGCACCACGAGGAACTACAGAGAGCAGAGAGTTAGTGTCAGTGAACGCACCACGAGGAACTACAGAGAGCAGAGAGTTAGTGTCAGTGAACGCACCACGAGGAACTACAGAGAGCAGAGAGTTAGTGTCAGTGAACGCACCACGAGGAACTACAGAGAGCAGAGAGTTAGTGTCAGTGAACGCACCACGAGGAACTACAGAGAGGAAAGAGTTAGTGTCAGTGAACGCACCACGAGGAACTACAGAGAGCAGAGAGTTAGTGTCAGTGAACGCACCACGAGGAACTACAGAGAGCAGAGAGTTAGTGTCAGTGAACGCACCACGAGGAACTACAGAGAGCAGAGAGTTAGTGTCAGTGAACGCACCACGAGGAACTACAGAGAGCAGAGAGTTAGTGTCAGTGAACGCACCACGAGGAACTACAGAGAGCAGAGAGTTAGTGTCAGTGAACGCACCACGAGGAACTACAGAGAGGAAAGAGTTAGTGTCAGTGAACGCACCACGAGGAACTACAGAGAGCAGAGAGTTCGTGTCAGTGAACGCACCACGAGGAACTACAGAGAGCAGAGAGTTAGTGTCAGTGAACGCACCACGAGGAACTACAGAGAGCAGAGAGTTAGTGTCAGTGAACGCACCACGAGGAACTACAGAGAGCAGAGAGTTCGTGTCATTGAACGCACCACGAGGAACTACAGAGAGCAGAGAGTTAGTGTCAGTGAACGCACCACGAGGAACTACAGAGAGCAGAGAGTTAGTGTCAGTGAACGCACCACGTGGAACTACAGAGAGCAGAGAGTTAGTGTCAGTGAACGCACCACGAGGAACTACAGAGAGGAAAGAGTTAGTGTCAGTGAACGCACCACGAGGAACTACAGAGAGCAGAGAGTTAGTGTCAGTGAACGCACCACGAGGAACTACAGAGAGGAAAGAGTTAGTGTCAGTGAATGCACCACGAGGAACTACAGAGAGCAGAGAGTTAGTGTCAGTGAACGCACCACGAGGAACTACAGAGAGCAGAGAGTTAGTGTCAGTGAACGCACCACGAGGAACTACAGAGAGCAGAGAGTTCGTGTCAGTGAACGCACCACGAGGAACTACAGAGAGCAGAGAGTTCGTGTCAGTGAACGCACCACGAGGAACTACAGAGAGCAGAGAGTTAGTGTCAGTGAACGCACCACGAGGAACTACAGAGAGCAGAGAGTTCGTGTCAGTGAACGCACCACGAGGAACTACAGAGAGCAGAGAGTTCGTGTCAGTGAACGCACCACCACAGTTCCAGACTGTAACTCACCTGATTGTCCTCTCTGCAGGACTTCAATGTCCACTGAAGCTGAAGCTTCTTCTCCAGATTCTTCATCTCTTGCAACAACCTGCATATAGAAATATAATAATGCATTTATTTACATCAACCAAGAAGGAACATCAATAGTCTGAACAGTTGTATTACACATGAGACGTTCAGGTACGATGGGAGAGTAAATATCAAGTCTCTGTATGCGAGTGTGGCTCTGCAATAACAAGAAATAATATGCAACAGAATATTAGCAGAATGTACAAATACACAAAACACAGGAGTATATTGAAGATACTTCAATTAATAATTATTAAAGGAAATTAGATGTAATACTGTAATAACCCACAGGGTGGAGCTCCAACTCAAACAATGTATGACGTCTATTAGCTTTATATTTAGTACAGCCTGCTAATGCTCACTATTAATGTACAATGTACTCTGAATTACTACGTTTCACTCAATACTGATCCAGAGAACAGATGAAGGGGTGAAGGGGTGAAGGGATGAAGGGGTGAAGGGATGAAGGGGTGAAGGGGTGAAGGGCTGAAGGGGTGAAGGGGTGAAGGGATGAAGGGGTGAAGGGATGAAGGGGTGAAGGGATGAAGGGATGAAGGGATGAAGGGGTGAAGGGATGAAGGGGTGAAGGGGTGAAGGGATGAAGGGGTGAAGGGATGAAGGGGTGAAGGGTTGAAGGGATGAAGGGGTGAAGGGATGAAGGGGTGAAGGGGTGAAGGGATGAAGGCGTGAAGGGGTGAAGGGGTGAAGGGGTGAAGGGATGAAGGGGTGAAGGGATGAAGGGGTGAAGGGATGAAGGGGTGAAGGGGTGAAGGGATGAAGGGATGAAGGGGTGAAGGGGTGAAGGGATGACGGGGTGAAGGGATGAAGGGGTGAAGGGATGAAGGGATGAAGGGGTGAAGGGGTGAAGGGTTGAAGGGGTGAAGGGGTGAAGGGATGAAGGGGTGAAGGGATGAAGGGGTGAAGGGGTGAAGGGGTGAAGGGGTGAAGGGATGAAGGGGTGAAGGGGTGAAGGGATGAAGGGGTGAAGGGTTGAAGGGGTGAAGGTTGTTGTTTTGTGGACTTGTGTTGTCGGTTGCAGCAGAAACGGTCCAAGAGTCCAGAGACCTCGAGGTCTGGACCAGGTCAGCATGAATACTGATGAGGATGATGACTCGGTGACAGACTTGTCCTCGTTATCCTTCATACATCGTTATGTTACAGAAGCTCCTCCCACCCGGTTTCACTGCATTTATTATATATTTGTAGAAATATCAAACTTGAGATGAGTAAAGTAGGAATGAAGCGCAGAGAGACCTTTGAGAGAGAGCTGGGTGTCGTCTGCGTACGGGCGGAACTACAGGTGTGACAGCAGCTGTTTGACAGATGTTTGTCACCTTATAGTTGTATAGTAGTACAATGAAGGTAACAATACCACATTGTAGTTATATATATATGTGTATATACAGACACCAGCAGACTCTTCTAGTCAGAAGTACTGATTGAGGGGGAATTGTTCCATTTCATACTGTTTTAAAGGAAGACCCACCTGTAGTATGTGTCTGTCGAAGGCATGCAGTTGGTCCGTCCTGGCGATCAGAACCCCCCCGTTGGTGACTTGGTACAGTCCAGATGCAGGAAGGATGGAGTAGTGGATGTTTGGATTCAGGCCCTGTGATTGGACAGCAGTGATGACTCGTCTGCTGTCAGATGGGTTATAAAACAGGTAAACCAGCAGGTGCTCTTACATCAGAGAAGTCGCCATCTGACGCCCGGATCTGTAACACCTGGTTCCCATAGGTGGTGACGATGGAGGCCGGGCTCGAGTTCTGGACGATGAAACCTCTAAAGGTGGTTCTGTTGAAGACCGGAGGGAACGTGTTCTCACTGAGAACCCTGATCAGAACCGAAACCACACTGTACTTCAGCTGGTCGTCCTCCTGACACACCTGCAGAGGCAGATCAAAGCACAGGTAGATCGGACCTTTTGTTCCGTAGTGAGTGTGATGGATAAAAGGTAAACAGGAAGTAGCACTACCATGACGCTGAGTGTGAAGTCTGCCTCCTGGCGCCGGGCGGTCACAGCTCTGGTGAGCCGGATCTCACCGGTCCTGTTGTTGATCACAAACCTGCCTCGATCCCCACCTGAACACACACACACTCCGTTTGACCGGCTGCAGTATGGGCCTTGAACTCCTCGGCCTCTTTTCCAGCAACACAGTGTTGCAGGGAGAACGTCTTTCTGTGGGCTAACAGGAAGTTAGCGTCGCCCTGTTTTCCTCAACAAAAGACCCAAGGAATGTTTTACGTTTAAACTTATTACACATTTCCATAATCCATTTAGCGCTGATAGAAACACGACTTCTGACGGGTAACGAAGGTCCAGAGAGCCGTGGATGTTGTAGTCATATGCCTGAAAGCTCCAAGAACAACACTTTAAAGAGACATTTAACTCAGCAAGTTGTTTTCTCTTTCAGAAACACATTTATTTGATGATTTATTAAATCCCATTCCTCTGGAAACCGTCAACGTTCAGTATGACTGACGGCCCCTCCCATCCACTAGGGGGCGTGTCCTGTTCGCTGCCTTCTGTCTGTCAGGATGTTGATCGGCAGCTCACGAGCCCACCTGAGCCTGATGGGAGTGGCCTCTATAAAGATGCACCACCTGAACATGGCGAGGTGCCTCCTCTCCTCTCCGACTCTCAGCTGCTTCATTTGATTAATTCTTTGGTTGTTTGTTGCTGTTATCACTCGTCTTGTCTCCCTCATGTTGCAGCCGGTGACATCAGAGGTGTAAGGTGTCCACAGGAAACCTCTCTCTTCTGGATCACATTCTTTTTGGCATCTTCCGGTTCATACTTCAGCTCTTCTACTCGTAGCTGCAGTCTCATCTTGTCACTCTGAGTCTCCACTGTTCTTTGTTTCTTTCTTCTCTCGTCTCCGGGTCCAGTCACAGGAGATCTGGGGTCTCAGACTGATCTCAGGCTGTCACAACCCGGCTCCTATAGGCGCTGACAAATACGGCGAAGACACAACAGATGATGATTACGTGAAGTATTTATTTTAACCAAATAAAGAAATGGTTAACTCTGCACGTTGGTCACACCCCCCCCCCCCCCCCCCCCCCCCCCCCCCCCAGACTGGAGACACCTGGGCCAGTGCTCCAGGATGAAGCGCCGCTCTCCTATCACCCCGGCTCTTTCGACGTGTTATGTGGAATAAAACTCTTTTCTTTGGTGACCTGTCTGCGTCTCCCTGATGAGGTCATGGCTGTCAGAGCCAAGTCGTGACAGTTGGGGGCTCGTCCGGGATCTGGACCGTTTGGCGGTCGTGGGTTTGTAGCTTGGTTTGTTGGGTTCTTCTGCCCTTTCGTATTTGTTTGTAGGGTCACGTCATAGGTGACCTCACTGATCTGTAGTCTGGGTTTCTCTGGATTCCCTGTGGCGCTGTTGGACGGTCATAGTTCTTTGGGGGAAACAGGCACTTTTGTTTGGGAGATGCAGTAGTTTGAATCTATTTCGGTCACAGAGACGCGGTTTTGAGATTAGGAGTTGTTCTCTCCTCTCGGCGCGCTTATCCTCCAACTCTGCCATCAGAGAGTTCCCTTTGCTGTTGGGATCTTGGGCCTGCTGCAGAACCTGGTCCAACTGGATCTAGAGGTCTCTATTTCTGTACTGCATTGAAGCAGGAAACAGCCTCCTTCTCCTCAGTGCTTTGCTCCAGGCAGTTCTGCTACTGGTCAGCTCCTGCTGCTGCTCTTTGTACTGAGACTCTTCAGCGTCTGCTCCGGCTCCACCGTAAAGCTCTCCAGCGCCACGATCTTCATCTGCACCTCCAGCATCTCAGACGTCATGGAGCTCTGGGTGTGTTCGCTTAAACCTCGCAGCTCCAAAGTGGTTAAGAGGCTGTAAACACTGTTTGTGGTCTGTTAAAGCAGATTGTGATCTACCTGACAGGATGCTGTAGATCAGAGTGGTGTTGATTCCTCTGTCTCCATCTTCTGCTCTGATTGGACCGGGAGAAAACTCAAGAACTGCTTCCTGAAACAGAAAATAAATATATATTTGCATAAATGGATGTAAACAAGTACATCTGCTTACAGGAGGGGTCCCCCGGGTTTACCTGGTGTTTCTGTGTGATGTTGGTGGTGTAGGTGGGATTCATGCAGACAGGAACAGCTGGAGAGACAGGTGTGCAGGGCAGGAAGTGAGGATAGTGGTCGTCTCCGTCCTCAATGTTCACAGTCAGAACAGCAGATATGTTGGACTTCTCCACAGTGTTCGCTTCCTGTTCATTCCACAAAACCAGACATCAGGGCCCTGTTTCAGACAGCAGGTTTAACCAACTCTGAGTTAACTAACCCTGAACTCTGAGTTAACTAACCCTGAACTCTGAGTTGACTAACCCTGAACTCTGAGTTAACTAACCCTGAACTCTGAGTTGACTAACCCTGAACTCTGAGTTGACTAACCCTGAACTCTGAGTTAACTAACCCTGAACTCTGAGTTAACTAACCCTGAACTCTGAGTTGACTAACCCTGAACTCTGAGTTAACTAACCCTGAACTCTGAGTGTTACCTGAGCCCAGATGATCACCTGCAGTTGGGTTCTGGTCTCGTAGTCCAGAGGTTTGTTCAGAACTATGTTCCCACTGTTCGGTGGATCAACCCTGAAGAACTCTGGGTCTCGCTGCAGGAAGCAGGTCACAGGTCACAGTTCAGTTCACGGTGACCGACACAGAGCACGGACAGACGTGTGTGGACATCTTACCGACGATTGATCGATGATGTAACTGATCATGTCTCCGTCTGCATCGACGGCCTTCACTGTGAAAACCACAGAGTTCACTGCTGTCAGCTGCAAACACACCAAACAAACTTCATTATAGGTCACTAAATATAAGAATCAGGTCACGAAACATCACTGTACATAAGTATGACGTGAGTTTCTTCTGATAAACGCATGTATAAGTTCATACATACATATATATATATGTATGTATGTAGATGTAGATGTAGATGTTGATGTGTAACAGTATAGTCGTGTGTTGTACACATGGTGCAGTTGGCTTGTGGTTGTCTGCTGCTCTACTTCTTACCTCACTGATCGTGTGCGGTTGAATCGTCTCCTTTACAAAGTTTGGTTTGTTGTCGTTTTCGTTGAGAATCTGCAGCAGGATCCTGAAGCTGGTCTGAGGAAAGAAACACAGCTTCACTTCTAGCACGTTGCTGACCCGCCGACGTCCGATGGGTCACTCACCTGTACGACGTCGTCCTCGTAGCAGCTGAGCTCTGCTGTCAGCACTGACCCCTGCACCTGAGAGACAAACACACACTTTGTTCCTGTCGGTTCTCCAGCTGAGATGAACTACAGTCAACAGATGGAGCAGCAGGTGCACCTCTCGGTCCAGTACTCTGGAGGCGGAGGTGTTGAGGCGGACGCTTCGACCCTCTAAGTAGAACCAGTGGGCGTTGTCTCCGGTCAGACACAGGCGGACGGTGTTAGCTCCTGGTTCTGGGCTGATACTGAGGTTAGCGATGAACTGACCCACTGGACTGTTCTCTCGGACCGCCGCAAAGATGTCCGACCCGCCCAGACACAGGCTGGCTGAGGACGAAGCACAGAGCATCAGGTGTCCTCCAGGTTCAGACACAGGCTGAGGACGAAGCACAGAGCATCAGGTGTCCTCCAGGTTCAGACACAGGCTGAGGACGAAGCACAGAGCATCAGGTGTCCTCCAGGTTCACACTGTGACTTGTTAGTTGCAGCACTTCTCGTACCAAACACATCCACAGCGTGCTATGAATGTTATTGATGAACTGGTTCTACTCGACCAGCCTGCGAGGTTATTTCTGTCAACAAGCTGTAGGGATGATGATGATGATGATGATGATGATGATGATGATGATGTCTCAGTGTTCTTACCTGTAATAATGTGATACGATAACCTGACAGCCACCTGCCACAGCAGCAGCCTGCAGGTTCTCAGCATCCTCTTCCTCCTCCTCCTCCTCCTCCTGCAGAGCACACAAACATCACTGTAACTCGGTGTCACAGCTCTCATCAGAGTTCTTCTTCTCTGATCTGATCATGACGCCACGATGTCAAACTGTGATGTCACCCCAAGACGAGACCCGAGCTCCTTTCATCAGTCACGAGACATGTTCGTGTTATTTTGCTTCTTTCTTCATTTATTTTTGCAGCAGTATAATATATATGAAGCTGATCGGTCTCGTGCTGGTGGACCCTGATTAGAGGGTCCTTCATAGTCCTGGTCCATGTTGGTACAGCAGACTGACGAGGCTTCGTGGTCGGACCTGCCGAGTCCTTCAGGCTGCTTCTGATCTGTACTTTGACATCCAGCTGCTCAACAACGACACGACTCAGCTGATGAAGGCTGATCAGCAGAACTGACCACTGAGTTTCTTCTTCTGACAGTCGAGCAGAAGCAGGTCAGCTGATGACCCCTGACCCCAGAGGATCTCATTTCATGATGAAATAACACATGAAAGATGAAAAGAGACGTCACGGTGGTTCTGAGCTCACTCACATCTTTGTCGTCTTCACTTTAAATGTTTCGATCATTTTGTTTTTGTTGATGCATATATCATATTCAACGAGTCTATAATAAATACAGACGATCATCATTCTATATCACAAACTTCTACAGATTAGATTATGAATCGACGGACAGAATTAAGTTCTACGATTCGATGAGATGAAACAAATGTCCTTTGAACCCTTTTAGATCACATCCCCGCGCATAATTTAAAAGATTATGAAGAATTCAATTTCTTCATTTGTCTACATCAAAATGTTAGAATCCTTCCTTCCAGTAAAATAAAATATGAAGTATTTTTGTACAAACTATAATGGATCAGTTTCAACCAATAATATCATGACATCCATCGATCTGTGACATTTCTTGACTTTATGATCAGGACTGAAACGATGAACATAATATGAATATTAATGTGTGACATCAACAGAACAGATTATCGAACAATAACTCTCTGCTCATGTTTCCTGTTCACTCAACACCGAATCATTAAAACTCATGTTTACATGAAGACATGAAGAGAGTATATAATAAGAATAAGAAGAATGAACAGGCTCACCTCTCAGTCAGTCTCCTGCTCTCATGTTGTCATCGCCTCATGTTTATATACATATATAAATATACATATTAATATATATATATATGTGTATATATGAATACGTGTCTCTAAAGGTCAGAGTTTCCTCAGAGAGAACAAAGACGTCGTGTCTCTGTGTAACAGGGAGAGATGAGCTGAGGGCTTAGAGAGCTTAATGAGCCAACATGCTGCAGGAGGTCTGGTACTGACACAAACACTCACACTACTCTACGATACTCTGTACTGTACTGATGCAGAGAGGGAGGGGCCAACGTCGCCATAACGACACCTCAACAGATCAACACAGAGTGATGAAGTGATGTCATGTGATCATCAGCAGGCGTGAAACCAGTGAACGCTGCAGAAGAACATGACGTCATTACAAATGCAAATATTTCATGTATTAATGTGAAGAAGGTCACTTCACATCTGTTTGAATCTCTTCAGTGAAGTCACGTGTTTCAGTATTTATTCACTTAATCTGGTTCCACTTTACTTTTATTGATGCTCCAACTTTTCGTTGGTTCGTTGGCTGGATGGTTGGATGGGATATACATATATATATATATATATATGTATATATATATATATATATATATATATATATATACATATATATATATATATACATATATATATGTATATATATACATATATATATATATACATACATATATATATATATATACATATATATATATATATATATATATATATATATATATATATATATATATATATATATATATATATATATATATATATATATGTATGTATATATATATATATATACATACATATATATATATATATACATATATATATATATATATATTATATCTTCCAGCCCCCACCAGGGGGCACTAGGCCCCCCCCTCCCCGGTAGACGGTGTCTTTAACGCTCGCACGTGATGGAGGACCGGAAGATGGATGACCGGCGGATGAACGGAGCTCCGTCCCGGTCGTGATGAACCCGTTGTACGGCTCCGGTTCTCCCCGACACGAGGAGCCGTGGGCCCGCTTCTCCTCGTGGCTCGAGTGCGTGTGTGTCGTCACCTTCGACCTGGAGCTCGGACAAGCCATAGAGGTGATGGGAGGAGGTGTTAGCGTAGCATCGTTAGCATCGTGCACCACACTCCGTGCACAAAATGGCTGTTTGTTGTTGTTTCCTGTCCAGCGCCGCTGATGCAGCTTCCAGTGAACGATCACATCTCGAGACACTACTGAGGTTGAAGAGTTGATCTCCTTCATGCCGAAGTCAACAAACACATCTCTTGTTGACTTCAGTGCACATGTAGTCCTCCAGATATTTATGAATTATAACGTGAACCCTTAACATGTGTTGTGTGGATCAAAGGCGGCATCGCTGTAAGAAAAGTTCAGATTTTGTGAAAACGACTGATGTTGAAATGTTGATCTGTGAGCCGAAGTGATCGTCACATCCTCCTGATTTATGACGTTAAACACGAGCGCGAACAGACATGGTAGCGCTGCAGCGCGCGATCACGTGTTAGAGATGCATGTATCATATGAGTCTAACGCCAGCAGGCTTCATTAGTTATTGTGACACTTGAAGCAGACATCCAATGTGCGCTGCACCGACCGACAGGATGATTGTTTCTTTCAGCTGGTGTACCCTCAGGATGTGAAGCTCACAGAGAAGGAGGTAATTCATTGTTCAACACATGATCGATATGTATGGATATAGCTATTGATTGATCGTATCGCTTTGTTTTTGTTGTCAGAAGACCAGCATCTGCTACCTGTCCTTCCCTGACTCGTACTCGGGTAAGTCACATGACACTGAGTGCTTCACGTGAGACTGAGGTCACAGGTCTTTACTTCATTTCCCAGGATGCATTGGGGACACGCAGTTCAGCTTCAGGCTACGTCAGTCGGTCGGTCGAAGAGCGTCGAGGTTCAGAGAAGATGTTTACAACAGAGAGGCTCCGCCCACTCTCCAGGTATCGATCAGTGACCACCTTATACACCTGAACTAACGTTTATCAACACTTCTAAACAAACACATTTAAACATTAATAAAGAAACATTGGTAAACATTTACAGTTTGTGTCTCTTTGTTTCCACAGACTGAAGCATCACATTTCTTTGGTTACGTCTATTTCAGACAAGTGAAGGATGTTTCTGTGAAGAGAGGATACTTCCAGAAGGTCAGTTACCTGTTTACACCTGGGTTCATACCTGGTTCACACACCGGTTTACACCTTGATTCACACCTGGTTCGCATCTGGTTCACACCTGTTTACACACCGGTTTCACACCTGTGTTTACACCTGTTTCACACCTGTGTTCACACCTGTGTTTACACCTGTGTCACACCTGTGTTTACACCTGTTCACACCTGTGTTTACACCTGTTTCACACCTGTGTTTACACCTGTTTCACACCTGTGTTTACACTTGTTTCACACCTGTGTTTACACTTGTTTCACACCTGTGTTCACACCTGTGTTTACACCTGTTTCACACCTGTGTTTACACCTGTTTCACACCTATGTTTACACCTGTTTCACACCTGTGTTTACACCGGTTTCACACCTGTTTACACACCAGTTTCACACCTGTGTTTACACCTGTTTCACACCTGTTTCACACCTGTGTTTACACCTGTGTTTACACCTGTTTCACACCTGTGTTCACAGCTGTGTTTACACCTGTTTCACACCTGTGTTTACACCGGTTTCACACCTGTTTACACACCGGTTTCACACCTGTGTTTACACACCGGTTTCACACCTGTGTTTACACCTGTTTCACACCTGTGTTTACACCTGTTTCACACCTGTGTTCACACCTGTGTTTACACCTGTTTCACACCTGTGTTTACACCTGTTTCACACCTGTGTTTACACCGGTTTCACACCTGTGTTTACACCGGTTTCACACCTGTTTACACACCGGTTTCACACCTGTTTACACACCGGTTTCACACCTGTGTTTACACCGGTTTCACACCTGTGTTTACACTTGTTTCACACCTGTGTTTACACCTGTGTTTACACCTGTGTTTACACTTGTTTCACACCTGTTTCACACCTGTGTTTACACTTGTTTCACACCTGTTTCACACCTGTGTTCACACCTGTGTTCACACCTGTGTTTACACCTGTGTTCACACCTGTGTTTACACCTGTGTTTACACCTGTTTCACACCTGTTTCACACCTGTGTTCACACCTGTGTTTACACCTGTGTTTACACCTGTGTTTACACCTGTTTACACCTGATGTTTGTGTCTCAGTCTCTGGTGTTGGTGTCCAGGTTACCGTACACTCACCTGTTTCACTCGCTGCTGCAGATCGTTGCACCTGAGTTCTTTGAGAAACTGGAGCCGTGTCTGGAAGCAGGTGATGATGTCATGCTTGCATCATAACCGTGGACGAATCAGAACAATATGATGTCACTCTGCTGACATCTTCACCTGACGTCTTTCTCTCATCCCTCAGTGTGTAACGGGATCGACCAATGGCCTCCACCTGTACCTGGACTGACCCTCAACCTGCCTGTGATGGGAGTAGTCTTACAGGTGAGGGGCGTGGTATTGAATGTTAGGGGGCGTGGTCTCACTGGTGAGGGGAGGAAGGGGTGGGTCATATAGGTGAGGTGGAAGAGTCATATTTTGTGTTAGAAAATATCTGGTCTTTGATGAAAGGTAGTGGACATAAAAACTACAGTCCACTACGACTCCCAGGGTGCATTTCACCAACAGCCAATCAAAGAGCTTCAGATTCTAAGTCTTCTCCACAGCGACACCAGCTGAGGCTCATGGGTATTGTAGTCTAAAGAATCATCTGGTGACCTCTCAGAATGTGAAGCCTGTACCGACCACTAGGTGGCAGCATTCCACTTTGTAAAGATTTGTACAGTATGTTTGATTTGATTATATACATATGTATAAATAATCAAATAATGACTTGGCTATGATATAGTTTTGTACATTATAACATTATAATAGCCAAGTATCCAGGAGGCTGCTCTGTTCTTATGACATTTAATAGTTTATAAGCCTTTTGTATTTTATTTTAACTTTATTGGAATAAAACAATATTGTCCTGTTTTTCATGATAACTTTCATTTATTTTTTCAGGTTCGGATTCCTTCAAAAACAGACAAACCAGGAAGTCCAGTGAGACAAGCTGCTGGAGAGGTCAGGGAGAGAGGACCACCTTCTATTAATCAACACAAAGTGTGAATGAACAATAAAGTTTCATTTGTGTCTTCAGAACCTCCTGCAGACTCCGACTCTGCTGCCAACCATCCACGAACTGGACCTCTTCAAGTCTGTCTCTTCTGCCATATTCATCATCAATATACAAACGATTATGATTAATAATACTCATTTTTGTCGGTCTCACCTGTCTGTCTCACCTGTCTCTCTCTCACCTGTCTTTCTCTCTCCTGTCTCTCTCTCGCCTGTCTCTGTCTCCCTCTCTCACCTGTCTGTCTATGTCTCACCTGTCTCTCTCTCACCTGTCTCTCTCTCCTGTCTGTCTCGCCTGTCTTTCTCTCGCCTGTCTCTCTCTCGCCTGTCTCTGTCTCTCCCTCTCTCACCTGTCTGTCTCTGTCTCACCTGTCTCTCACCTGTCTCTCTCTCCTGTCTCTCTCTCCTGTCTGTCTCACCTGTCTGTCTCTCTCCTGTGTCTCACCTGTCTCTCACCTGTCTCACCTGTCTCTCTCTCTCCTGTCTCTGTCTCACCTGTCTCTCTCTCTCCTGTCTCGCTCTCACCTGTGTGTCTCATCTGTCTCTCGCTCTCTCAGGTGTTTCCAGTCGGTTCTGATACACCTGCAGATGTTCTGGGAGCTCATGTTGCTAGGGGAACCGGTGGTCGTCATTGCGCCGTCTCCCGCCGTCTCCTCGGAAACCGTGCTGGCTCTCATCAGGTGATGAAACATCCCATAATAATAGAAAATATAGTAAACCGTAATAAATCATATTTCTGATTAAAACAAATTCACCTCAGCTGATGTCAGAGCTCCTGGGAGCCAATCAGAGGGCGGTGTTTGTGTCGTTGTCGTGGTAACAAGGTGTCCTCTCTCAGCTCCATCAGTCCTCTGAAGTTCTGCTGCGACTTCCGTCCGTACTTCACGATCCACGACAACGAGTTCAGAGAGTTCACCACCAGAACCCAGGCCCCGTGAGTACCTATCTGTGTCTCACCTGTCTGTGTGTCTCATCTGTGTCTCACCTGTCTGTGTGTCTCACCTGTCTGTGTGTCTCACCTGTCTGTGTCTCTCACCTGTCTCTCACCTGTGTCTGTGTCTCACCTGTCTGTGTGTCTCACCTGTCTCTGTGTCTCACCTGTCTCTCACCTGTGTCTCACCTGTGTCTGTGTCTCACCTGTGTCTGTGTATCACCTGTGTCTCACCTGTCTCTCACCTGTCTCTGTGGCTCACCTGTCTCTGTGTCTCACCTGTCTGTGTGTCTCACCTGTGTCTGTGTCTCACCTGTCTCTCACCTGTGTCTGTCTCTCACCTGTCTCTGTCTCACCTGTCTGTCTCACCTGTGTCTGTGTCTCACCTGTGTCTCACCTGTCTCTGTGTCTCACCTGTCTGTGTGTCTCACCTGTCTGTGTGTCTCAGTGTCTCACCTGTCTCCGTGTCTCACCTGTCTCTGTGTCTCACCTGTGTCTCACCTGTCTCTGTGTCTCACCTGTCTCTGTGTCTCACCTGTCTCTCACCTGTGTCTGTGTATCACCTGTGTCTCACCTGTCTCTCACCTGTCTCTGTGGCTCACCTGTGTCTGTGTCTCACCTGTCTCTGTGTCTCACCTGTCTCTGTGTCTCACCTGTCTCTGTGTCTCACCTGTGTCTCACCTGTCTCTGTGTCTCACCTGTCTCTGTGTCTCACCTGTCTCTCACCTGTGTCTGTGTATCACCTGTGTCTCACCTGTCTCTGTGTCTCACCTGTCTCTGTGTCTCACCTGTGTCTGTGTCTCACCTGTGTCTGTGCCTCACCTGTCTCTCACCTGTGTCTGTGTCTCACCTGTGTCTGTCTCTCACCTGTCTCTGTCTCACCTGTCTGTCTCACCTGTGTCTGTGTCTCACCTGTCTCACCTGTGTCTCACCTGTCTCTGTGTCTCACCTGTCTGTGTGTCTCACCTGTCTCTGTGTCTCACCTGTCTCTGTGTCTCACCTGTCTGTGTGTCTCACCTGTCTCTCACCTGTGTCTGTGTCTCACCTGTCTGTGTGTCTCACCTGTCTCTGTGTCTCACCTGTCTGTGTGTGTCACCTGTCTCTGTGTCTCACCTGTCTCTCACCTGTGTCTGTGTCTCACCTGTGTCTCACCTGTCTCTGTGTCTCACCTGTCTCTGTGTCTCACATGTCTCTGTCTCTCACCTGTCTCTGTCTCACCTGTCTGTCTCACCTGTGTCTGTGTCTCACCTGTCTCTCACCTGTCTCACCTGTGTCTCACCTGTCTCTGTGTCTCACCTGTCTCTGTGTCTCACCTGTCTCTCACCTGTGTCTGTCTCTCACCTGTCTCTCACCTGTGTCTGTGTCTCACCTGTCTCTGTGTCTCACCTGTCTCACCTGTGTCTGTGTATCACCTGTGTCTCACCTGTCTCTCACCTGTCTCTGTGGCTCACCTGTCTCTGTGTCTCACCTGTCTGTGTGTCTCACCTGTGTCTCACCTGTGTCTGTGCCTCACCTGTCTCTCACCTGTGTCTGTGTCTCACCTGTGTCTGTCTCTCACCTGTCTCTGTCTCACCTGTCTGTCTCACCTGTGTCTCACCTGTCTCACCTGTGTCTCACCTGTCTCTGTGTCTCACCTGTCTGTGTGTCTCACCTGTCTCTGTGTCTCACCTGTCTCTCACCTGTGTCTGTCTCTCACCTGTCTTTCACCTGTGTCTGTCTCTCACCTGTGTCTGTGTCTCACCTGTCTCTCACCTGTGTCTCACCTGTGTCTGTGTCTCACCTGTCTGTGTGTCTCACCTGTGTCTGTGTCTCACCTGTGTCTGTGTCTCACCTGTCTGTGTCTCACCTGTTCAGGCCTAACGTGGTTCTTGGAGTCACTAATCCGTTCTTCATCAAGACTTTTCAGAACTGGCCTCACGTCGTCCGACTGGGAGAAATCAAGATGGCAGCAGGTAAAAGAAGCTCTTCTTCTTCTCCTCCTTCTCTTTTTAAATGAATGTGTAGTGTAGATCCAGTCCAGCAGGTGTCTCCTGTTGTTGTTGTTGTTGACAGTTAACAGAGCTCTGATTGGTCTGAATGTTCTCTTTCAGGTGATTTACCTAAACAGGTGAAGGTGAAGAAACTGTCCAAACTGAAAACACTGGACACTAAACCAGGTAACACCTGAGTCTCTCCTCACCTGTTCATCATTCTGTATTATTTCTGAATGTTTTACTTCCTGTCTGCAGGAATCTACACGGCGTTCAAGACGTTTCTACACAAAGACAAGATTCTTATTAAGAGACTATTGAAGGTGAAAATACGTATTGATATTAATATTAATACGTATTGATATGAATACGTATTGATATGAATACGTATTGATATTAATACGTATTGATATCAATACGTATTGATATTAATACTTATTGATATTAATACGTATTGATATTAATACGTATTGATATTAATACGTATTGATATTAATACGTATTGATATTAATACTTATTGATATTAATACGTATTGATATTAATACGTATTGATGACACATTATCTGTCTTCAGGGGATTCAGAGGAAAAGACCGTCAGAGGTTCAGAGCGCCATCTTAAGGCGACACCTGTTGGAGCTCACCCAGAGCTTCATCATACCGCTGGTGAGTCAACAGCCAATCAGAGCGCTCCGCACCTCTAACCCTTTCTGATTGGCTCCTCAGAAACATCCACGAACAATAAATATGTCCTTTCTTTCAACAGGAGCGCTACATGGCGAGCCTGATGCCTCTGCAGAGGTCGGTGACGCCGTGGAAGGTAAACAGGAAGTGGATCGTTGAGTGGGGGGGGGGGGGTGACCTCACGGTGATGTCATCGGTGGGTTCATGTGTTCGTGTGTTCAGACTCCTCCTCAGGTTCGACCCTTCAGTCAGGACGAGTTCATGTCCACTCTGGATCACGCCGGGCCTCAGCTAACCTCGGTGCTCAAAGGTGATTGGATGGGACTGTACAGGTGAGTCGCTCAGGTGTCACAAAGTCTGTTTTATATTCAGCTCCGGGAAACTCAACAAGTCTTTAAGACATCGTTCTTCATGACTTTGAGAAAAGAGTCGAAATTTTTAGAATGTCGTAACTTTAGAATAAAGTCGTAACTTTTAGAGTAAAGTCTTAATGTTTTCTACTTCAGCAGGAAGTCTTTATGTTAATTAATAGTGGCTAATAGGCTGGAAAACAAACTCATGGCCACAATACTGCCTCGTTGTTATGTATGATGTCACGTATGATGTCATGTATTTCCTGTCAAGTTTGAATGAAATATGAAGTGATTCATCTTCTCAGGAAGTTCTTCAGATCTCCTAACTTTGACGGCTGGTATCGTCATCGACACAAAGAGATGACGCAGAAACTGGAGAGTCTTCACCTGGAGGTCATCTGTGACGCTGTGAGTCAGTTCATCTCCTCAGACACACTGTAGTGTTACTGTGACCCTCTGGACCGCTGTGACCCTCTGGACCGCTGTGACCCTCTGGATCGCTGTGATCCTCTGGATCGCTGTGACCCTCTGGACCGCTGTGACCCTCTGGACCGCTGTGACCCTCTGGATCGCTGTGACCCTCTGGATCGCTGTGACCCTCTGGATCGCTGTGACCCTCTGGATCGCTGTGACCCTCTGGATCGCTGTGACCCTCTGGATCGCTGTGACCCTCTGGATCGCTGTGACCCTCTGGATCGCTGTGACCCTCTGGACCGCTGTGACCCTCTGGACCGCTGTGACCCTCTGGACCGCTGTGACCCTCTGGATCGCTGTGACCCTCTGGATCGCTGTGACCCTCTGGACCGCTGTGACCCTCTGGACCGCTGTGACCCTCTGGATCGCTGTGACCCTCTGGACCGCTGTGACCCTCTGGATCGCTGTGACCCTCTGGATCGCTGTGACCCTCTGGACCGCTGTGACCCTCTGGATCGCTGTGACCCTCTGGACCGCTGTGACCCTCTGGATCGCTGTGACCCTCTGGATCGCTGTGACCCTCTGGATCGCTGTGACCCTCTGGATCGCTGTGACCCTCTGGACCGCTGTGACCCTCTGGACCGCTGTGACCCTCTGGATCGCTGTGATCCTCTGGACCGCTGTGACCCTCTGGATCGCTGTGACCCTCTGGATCGCTGTGACCCTCTGGATCGCTGTGACCCTCTGGATCGCTGTGACCCTCTGGACCGCTGTGACCCTCTGGATCGCTGTGACCCTCTGGACCGCTGTGATCCTCTGGATCGCTGTGATCACGTGTTACATTTGAACATATGGGTCTTCTAACCCTGATTTCTGCCTCTCAGGAGCTGATGAGTTGGACTAAAGACAAGTCTGAGGTGGAAATCGTCGACTTGATTCAGAAGCTGAGAGAGAAAATGGTGATTCAGAAACTAAATACTTTACTAGGACGTGTTGTACTGTGATACTTTCCGTGTATTTTTCCTTTAAAACAGGAAGTGTGTATTTTTCAGAATAAAGCTCGCAGACAGCAGCTGCAGATGAAGGACGGCGTTCTAGAGAAACTGGACGCTTTCATAAACTCCATCATGAGCTCTCTGCCTGAAGACCTGCAGACGGTGCTGAGTACACGCTGAGTACACACTTCTTACCCGTTATCATAACATCTCCACCAAACTGAATCAAATGTTAATTTATTTAAATGTTTCATATTATTTTCATATTTATCTTTTGTTTGAATGATGAATCTTTATTAGAACTTCAGACTTGAACAATGACCAGATGCTATTTTTGTATCGCAGACTGAACTCAGTGAATGTTACTCACATTGTTATTTATTAATATGAATATTAATAATGTGTTATTTGCCTTTTCTCTGATCTCAAACATCTGTAAATATTTAGTTTGGATTTGAAAAGTAAAACCTGAATCATGTTCACATTTTGTCTACTTTGTTTATTAAATACATAAATATTCATCATTTCATCTTCACAAACCTGCTTTTATTAATAATTCTTTAATCCGAACGAGGCAATGTTATGACTAAAAATGACATTTTACAATGTTTTGATACAAATTAACTGTTAATTAATTTCAGAACTTTAAAATGAACAGTTTGAAGCAAGAAAAGTTTAATTTCAACAAAGGAATCAAAAATATTTATCAGTGATATGAAGAAATGATTCATTAATAAACCTTTTAAACCCAGAAACGCCGTCACTTTGGTGTTATCTTCTCGGCCCACCAGGTGGCGCCCTGCAGCCTGCTGGTGGTTCTAGTGCAGGTGTTCTACCTCTTGGTCCACCAGGTGGCGCCCTGCAGCCCCATGACGGCGTGTCTCTCCGGCGGGCTGAAGTGCAGGATGGTCAGGATGGCGTTGAGCGTCTGCTGCCGCCCGCTGTTGTCCTGCAGCGTCAGGAACTTGTAGGTGACGTTCTTCAGGTACTCCATGTTGGCGCCCTCACGGCTCTGATCCCGGATGACTTTCTCCAGTTGTCCTCTCAGCCCGGACGCCTCCTCGTCGTGGCGCTCCCCGTTGGCGACCAGCCTGGCCTGCAGCTGGTGGACGTCCTCCTCCAGCCGGTGTTTCTGCCGCCGCAGTCCGCCGGCCTCCGCCTCCTTCCTGGCCAGCTGCTCGGCGTACAGCAGCAGCGTCGGCTCGTTGGGCGCCGCCCGCCGCAGCGCCTGGCTGACCGCGTCGCCCTCCGTCTCCGGGCCGAACTCGCGCTCGTCGTCACCGCCGCCGGTGCAGCTCGGCACGACGGCGGCCCGCAGCCTCTCCAGCTCGTGGTCCTTCTCGTCCAGCAGCGCCATGGTCCTCTCTCTCTGCTTGTGAAGCTCCGCCTCCAGTCGCAGCAGGTCGTCGCGGTGCGACGCCTCCGCCCGATCCGCTTCCTGTTTGCTGGTGTGCTGCAGCGCCGCCGCCCGCTGCTGCCGCTCCTCCAGCTCGTGGCGCTGCCGGGTCTCGGCCTCGTCGCTCTGGATCCGCAGGTTGATGTACTTCTCCCTCAGCTCGGACAGCTGGTCCCGGACCTCCTCCAGCTCTTTGGCCTGGCAGCCATCTTTGGCGTTCTTGTTCTTCAGCACCACCTGCGCTCGCAGCTTGTAGCGTTCAAACTCGTCCCTGAGCTGCTGGAGCTCCTGCTGGTGGAACACGGAGGCTTTGTCTCTGCCCGGCTCTGTTTCCACCACCAGGTTCTGGATGTTCTGGTCCGGGTTCCTCTGAGCCGCCAGCAATAGCAGCTTCTTCACCTTCTCCAGCTTCTCCTTCAGCGTGACGATGTCCAGCTGAGACTCGTCCATGCCGAGGTCGGAGGTCATCCTGCTGGCGATGGCGAGCGTCTTGTTCTCCGTGTCCAGCTGCAGGATCCGGCCTCTGAGCCTCTGAGCCGCCTGCTGGTCTCGCTGCCTCGACTTCTCGCAGGAACCCAGCAGCTCCGACAGTTCAGAGACTCTCTGCTCAAGACCGGCGACCCTCGACTCTGCATCCTGAGCGCGCTCACGAGCTCGTTCCTCCGCCTCGCAGGCCTGCAAAACAACAACAGTCTCAGGTTATGACCCGGTTTTAGTTAGTTTCGACCTGGTTTAAGATGGTCAGGGTCTCAGTTTTACCTTTCTGGTCTCCAGGTGGATCTGCTGCAGGAAGTGTCTTTTCAGCTCCGTCAGCTCTTGCTGCAGCTCGTTCACTCTGGGATCTGGTTTCTTCTGGTCCTCCTCGGCGGCCTGCAGCCTCCTCCTCAGCTCGTCTCTCTCCTCCCTCACCTGGTTCAGGTGGGCCTGGGACTCCGCCCCCCGGTCCACGGCCTGCGACGTCACGAGGAGAGCGGCGTTGGCGTCCTGCAGGCGGAGCTCCGCCTCCTGTCGCAGGTCTCTCTCCTGCTGCAGGATCCTCTGGAGCTCCCTGAGCTGCTGGACGTGGTCTCCTTGCTCCTGCTCCCTCTCGTGCTGCTGCGTGATGACGCGAGCGCGGCTCTCCGCCAGCTGCTGCTGGAGGGCGCAGAGCTCCGCCTCCTGCTGCGTGGTCACGGTGACCAGGCGTTCCTGGAGCTCCTCCATTTCCTGTTTCAGCTGCCGCTTGTCGGCCTGAAAGCTCGCCTCCATTCGGGACTTCTCGTGGGTTACCGTTGCGAGGGCGCCGGTGAGCGTGCTCAGTTGGTTCTTCAGCTGGGCGAGTCGGCGGTCCACCTCCGTGCCGGGAGGGGGCGTGGCCTGATGTTGCTGCTCCGCCCCCACACCGCTGTTCTCCAGGTCGGACCGCAGGGTCTGCAAGGAAGAAAAGTCCTCACGTTAAACTGTTGCCGACGTCTTCAGCAGCAGCATCGTTTATGATTTTAAAGACATACCATTGAGCTGGACTTAAGTCCTGGTTCTCCCTGGTCCTCCTCGCTCTGGTCCCCTCTGGTGGTCTCACTGGGCGCGTCCACAGACGCTGCCGTGTCCACGCTGTCCTCGCTGTGCAGCGAGCTGCCGTCCTCCAGGAGGTCCAAGGTGGTGGTGTCCTGGCCTTGTTGGTTCAGGTCCACCTCCTGCGTCACCGTCAAGACCTTCAAACTGGCCTCCAGAGCCTCCTTCTCTTTCAGAAGACTCTTATAGGCCCGGACCACGTCTTTAAAGCGAGTCTGGTACTGGACCAGCTGCTTCTTCTGGGACTCGATGGTGTCCACCAGCTCCTTCCGGCCGGAACCGCCCCCAAAACTCATCCCGAACTTCTCCATGTCTCTGATGGTCTACCAGGGTCAGATCAGACCATCACCATGCAGGACCAGAACTGGTTCCTCTGGGACTGTTCACAGTAAGTCAGACTGGGTTTGTTGGTTTCTGAAGAGACGACATCTAGATTTTAACATTTTTACGCATCCGTTGAATTACCATAATTATGACGTAATAACTATTAGTGCGGATGTGATGATTCAAACTCTTAATTAATTATAGAAATTAACATTTCAATTTGAACCGATTTATAAATAAACAAAAAAATATATTTTATAAACTCTTAATAGGTTTTGTGTGCAAACATATTTACTATATATATATATATGTATATATGTATACATATATATATATATGTATATATGTATATATATATATATGTGTATATATATATGTGTATATATATGTGTGTATATATATATATATATGTGTATATATATATGTGTATATATATGTGTGTATATATATATATATATATGTGTATACATATATATATATGTGTATACATATATATATATATGTATACATACATATATATGTATACGTATACATATATATGTATATATATGTATACGTATACATATATATGTATATATATGTATACGTATACATATATATGTATATATATGTATACGTATACATATATATGTATATATATATATGTATACGTATACATATATATATATGTATATATATATATGTATACGTATACATATATATATATGTATACGTATATGTATACGTATATATATGTATACGTATACATATATATGTATATATATGTATACGTATACATATATATATATGTATACGTATATGTATACGTATACATATATATATATGTATACGTATATGTATACGTATACATATATATATATACATATACGTATACGTATACATATATACATATATACGTATACGTATACGTATATACGTATACATATATACGTATACGTATACGTATATACGTATACATATATACGTATACGTATATATGTATACGTATACGTATATACGTATACATATATATACATATATATGTATACGTATATATATATATGTATACATATATATATATACGTATATATATATATGTATACGTATATATATATATATGTATACATATATATATGTATACATATATATATGTATACATATATATATGTATACATATATATATGTATACATATATATATCTTATACAAACTGAAGCTCGGAGAGATCGTCACCACCATCCCGACTATCGGTAAGACAGGTTCCTCTCATAGTCATGGTTCTGTCAGCTGATTGGTTCCTCTCATAGTCATGGTTCTGTCAGCTGATTGGTTCCTCTCATAGTCATGGTTCTGTCAGCTGATTGGTTCCTCTCATAGTCATGGTTCTGTCAGCTGATTGGTTCTGCTCATGTTCCTGTGTTCCAGGTTTTAATGTGGAGACGGTGGAGTACAAGAACATCTGTACATATGTACACGTGTATATATATATAAATTTATATATACATATACATACACACCCTTAAAGTAGAAGTGTCAGAGCAGAAACATTAATGATATTTATGAAGTTTAAACCGACATTAAACATATATATTTAACGTTATATCATGTTTAAAATTCACCACAAACACCGACGTTAATCTCCGGTTCTCACCTGACGAATATCCGCCAACAGACTCGGACACAAACGAGCAGAAATCAAGCAAAAAATATTTCAGAAATGTGTTTATTTGACTAGAAAAGTAAATATTCGCAATAATCTCACGGTTTAATCTGAAGACACTGTCAAACCGACAGCCGCCATGTTGGTTTGAACCGGAAGTGGAGGAAGAAGCCGGAACTCCAATGCTGCATTCACAGCAGTCAGGAAAAAAGACAATTAATGTAGCTCCGAGTGTATTTCTCCCTTTTTAAACGTTACTGTTAAATGATTGCATACAGTGAACAAAATATAACTTATTATTAATACTATTATTAATGTTTATTCAATACTGACTAAAAAAAAAACCTATAAACAATACCTAAAATAATAAGTTGAATAAGTCAAGTTAAACGGTTTACAATAGTTAATTCTTCATATTAGATCTTAGCATAAAATAATTAACAGGAGTGATACGTTGCCTTTTATTTTAAAGCTTTATTATTATTATGAAAAATACAATTAACTCTTATTAATGTATTTATCTAACATGGATTGCATGTTGTAATTGTATTTCAATCTTAAATAAAGTATTAAGTAGATTATTTTTTTATTTACAGCTGGGTTTTTTTGCACCACGTTAAATGGCCGATTCTACATTCTTTCCGGTAGAACGTGAACGCGTCATTTCGGCTTCTGGGTGCAATAAAGCTTTTGTTTTCAGTGACGTCATTTGCGCCGCGTGGCACCGAGGAGCTCCGTAGCTCCGCCCACCTTTCCGTCTGATCTAAGTTCCGCCCGCTCTCTACCGTCTCTAGCCGGCTGACATTCTCCTCCGTTCGGTTGTTTTTTTTATTTTGAATCCTCCCGCCGCTGAACCGAGATATATTTTATTATTATTGTTTAAAAAAAATGGGGTTGACCATCTCGTCCTTGTTCTCCAAGTTATTCGGAAAGAAACAGATGAGGATACTGATGGGTGAGTAGGGTAGGCTAACTATCTAGCTGCTAGGTTAGGCTAGCTAGCTGCTAGGTTAGGTGACAGATTATTCTCTCCACCTTCTGATGTTGACAATAATTATATATGACTATTATAATTATATAACAAATATAATATATATGACATTAACGTTGAGACAGACTTATTGGACGCGACTGTTGCGCTACAACCGCAACGGAAAATAAGGAAATGGAAGCTAACCCAGCTAGCCGGAAGATGCTACGCTTGGAGCTAACGGGCGTTAATGTGACATCATTAGTGTGACGTTTCACTGGTCTGTCAGCGTCAGTTTTAACTGATGTTTATTAACGTTATGAACGTAATCAGAGGTTAACGTGAAGGTTGATTCAAAGTCTCGCTCTCTCTGTGTGTCTCTGTCTGAAGTGTGATTGATTTAAAGTCGGTTCATATGAAGTTATTTAAATAAGATTTCTGGTCTCGTTTCAGTCGGTTTGGACGCAGCTGGAAAAACAACCATCTTATACAAACTGAAGCTCGGAGAGATCGTCACCACCATCCCGACTATCGGTAAGACAGGTTCCTCTCATAGTCATGGTTCTGTCAGCTGATTGGTTCCTCTCATAGTCATGGTTCTGTCAGCTGATTGGTTCCTCTCATAGTCATGGTTCTGTCAGCTGATTGGTTCCTCTCATAGTCATGGTTCTGTCAGCTGATTGGTTCCTCTCATAGTCATGGTTCTGTCAGCTGATTGGTTCCTCTCATAGTCATGGTTCTGTCAGCTGATTGGTTCCTCTCATAGTCATGGTTCTGTCAGCTGATTGGTTCCTCTCATAGTCATGGTTCTGTCAGCTGATTGGTTCTGCTCATGTTCCTGTGTTCCAGGTTTTAATGTGGAGACGGTGGAGTACAAGAACATCTGTTTCACAGTGTGGGACGTCGGCGGTCAGGACAAGATCCGTCCTCTGTGGAGACACTACTTCCAGAACACACAGGTACACCACTGAGACCAGAACCAGAACACACAGGTACACCACAGAGACCAGAACACACAGGTACACCACAGAGACCAGAACCAGAACACACAGGTACACCACAGAGACCAGAACCAGAACACACAGGTACACCACAGAGACCAGAAGTGAAAAGGTGTGTCGAGTGAGACTGACTGCCATGTGAAGCAGGAGGAGCAGAAGCTGTGTGATGGATGTTGGTGACGTTGCTCCTGCAGGGTCTGATCTTCGTGGTGGACAGCAACGACAGAGAGCGAGTAGCAGAGTCTGCTGAGGAGCTCGCTAAGATGGTGAGTGACTCAAACACTTCAGTCTCAAAGCTCCGTTCTTCTGTCGTCTCATTGTTTCCTAGAACTCAGATATGTGGGAATGTTTAGAATGTGGAACGTGGTGTCTGCATGTGACTCAGCAGAGAGAACGTGACATTACGTAAATACATCCCTGCGTTATATTCCTTCATTCTGACTCCTCACCTGAAGGGTTTCCTTCACATGAAGAGACATTTTTAATAAAGACAGCAATGAAGTGTGAATGATCGTTAAAGGAAACGCATCACACAATAGGTCACATGACTCTCTCGCTCTGTAGATGCAGGAGGAGGAGCTGAAGGAGGCGGTTCTTCTGGTTTTTGCGAACAAACAGGATCTTCCAAACGCGATGGTCGTCAGTGAACTCACCGACAAACTGGGTCTGCACAGCCTCCGCAACAGAACTGTGAGGATCATATTAATCACACACACACACACACAGCTCACCTGTCCAGGTGTTGTCTGATCCCAGTGTCACCTGTCTGTGTGTCTACAGTGGTACGTCCAGGCCACCTGTGCCACTCAGGGTACCGGTCTGTACGAGGGTCTGGACTGGCTGTCCAATGAGCTGTCGAAGCACTAGACCGCCTGACAGGAAACGGGAAGCAGCAGACTGATGTCATCGTCGAGTGATGTCATCGACGGATGGCTGTGTACAAAGTGATGAGGGGGGGGGTTTACCCGAACCGTTTTTAGTTTTTTTAAATTATTAATGTGTCGACTGTAAGAGGAAGTGATGTCATGGACTCTGAGCTCATCCTCTTCTTCTGTTCTTCCTGTTTGAGTTGTTTGTTTTCTTTTATTCTGCATGTTTCAGAATCATGTGACAGGAAATTATGAATGGGAGGGGTGTGGCTTGTCACAGGTACAGTGTGCCTGTGGGCGGGGCTAACTACAGGTGACAGTTTCCAGGGGGTGGGCTTAATTACAGGTGACAATTACCTGGGGGCGGAGTTATCTAGAGGTGATAGTTGGGGGCATGGTTACCTGCAGGTGACATTTAACCCCCCCCACATAACGCCAGGTAGCATGGGGCGTGGTTAGCTCCAGCTGCACGTTAGCTGGTCGTGTGACGACTCATTCCATCGAGCCTGAAGGACTCGTCATTCCTCCAGTGTGAAGAAGCGAGACGATGATGCAATAAAGGTTTTTTTCTTCTTCTCAGCTGTTTGACAGATTTGTTTTTATAAAAACTTGAAGGTGCAAAGAGTCAAATATTTAAAAGTATTTGACCTGTTTTTGTCATTACTTTTTTTTAATGTCTCAACATGATAAATTTGTATTTGAACAAATCAAATGTGTTTTCATGAGAACATTTTGTGATCAAATCATTTGAATAATACGACAATATTCACTTTAATCAATAACAAAATAACTGCAATTATGTTTTTCATTGGAAAATTTTCACGTTTACATTTTAATATGAGTATTGAGTTTTAACAGGAAACTTTCTACATCTTAACATTTGAAAGAGCAGCTTCATAACTTCACTTTACATTTCTTTATATATTTATAAAAATACTTATTTCATTGTTTAAAATCTGCTCACGGTCACATTTAAATAATCCACGAGTTTTGAAAGAAGAAAAAATAGATTCAAGAAATAAGAGTCTGTCCTTCAGAATAAAAGCAAAGAAATTAAATTGTTTTTAAAAGAACAAAAAATGTCACAACATGTTAATCTTTATGAATCAACAGTTTCAATTGTTCAGTTAAATACACAAAGCGTTATGAAGAGTTAGACTAATGACTTCCAGCCGCAGACCAACGAAGAAGTAAGAAGCTGGAAAATTAAAACAAATCATGAAACTAAACTCATTTTAAGACGACGTAGTGAAATAAATGTCAGGTATAAAGGATGAGTATTTTTACACTGTTCTAAACTGTTTTACGGGGTTATATTTTATTTGTCATTTTTATATTTTATATATATTTTCTCATTAAAATAACGTCGGCTTCTTTTGACAGGTTTCACGTTTACTTTCTTATGCCTGCAATACCCTGTTTGACCACATTCGGACCCACATTGACCACACATTACAATCCAGGGGGGCGCTGTTTCACCACTTTAGAGAACTGAAAAGTGGTGACGATCAAATGCCTCAATAATAATAAATAAACAAATATTGTTGTGACAAATCCATTATTTGTGTTGATAAAATTACAAATGACATAAAGCCTATTAATCTAATATTTTTTGAATATTAAAAAATATATATTAACTTATATTATTTGTACTTTTAGGACTTTATTGCAGGATTTGAACTTTGAATTTGAGTATTATAACATTTTTTGCTCACGAGATAGATCTGAACACTAAGTAACTATGGCAGTTAAATGTACTGCAGTAAATAGTACAATATTTACCTCTGAGAAAGACTTACAATAACACCCTGAGGTGGACGGCCAGTCCGCGCCTTTACTTGATGAGTTTACCAATGTTTATTGTGTAAACGGTGTCGCAGCACTTTTGTCAATCAGTTGTATTTGTCTTTTTAATATCTATGCTATACTGTGACTTTTTTCGACATGTTATACTGTGACTTTTTTCGACATGACTTTTTTCGACATGCTATTCTATGACTTTTTTCGACATGCTATACTATGACTTTTTTCGACATGCTATACTATGACTTTTTTCGACATGCTATACTATGACTTTTTTCGACATGCTATACTATGACTTTTTTCGACATGCTATACTATGACTTTTTTCGACATGCTATACTATGACTTTTTTCGACATGCTATACTATGACTTTTTTCAACATTCTATACTGTGACTTTTTTCGACATGCTATACTATGACTTTTTTCGACATGCTATACTATGACTTTTTTCAACATTCTATACTGTGACTTTTTTCGACATGCTATACTATGACTTTTTTCAACATTCTATACTGTGACTTTTTTCGACATGCTATACTATGACTTTTTTCAACATGCTATACTATGACTTTTTTCAACATGCTATTCTATGACTTTTTTCGACATGCTATACTATGACTTTTTTCAACATGCTATACTATGACTTTTTTCGACATGCTATACTATGACTTTTTCGACATGCTATACTATGACTATTTTGAGACTTTTTTCGACATGCTATACTATGACTTTTTTCGACATGCTATACTATGACTTTTTTCGACATGCTATACTATGACTTTTTTCGACATGCTATACTATGACTTTTTTCGACATGCTATACTGTGACTTTTTTCGACATGCTATTCTATGACTTTTTTCGACATGCTATACTATGACTTTTTTCGACATGTTATACTATGACTTTTTTCAACATGCTATACTATGACTTTTTTCGACATGCTATACGATGACTTTTTTCAACATGCTATACTATGACTTTTTTCGACATGCTATACTATGACTTTTTTCAACATGCTATACTACGACTTTTTTCAACATGCTATACTGTGACTTTTTTCGACATATTATACTATGACTTTTTCATGACTTTTTTCGACATGCTATACTATGACTTTTTTCAACATGCTATACTGTGACTTTTTTCGACATGCTATACTATGACTTTTTCATGACTTTTTTCGACATGCTATACTATGACTTTTTTCGACATGCTATACTATGACTTTTTTCAACATTCTATACTGTGACTTTTTTCGACATGCTATTCTATGACTTTTTTCGACATGCTATACTGTGACTTTTTTCGACATATTATACTATGACTTTTTTCGACATGCTATACTATGACTTTTTTCGACATATTATACTATGACTTTTTTCGACATGCTATACTATGACTTTTTTCAACATTCTATACTATGACTTTTTTCGACATGCTATACTATGACTTTTTCATGACTTTTTTCGACATTCTATACTATGACTTTTTCATGACTTTTTTCGACATTCTATACTATGACTTTTTTCGACATGCTATTCTATGACTTTTTTCGACATGCTATACTATGACTTTTTTCGACATGTTATACTATGACTTTTTTCGACATTCTATACTATGACTTTTTCATGACTTTTTTCGACATTCTATACTATGACTTTTTTCGACATGCTATTCTATGACTTTTTTCGACATGCTATACTATGACTTTTTTCGACATGCTATACTATGACTTTTTTCGACATGCTATACTATGACTTTTTTCAACATTCTATACTGTGACTTTTTTCGACATGCTATTCTATGACTTTTTTCGACATGCTATACTGTGACTTTTTTCGACATATTATACTATGACTTTTTTCGACATGCTATACTATGACTTTTTTCGACATATTATACTATGACTTTTTTCGACATGCTATACTATGACTTTTTTCAACATTCTATACTATGACTTTTTTCGACATGCTATACTATGACTTTTTCATGACTTTTTTCGACATTCTATACTATGACTTTTTCATGACTTGTTTCGACATTCTATACTATGACTTTTTTCGACATGCTATTCTATGACTTTTTTCGACATGCTATACTATGACTTTTTTCAACATTCTATACTATGACTTTTTTCGACATGCTATACTATGACTTTTTCATGACTTTTTTCGACATTCTATACTATGACTTTTTCATGACTTTTTTCGACATTCTATACTATGACTTTTTTCGACATGCTATTCTATGACTTTTTTCGACATTCTATACTATGACTTTTTTCGACATGCTATACTATGACTTTTTTCGACATGTTATACTATGACTTTTTTCGACATGCTATACTATGACTTTTTCATGACTTTTTTCGACATTCTATTCTATGACTTTTTTCGACATGCTATACTATGACTTTTTTCGACATGTTATACTATGACTTTTTTCGACATGCTATACTATGACTTTTTTCAACATGCTATACTATGACTTTTTTCAACATGCTATACTGTGACTTTTTTCAACATGCTATACTGTGACTTTTTTCGACATGCTATTCTATGACTTTTTTCGACATGCTATACTATGACTTTTTTCGACATGTTATACTATGACTTTTTTCAACATGCTATACTATGACTTTTTTCGACATGCTATACTATGACTTTTTTCAACATGCTATACTATGACTTTTTTCAACATGCTATACTGTGACTTTTTTCGACATGCTATACTATGACTTTTTCATGACTTTTTTCGACATGCTATACTATGACTTTTTTCAACATGCTATACTATGACTTTTTTCAACATGCTATACTGTGACTTTTTTCGACATGCTATACTATGACTTTTTCATGACTTTTTTCGACATTCTATACTATGACTTTTTTCTACATGCTATTCTATGACTTTTTTCGACATGCTATACTATGACTTTTTTCGACATGCTATACTATGACTTTTTCATGACTTTTTTCGACATTCTATACTATGACTTTTTTCGACATGCTATTCTATGACTTTTTTCGACATGCTATACTATGACTTTTTTCGACATGCTATACTATGACTTTTTTCGACATGCTATACTATGACTTTTTTCGACATGCTATACTATGACTTTTTTCGACATGCTATACTATGACTTTTTTCGACATGCTATACTATGACTTTTTTCAACATTCTATACTGTGACTTTTTTCGACATGCTATTCTATGACTTTTTTCGACATGCTATACTATGACTTTTTTCGACATGTTATACTATGACTTTTTTCAACATGCTATACTATGACTTTTTTCGACATGCTATACTATGACTTTTTTCGACATGCTATACTATGACTTTTTTCAACATGCTATACTGTGACTTTTTCGACATGCTATACTATGACTTTTTTCAACATGCTATACTATGACTTTTTTCAACATGCTATACTGTGACTTTTTTCGACATGCTATACTATGACTTTTTCATGACTTTTTTCGACATGCTATACTATGACTTTTTTCCACATGCTATACTATGACTTTTTTCGACATGCTATACTATGACTTTTTTCGACATGCTATACTATGACTTTTTTCGACATGCTATACTATGACTTTTTTCGACATGACTTTTTTCGACATGCTATTCTATGACTTTTTTCGACATGCTATACTATGACTTTTTTCGACATGCTATACTATGACTTTTTTCGACATGCTATACTATGACTTTTTTCGACATGCTATACTATGACTTTTTTCGACATGCTATACTATGACTTTTTTCGACATGCTATACTATGACTTTTTTCGACATGCTATACTATGACTTTTTTCAACATTCTATACTGTGACTTTTTTCGACATGCTATACTATGACTTTTTTCGACATGCTATACTATGACTTTTTTCAACATTCTATACTGTGACTTTTTTCGACATGCTATACTATGACTTTTTTCGACATCTTATACTATGACTTTTTTCAACATGCTATACTATGACTTTTTTCAACATGCTATACTATGACTTTTTTCGACATGCTATACTATGACTTTTTTCAACATGCTATACTATGACTTTTTTCAACATGCTATTCTATGACTTTTTTCGACATGCTATACTATGACTTTTTTCAACATGCTATACTATGACTTTTTTCGACATGCTATACTATGACTTTTTCGACATGCTATACTATGACTATTTTGAGACTTTTTTCGACATGCTATACTATGACTTTTTTCGACATGCTATACTATGACTTTTTTCGACATGCTATACTATGACTTTTTTCGACATGCTATACTGTGACTTTTTTCGACATGCTATTCTATGACTTTTTTCGACATGCTATACTATGACTTTTTTCGACATGTTATACTATGACTTTTTTCAACATGCTATACTATGACTTTTTTCGACATGCTATACAATGACTTTTTTCAACATGCTATACTATGACTTTTTTCGACATGCTATACTATGACTTTTTTCAACATGCTATACTACGACTTTTTTCAACATGCTATACTGTGACTTTTTTCGACATATTATACTATGACTTTTTCATGACTTTTTTCGACATGCTATACTATGACTTTTTTCAACATGCTATACTATGACTTTTTTCAACATGCTATACTGTGACTTTTTTCGACATGCTATACTATGACTTTTTCATGACTTTTTTCGACATTCTATACTATGACTTTTTTCGACATGCTATACTATGACTTTTTTCGACATGCTATACTATGACTTTTTTCAACATTCTATACTGTGACTTTTTTCGACATGCTATTCTATGACTTTTTTCGACATGCTATACTGTGACTTTTTTCGACATATTATACTATGACTTTTTTCGACATGCTATACTATGACTTTTTTCGACATATTATACTATGACTTTTTTCGACATGCTATACTATGACTTTTTTCAACATTCTATACTATGACTTTTTTCGACATGCTATACTATGACTTTTTCATGACTTTTTTCGACATTCTATACTATGACTTTTTCATGACTTTTTTCGACATTCTATACTATGACTTTTTTCGACATGCTATTCTATGACTTTTTTCGACATGCTATACTATGACTTTTTTCGACATGTTATACTATGACTTTTTTCGACATTCTATACTATGACTTTTTCATGACTTTTTTCGACATTCTATACTATGACTTTTTTCGACATGCTATTCTATGACTTTTTTCGACATGCTATACTATGACTTTTTTCGACATGCTATACTATGACTTTTTTCGACATGCTATACTATGACTTTTTTCAACATTCTATACTGTGACTTTTTTCGACATGCTATTCTATGACTTTTTTCGACATGCTATACTGTGACTTTTTTCGACATATTATACTATGACTTTTTTCGACATGCTATACTATGACTTTTTTCGACATGCTATACTATGACTTTTTTCGACATGCTATACTATGACTTTTTTCGACATGACTTTTTTCGACATGCTATTCTATGACTTTTTTCGACATGCTATACTATGACTTTTTTCGACATGCTATACTATGACTTTTTTCGACATGCTATACTATGACTTTTTTCGACATGCTATACTATGACTTTTTTCGACATGCTATACTATGACTTTTTTCGACATGCTATACTATGACTTTTTTCGACATGCTATACTATGACTTTTTTCAACATTCTATACTGTGACTTTTTTCGACATGCTATACTATGACTTTTTTCGACATGCTATACTATGACTTTTTTCAACATTCTATACTGTGACTTTTTTCGACATGCTATACTATGACTTTTTTCGACATCTTATACTATGACTTTTTTCAACATGCTATACTATGACTTTTTTCGACATGCTATACTATGACTTTTTTCAACATGCTATACTATGACTTTTTTCGACATGCTATACTATGACTTTTTTCAACATGCTATACTATGACTTTTTTCAACATGCTATTCTATGACTTTTTTCGACATGCTATACTATGACTTTTTTCAACATGCTATACTATGACTTTTTTCGACATGCTATACTATGACTTTTTCGACATGCTATACTATGACTATTTTGAGACTTTTTTCGACATGCTATACTATGACTTTTTTCGACATGCTATACTATGACTTTTTTCGACATGCTATACTATGACTTTTTTCGACATGCTATACTATGACTTTTTTCGACATGCTATACTGTGACTTTTTTCGACATGCTATTCTATGACTTTTTTCGACATGCTATACTATGACTTTTTTCGACATGTTATACTATGACTTTTTTCAACATGCTATACTATGACTTTTTTCGACATGCTATACGATGACTTTTTTCAACATGCTATACTATGACTTTTTTCGACATGCTATACTATGACTTTTTTCAACATGCTATACTACGACTTTTTTCAACATGCTATACTGTGACTTTTTTCGACATATTATACTATGACTTTTTCATGACTTTTTTCGACATGCTATACTATGACTTTTTTCAACATGCTATACTATGACTTTTTTCAACATGCTATACTGTGACTTTTTTCGACATGCTATACTATGACTTTTTCATGACTTTTTTCGACATTCTATACTATGACTTTTTTCGACATGCTATACTATGACTTTTTTCGACATGCTATACTATGACTTTTTTCAACATTCTATACTGTGACTTTTTTCGACATGCTATTCTATGACTTTTTTCGACATGCTATACTGTGACTTTTTTCGACATATTATACTATGACTTTTTTCGACATGCTATACTATGACTTTTTTCGACATATTATACTATGACTTTTTTCGACATGCTATACTATGACTTTTTTCAACATTCTATACTATGACTTTTTTCGACATGCTATACTATGACTTTTTCATGACTTTTTTCGACATTCTATACTATGACTTTTTCATGACTTTTTTCGACATTCTATACTATGACTTTTTTCGACATGCTATTCTATGACTTTTTTCGACATGCTATACTATGACTTTTTTCGACATGTTATACTATGACTTTTTTCGACATTCTATACTATGACTTTTTCATGACTTTTTTCGACATTCTATACTATGACTTTTTTCGACATGCTATTCTATGACTTTTTTCGACATGCTATACTATGACTTTTTTCGACATGCTATACTATGACTTTTTTCGACATGCTATACTATGACTTTTTTCAACATTCTATACTGTGACTTTTTTCGACATGCTATTCTATGACTTTTTTCGACATGCTATACTGTGACTTTTTTCGACATATTATACTATGACTTTTTTCGACATGCTATACTATGACTTTTTTCGACATATTATACTATGACTTTTTTCGACATGCTATACTATGACTTTTTTCAACATTCTATACTATGACTTTTTTCGACATGCTATACTATGACTTTTTCATGACTTTTTTCGACATTCTATACTATGACTTTTTCATGACTTTTTTCGACATTCTATACTATGACTTTTTTCGACATGCTATTCTATGACTTTTTTCGACATGCTATACTATGACTT
This sequence comes from Melanostigma gelatinosum, assembly GCF_949748355.1. Taxonomy (NCBI): domain Eukaryota; kingdom Metazoa; phylum Chordata; class Actinopteri; order Perciformes; family Zoarcidae; genus Melanostigma; species Melanostigma gelatinosum. The sequence continues at coordinate 661,419 of NC_136655.1, read as the reverse complement.
TTTTCAACATTCTATACTATGACTTTTTTCGACATGCTATACTATGACTTTTTCATGACTTTTTTCGACATTCTATACTATGACTTTTTCATGACTTTTTTCGACATTCTATACTATGACTTTTTTCGACATGCTATTCTATGACTTTTTTCGACATTCTATACTATGACTTTTTTCGACATGCTATACTATGACTTTTTTCGACATGTTATACTATGACTTTTTTCGACATGCTATACTATGACTTTTTCATGACTTTTTTCGACATTCTATTCTATGACTTTTTTCGACATGCTATACTATGACTTTTCATGACTTTTTTCGACATTCTATTCTATGACTTTTTTCGACATGCTATACTATGACTTTTTTCGACATGTTATACTATGACTTTTTTCGACATGCTATACTATGACTTTTTTCAACATGCTATACTATGACTTTTTTCAACATGCTATACTGTGACTTTTTTCAACATGCTATACTGTGACTTTTTTCGACATGCTATTCTATGACTTTTTTCGACATGCTATACTATGACTTTTTTCGACATGTTATACTATGACTTTTTTCAACATGCTATACTATGACTTTTTTCGACATGCTATACTATGACTTTTTTCAACATGCTATACTATGACTTTTTTCGACATGCTATACTATGACTTTTTTCAACATGCTATACTATGACTTTTTTCAACATGCTATACTGTGACTTTTTTCGACATGCTATACTATGACTTTTTCATGACTTTTTTCGACATGCTATACTATGACTTTTTTCAACATGCTATACTATGACTTTTTTCAACATGCTATACTGTGACTTTTTTCGACATGCTATACTATGACTTTTTTCGACATGCTATACTATGACTTTTTTCGACATGCTATACTATGACTTTTTTCGACATGCTATACTATGACTTTTTTCGACATGCTATACTATGACTTTTTTCGACATGCTATACTATGACTTTTTTCGACATGCTATACTATGACTTTTTTCGACATGCTATACTATGACTTTTTTCGACATGCTATACTATGACTTTTTTCAACATTCTATACTGTGACTTTTTTCGACATGCTATTCTATGACTTTTTTCGACATGCTATACTATGACTTTTTTCGACATGCTATTCTATGACTTTTTTCGACATGCTATTCTATGACTTTTTTCGACATGCTATACTATGACTTTTTTCGACATGCTATACTATGACTTTTTTCGACATGCTATACTATGACTTTTTTCGACATGCTATACTATGACTTTTTTCGACATGCTATACTATGACTTTTTTCGACATGCTATACTATGACTTTTTTCGACATGCTATACTATGACTTTTTTCGACATGCTATACTATGACTTTTTTCGACATGCTATACTATGACTTTTTTCGACATGCTATACTATGACTTTTTTCTACATGCTATTCTATGACTTTTTTCGACATGCTATACTATGACTTTTTTCGACATGCTATACTATGACTTTTTTCGACATGCTATACTATGACTTTTTTCGACATGCTATACTATGACTTTTTTCGACATGCTATACTATGACTTTTTTCGACATGCTATACTATGACTTTTTTCGACATGCTATACTATGACTTTTTTCGACATGCTATACTATGACTTTTTTCAACATTCTATACTGTGACTTTTTTCGACATGCTATTCTATGACTTTTTTCGACATGCTATACTATGACTTTTTTCGACATGTTATACTATGACTTTTTTCAACATGCTATACTATGACTTTTTTCGACATGCTATACTATGACTTTTTTCAACATGCTATACTATGACTTTTTTCGACATGCTATACTATGACTTTTTTCAACATGCTATACTATGACTTTTTTCAACATGCTATACTGTGACTTTTTTCGACATGCTATACTATGACTTTTTCATGACTTTTTTCGACATGCTATACTGTGACTTTTTTCGACATGCTATACTATGACTTTTTTCAACATGCTATACTATGACTTTTTTCGACATTCTATACTATGACTTTTTTCGACATGCTATTCTATGACTTTTTTCGACATGCTATACTATGACTTTTTTCGACATGCTATACTATGACTTTTTTCGACATGCTATACTATGACTTTTTTCGACATGCTATACTATGACTTTTTTCGACATGCTATACTATGACTTTTTTCAACATTCTATACTGTGACTTTTTTCGACATGCTATTCTATGACTTTTTTCGACATGCTATACTATGACTTTTTTCGACATGTTATACTATGACTTTTTTCAACATGCTATACTATGACTTTTTTCGACATGCTATACTATGACTTTTTTCAACATGCTGTACTATGACTTTTTTCAACATGCTATACTGTGACTTTTTTCAACATGCTATACTGTGACTTTTTTCGACATGCTATTCTATGACTTTTTTCGACATGCTATACTATGACTTTTTTCGACATGCTATACTATGACTTTTTTCGACATGTTATACTATGACTTTTTTCAACATGCTATACTATGACTTTTTTCGACATGCTATACTATGACTTTTTTCGACATGCTATACTATGACTTTTTTCGACATGTTATACTATGACTTTTTTCAACATGCTATACTATGACTTTTTTCGACATGCTATACTATGACTTTTTTCAACATGCTATACTATGACTTTTTTCGACATGCTATACTATGACTTTTTTCAACATGCTATACTATGACTTTTTTCAACATGCTATACTGTGACTTTTTTCGACATGCTATACTATGACTTTTTTCAACATGCTATACTATGACTTTTTTCAACATGCTATACTGTGACTTTTTTCGACATGCTATACTATGACTTTTTTCGACATGCTATACTATGACTTTTTTCGACATGTTATACTATGACTTTTTTCGACATGCTATACTATGACTTTTTTCGACATGCTATACTATGACTTTTTTCAACATGCTATACTATGACTTTTTTCAACATGCTATACTATGACTTTTTTCAACATGCTATACTGTGACTTTTTTCAACATGCTATACTGTGACTTTTTTCAACATGCTATACTATGACTTTTTTCAACATGCTATACTATGACTTTTTTCGACATGCTATACTATGACTTTTTTCAACATGCTATACTATGACTTTTTTCAACATGCTATACTATGACTTTTTTCAACATGCTATACTGTGACTTTTTTCGACATGCTATACTATGACTTTTTCATGACTTTTTTCGACATTCTATACTATGACTTTTTTCGACATGCTATTCTATGACTTTTTTCGACATGCTATACTATGACTTTTTTCGACATGCTATACTATGACTTTTTTCGACATGCTATACTATGACTTTTTTCGACATGCTATACTATGACTTTTTTCGACATGCTATACTATGACTTTTTTCGACATGCTATACTATGACTTTTTTCGACATGCTATACTATGACTTTTTTCAACATTCTATACTGTGACTTTTTTCGACATGCTATTCTATGACTTTTTTCGACATGCTATACTATGACTTTTTTCGACATGTTATACTATGACTTTTTTCAACATGCTATACTATGACTTTTTTCGACATGCTATACTATGACTTTTTTCAACATGCTATACTATGACTTTTTTCAACATGCTATACTGTGACTTTTTTCGACATGCTATACTATGACTTTTTTCAACATGCTATACTATGACTTTTTTCAACATGCTATACTGTGACTTTTTTCGACATGCTATACTATGACTTTTTTCAACATGCTATACTGTGACTTTTTTCGACATGCTATACTATGACTTTTTCATGACTTTTTTCGACATGCTATACAATGACTTTTTCATGACTTTTTTCGACATGCTATACTATGACTTTTTTCCACATGCTATACTATGACTTTTTTCGACATGCTATACTATGACTTTTTTCGACATGCTATACTATGACTTTTTCATGACTTTTTTCGACATGCTATACTATGACTTTTTTAGACATGCTATGCTATGACTTTTTCATGACTTTTTTCGACATGCTATACTATGACTTTTTTCGACATGCTATACTATGACTTTTTTCGACATGCTATACTATGACTTTTTCATGACTTTTTTCGACATGCTAAACTATGACTTTTTTCGACATGCTATACTATGACTTTTTTCGACATGCTATGCTATGACTTTTTCATGACTTTTTTCGACATGCTATACTATGACTTTTTCATGACCTTTTTCGACATGCTATACTATGACTTTTTTCGACATGCTATAGTATGACTTTTTTCGACATGCTATTCTATGACTTTTTTATGACTTTTTTCGACATGCTATACTATGACTTTTTTCGACATGCTATAGTATGAGTTTTTTCGACATGCTATTCTATGACTTTTTCATGACTTTTTTCGACATTCTATACTGTGACTTTTTTCGACATGCTATACTATGACTTTTTTCGACATGCTATAGTATGACTTTTTTCGACATGCTATTCTATGACTTTTATGACTTTTTTCGACATGCTATACTATGACCTTTTTCGACATGCTATAGTATGACTTTTTTCGACATGCTATACTATGAATTTTTTCGACATGCTATTCTATGACTTTTTTCGACATGCTATACTATGACTTTTTTCGACATACTATTCTATCACTTTTTTAGACATGCTATACTATGACTTTTTTCGACATGCTATACTATGACTTTTTTCGACATGCTATACTATGACTTTTTTCGACATGCTATACTATGACTTTTTTCGACATGCTATTCTATGACTTTTTTCGACATGCTATACTATGACTTTTTCATGACTTTTTTCGACATGCTATACTTTGACTTTTTCGACATGCTATACTATGACTTTTTTCGACATACTATTCTATCACTTTTTTAGACATGCTATACTATGACTTTTTCGACATGCTATACTATGACTTTTTTCGACATGCTATACTATGACTTTTTTCGACATGCTATACTATGACTTTTTTCGACATGCTATTCTATCACTTTTTTCGACATGTTATACTATGACTTTTTCGACATGCTATACTATGACTTTTTTCGACATGCTATACTATGACTTTTTTCGACATGGTATACTATGACTTTTTTCGACATGCTATTCTATCACTTTTTTCAACATGCTATACTATGACTTTTTTCGACATGCTATTCTATCACTTTTTTCGACATGCTATACTATGACTTTTTTCGACATGCTATTCTATGACTTTTTTATGATTTTTTTCGACATGCTATACTATGACTTTTTTCGACATGCTATACTATGACTTTTTTCGACATGCTATACTATGACTTTTTCATGACCTTTTTCGACATGCTATTCTATGACTTTTTTCAACATGCTATTCGATGACTTTTTTATGACTTTTTTCGACATGCTATACTATGACTTTTTTCGACATGCTATACTATGACTTTTTTCGACATGCTATACTATGACTTTTTCATGACCTTTTTCGACATGCTATTCTATGACTTTTTTATGACTTTTTTCGACATGCTATACTATGACTTTTTTCGACATGCTATACTATGACTTTTCATGACTTTTTTCGACATGCTATACTATGACTTTCTTCGACATGCTATACTATGACTTTTTTCGACATTCTATACTATGACTTTTTTCGACATGCTATACTATGACTTTTTCATGACTTTTTTCGACATGCTAAACTATGACTTTTTTCGACATGCTATACTATGACTTTTTTCGACATGCTATGCTATGACTTTTTCATGACTTTTTTCGACATGCTATACTATGACTTTTTTCGACATGCTATACTATGACTTTTTTCGACATGCTATACTATGACTTTTTTCGACATGCTATAGTATGACTTTTTTCGACATGCTATTCTATGACTTTTTTATGACTTTTTTCGACATTCTATACTGTGACTTTTTTCGACATGCTATACTATGACTTTTTTCGACATGCTATACTATGACTTTTTCGACATGCTATACTATGACTTTTTTCGACATGCTATACTATGACTTTTTTCGACATGCTATACTATGACTTTTTTCGACATGCTATAGTATGACTTTTTTCGACATGCTATTCTATGACTTTTATGACTTTTTTCGACATGCTATACTATGACCTTTTTCGACATGCTATAGTATGACTTTTTTCGACATGCTATAGTATGACTTTTTTCGACATGCTATAGTATGACTTTTTTCGACATGCTATACTATGACTTTTTTCGACATGCTATAGTATGACTTTTTTCGACATGCTATACTATGAATTTTTTCGACATGCTATACTATGACCTTTTTCGACATGCTATAGTATGACTTTTTTCGACATGCTATACTATGACTTTTTTCGACATGCTATAGTATGACTTTTTTCGACATGCAATACTCTGACTTTTTTCGACATGCTATACTATGACTTTTTTCGACATGCTATTCTATGACTTTTTTCGACATGCTATACTATGACTTTTTTCGACATGCTATACTATGACTTTTTTCGACATGCTATGCTATGACTTTTTCATGACTTTTTTCGACATGCTATTCTATGACTTTTTTAGACATGCTATTCTATCACTTTTTTCGACATGCTATACTATGACTTTTTTCGACATGCTATACTATGACTTTTTTCGACATGCTATACTATGACTTTTTTCGACATGCTATTCTATCACTTTTTTCTACATGTTATACTATGACTTTTTCGACATGCTATACTATGACTTTTTTCGACATGCTATACTATGACTTTTTTCGACATGCTATACTATGACTTTTTTCGACATGCTATTCTATCACTTTTTTCAACATGCTATACTATGACTTTTTTCGACATGCTATTCTATCACTTTTTTAGACATGCTATACTATGACTTTTTTCGACATGCTATACTATGACTTTTTTCGACATGCTATTCTATGACTTTTTTCAACATGCTATACTATGACTTTTTTCGACATGCTATACTATGACTTTTTTCGACATGCTATTCTATCACTTTTTTAGACATGCTATACTATGACTTTTTCATGACTTTTTTCGACATGCTATACTATGACTTTTTTCGACATGCTATACGATGACTTTTTTCGACATGCTATACTATGACTTTTTTCGACATGCTATACTATGACTTTTTTCGACATGCTATACTATGACTTTTTCGACATGCTATACTATGACTTTTTCGACATGCTATACTATGACTTTTCATGACCTTTTTCGACATGCTATACTATGACTTTTTCGACATGCTATTCTATGACTTTTTTATGAGTTTTTTCGACATGCTATTCTATGACTTTTTCATGACTTTTTTCGACATTCTATACTGTGACTTTTTTCGACATTCTACTCTATGACTTTTTTCGACATGCTATACTATGACTTTTTTCGACATGCTATACTATGACTTTTTTCGACATGCTATACTATGACTTTTTTCAACATGCTATACTATAACTTTTTTCGACATGCTATTCTATGACTTTTTTCGACATGCTATACTATGACTTTTTCATGACCTTTTTCGACATGCTATAGTATGACTTTTTTCGACATGCTATTCTATGACTTTTTTATGACTTTTTTCGACATGCTATACTATGACCTTTTTCGACATGCTATAGTATGAATTTTTTCGACATGCTATACTATGACTTTTTTCGACATGCTATACTATGACTTTTTTCGACATGCTATACTATGACTTTTTTCGACATGCTATTCTATGACTTTTTTCGACATGCTATACTATGACTTTTTCATGACCTTTTTCGACATGCTATTCTATGACTTTTTAATGAGTTTTTTCGACATGCTATTCTATGACTTTTTCATGACTTTTTTCGACATTCTATACTGTGACTTTTTTCCACATGCTATACTATGACTTTTTTCAACATGCTATTCTATGACGTTTTTCGACATTCTACTCTATGACTTTTTTCGACATGCTATACTATGACTTTTTTCGACATGCTATACTATGACTTTTTTCGACATGCTATACTATGACTTTTTTCGACATGCTATACTATGACTTTTTTCAACATGCTATACTATGACTTTTTTCGACATGCTATTCTATGACTTTTTTCGACATGCTATACTATGACTTTTTCATGACCTTTTTCGACATGCTATAGTATTACTTTTTTCGACATGCTATTCTATGACTTTTTTATGACTTTTTTCGACATGCTATACTATGACCTTTTTCGACATGCTATAGTATGACTTTTTTCGACATGCTATACTATGACTTTTTTCGACATGCTATACTATGACTTTTCATGACCTTTTTCGACATGCTATAGTATGACTTTTTTCGACATTCTATACTGTGACTTTTTTCGACATGCTATACTATGACTTTTTTCGACATGCTATACTATGACTTTTTTCGACATGCTATGACTTTTTTCGACATGCTATACTATGACTTTTTTCGACATGCTATTCTATGACTTTTTTCGACATGCTATACTATGACATTTTCATGACCTTTTTCGACTTGCTATAGTATGACTTTTTTCGACATGCTATACTATGACTTTTTCATGACTTTTTTCGACATTCTATACTGTGACTTTTTTCGACATGCTATACTATGACTTTTTTCGACATGCTATTCTATGACTTTTTTCGACATGCTATACTATGACTTTTTTCTACATGCTATTCTATGACTTTTTTCGACATGCTATACTATGACTTTTTTCGACATGCTATAGTATGACTTTTTTCGACATGCTATACTATGACTTTTTTCGACATGCTATACTATGACTTTTTTCGACATGCTATACTATGACCTTTTTCGACATGCTATACTATGACTTTTTTCGACATGCTATACTATGACTTTTTTCGACATGCTATACTATGACTTTTTTCGACATGCTATGCTATGACTTTTTCGACATGCTATACTATGACTTTTTTCGACATGCTATGCTATGACTTTTTCGACATGCTATACTGTGACTTTTTCATGACTTTTTTCGACATGCTATACTATGACCTTTTCGACATGCTATACTATGACTTTTTTCGACATGCTATACTATGACTTTTTTCGACATGCTATGCTATGACCTTTTCGACATGCTATACTATGACCTTTTCGACATGCTATACTATGACTTTTTTCGACATGCTATACTATGACTTTTTTCGACATGCTATGCTATGACTTTTTCGACATGCTATACTGTGACTTTTTCCGACATGCTATACTATGACCTTTTCGACATGCTATACTATGACTTTTTTCGACATGCTATACTATGACTTTTTTCGACATGCTATTCTATCACTTTTTTAGACATGCTATACTATGACTTTTTTCGACATGCTATACTATGACTTTTTTCGACATGCTATACTATGACTTTTTTCGACATGCTATTCTATCACTTTTTTCGACATGCTATACTATGACTTTTTCATCACCTTTTTCGACATGCTATACTATGACTTTTTTCGACATGCTATACTATGACTTTTTTCGACATGCTATACTATGACTTTTTTCGACATGCTATTCTATCACTTTTTTAGACATGCTATACTATGACTTTTTTCGACATGCTATACTATGACTTTTTTCGACATGCTATTCTATCACTTTTTTCGACATGCTATACTATGACTTTTTCATCACCTTTTTCGACATGCTATACTATGACTTTTTTCGACATGCTATACTATGACTTTTTTCGACATGCTATACTATGACTTTTTCATGACTTTTTTCGACATGCTATACTATGACTTTTTTCGACATGCGATACTGAGACTTTTTTCGACATGCCATGGTCGGACTTTTTTCGACATGCCATACTATGACTTTTTTCGACATGCTACACGATGACTTTTTTCGACATGCCATACCATGACTTTTTTCGACATGCTACACGATGACATTTTTCGACATGCTATTCTATGACTTTTTTCGACATGCTATACTATGACTTTTTTCGACATGCTATACTATGACTTTTTTCGACATGCCGTACTACGACTTTTTTCAACATGCTATAATGTGACTTTTTTCAACATGCCATGGTCGGACTTTTTTCGACATGCCATACTATGACTTTTTTCGACATGCCATACCGTGACTTTTTTCGACATGCTACACTGTGACTTTTTTCGACATGCTACACTATGACTTTTTTCGACATGCTACACTATGAATTTTTCGACATGCTACTCTATGACTTTTTTCGACATGCTATACTATGACTTTTTTCGACATGCTATACTATGACTTTTTTCGACATGCTATACTCGGACTTTTTTCGACATGCTATACTCAGACTTTTTTCGACATGCCATACTTTGACTTTTTTCGACATGTTGTACAGTGACTTTTTTCGACATGCTATGCTATGACTTTTTTCGACATGCTATACTTTGACTTTTTTCGACATGCTATTCTATGTATATACTATGTATGCTCTTCACAGTAAAAGCACTTCCTGTTTCATGCTCTTCACAATAAAAGTAAACACAACTGAAACAATTGACAACATACTATGACTTTTTTCGACATGCTATACTATGACTTTTTTCGGCACGTTGTACAGTGACTTTTTTCGACATGCTATACTATGACTTTTTTCGACATGCTATACTATGACTTTTTTTGACATGTTATACGATGACTTTTTTCGACATGTTATACTATGACTTTTTTCGACATGCCATACCGTGACTTTTTTCGACGTGCTACACTGTGACTTTTTTCGACATGCTACACTATGACTTTTTTCGACATGCTATACTATGACTTTTTTCGACATGCTACACTATGACTTTTTCGACATGCTATACTGTGACTTTTTTCGACATGCCATACCGTGACTTTTTTCGACATGCTACACTGTGACTTTTTTCGACATGCTACACTATGACTTTTTTCGACATGCTATACTATGACTTTTTTCGACATGCTACTCTATGACTTTTTTCGACATGCTACACTATGACTTTTTTCGACATGCTATTCTATGACTTTTTTCGACATGCTATACTATGACTTTTTTCGACATGCTATACTCGGACTTTTTTCGACATGCCATACTTTGACTTTTTTCGACATGTTGTACAGTGACTTTTTTCGACATGCTATGCTATGACTTTTTTCGACATGCTATGCTATGACTTTTTTCGACATGCTATACTTTGACTTTTTTCGACATGCTATTCTATGTATATACTATGTATGCTCTTCACAGTAAAAGCACTTCCTGTTTCATGCTCTTCACAATAAAAGTAAACACAACTGAAACAATTGACAACATACTATGACTTTTTTCGACATGCTATACTATGACTTTTTTCGGCACGTTGTACAGTGACTTTTTTCGACATGCTATACTATGACTTTTTTCGACATGCTATACTATGACTTTTTTTGACATGTTATACGATGACTTTTTTCGACATGCCATACCGTGACTTTTTTCGACATGCTACACTGTGACTTTTTTCGACATGCTACACTATGACTTTTTTCGACATGCTATACTATGACTTTTTTCGACATGCTACTCTATGACTTTTTTCGACATGCTATACTATGACTTTTTTCGACATGCTATACTATGACTTTTTTCGACATGCTATACTATGACTTTTTTCGACATGCTATACTCGGACTTTTTTCGACATGCTATACTCGGACTTTTTTCGACATGCCATACTTTGACTTTTTTCGACATGTTGTACAGTGACTTTTTTCGACATGCTATGCTATGACTTTTTTCGACATGCTATGCTATGACTTTTTTCGACATGCTATACTTTGACTTTTTTCGACATGCTATTCTATGTATATACTATGTATGCTCTTCACAGTAAAAGCACTTCCTGTTTCATGCTCTTCACAATAAAAGTAAACACAACTGAAACAATTGACAACATACTATGACTTTTTTCGACATGCTATACTATGACTTTTTTCGGCACGTTGTACAGTGACTTTTTTCGACATGCTATACTATGACTTTTTTCGACATGCTATACTATGACTTTTTTTGACATGTTATACGATGACTTTTTTCGACATGTTATACTATGACTTTTTTCGACATGCCATACCGTGACTTTTTTCGACGTGCTACACTGTGACTTTTTTCGACATGCTACACTATGACTTTTTTCGACATGCTATACGATGACTTTTTTCGACATGCTACACTATGACTTTTTCGACATGCTATACTGTGACTTTTTTCGACATGCCATACCGTGACTTTTTTCGACATGCTACACTGTGACTTTTTTCGACATGCTACACTATGACTTTTTTCGACATGCTATACTATGACTTTTTTCGACATGCTACTCTATGACTTTTTTCGACATGCTACACTATGACTTTTTTCGACATGCTATTCTATGACTTTTTTCGACATGCTATACTATGACTTTTTTCGACATGCTATACTCGGACTTTTTTCGACATGCTATACTCGGACTTTTTTCGACATGCCATACTTTGACTTTTTTCGACATGTTGTACAGTGACTTTTTTCGACATGCTATGCTATGACTTTTTTCGACATGCTATGCTATGACTTTTTTCGACATGCTATACTTTGACTTTTTTCGACATGCTATTCTATGTATATACTATGTATGCTCTTCACAGTAAAAGCACTTCCTGTTTCATGCTCTTCACAATAAAAGTAAACACAACTGAAACAATTGACAACATACTATGACTTTTTTCGACATGCTATACTATGACTTTTTTCGGCACGTTGTACAGTGACTTTTTTCGACATGCTATACTATGACTTTTTTCGACATGCTATACTATGACTTTTTTTGACATGTTATACGATGACTTTTTTCGACATGCCATACCGTGACTTTTTTCGACATGCTACACTGTGACTTTTTCGACATGCTATACTGTGACTTTTTTCGACATGCCATACCGTGACTTTTTTCGACATGCTACACTGTGACTTTTTTCGACATGCTACACTATGACTTTTTTCGACATGCTATACTATGACTTTTTTCGACATGCTATACTATGACTTTTTTCGACATGCTATACTATGACTTTTTTTGACATGTTATACGATGACTTTTTTCGACATGCCATACCGTGACTTTTTTCGACATGCTACACTGTGACTTTTTTCGACATGCTACACTATGACTTTTTTCGACATGCTATACTATGACTTTTTTCGACATGCTACTCTATGACTTTTTTCGACATGCTATACTATGACTTTTTTCGACATGCTATACTATGACTTTTTTCGACATGCTATACTCGGACTTTTTTCGACATGCTGTACTCGGACTTTTTTCGACATGCCGTACTTTGACTTTTTTCGACATGTTGTACAGTGACTTTTTTCGACATGCTATGCTATGACTTTTTTCGACATGCTATGCTTTGACTTTTTTCGACATGCTATTCTATGTATATACTATGTATGCTCTTCACAGTAAAAGCACTTCCTGTTTCATGCTCTTCACAATAAAAGTAAACACAACTGAAACAATTGACAACATACTATGACTTTTTTCGACATGCTATACTATGACTTTTTTCGGCACGTTGTACAGTGACTTTTTTCGACATGCTATACTATGACTTTTTTCGACATGCTATACTATGACTTTTTTTGACATGTTATACGATGACTTTTTTCGACATGCCATACCGTGACTTTTTTCGACATGCTACACTGTGACTTTTTCGACATGCTATACTGTGACTTTTTTCGACATGCCATACCGTGACTTTTTTCGACATGCTACACTGTGACTTTTTTCGACATGCTACACTATGACTTTTTTCGACATGCTATACTATGACTTTTTTCGACATGCTATACTATGACTTTTTTCGACATGCTATACTATGACTTTTTTTGACATGTTATACGATGACTTTTTTCGACATGCCATACCGTGACTTTTTTCGACATGCTACACTGTGACTTTTTTCGACATGCTACACTATGACTTTTTTCGACATGCTATACTATGACTTTTTTCGACATGCTACTCTATGACTTTTTTCGACATGCTATACTATGACTTTTTTCGACATGCTATACTATGACTTTTTTCGACATGCTATACTCGGACTTTTTTCGACATGCTGTACTCGGACTTTTTTCGACATGCCGTACTTTGACTTTTTTCGACATGTTGTACAGTGACTTTTTTCGACATGCTATGCTATGACTTTTTTCGACATGCTATGCTTTGACTTTTTTCGACATGCTATTCTATGTATATACTATGTATGCTCTTCACAGTAAAAGCACTTCCTGTTTCATGCTCTTCACAATAAAAGTAAACACAACTGAAACAATTGACAACATACTATGACTTTTTTCGACATGCTATACTATGACTTTTTTCGGCACGTTGTACAGTGACTTTTTTCGACATGCTATACGATGACTTTTTTCGACATGCTATACGATGACTTTTTTCGACATGTTATACGATGACTTTTTTCGACATGCTGTACTATGACTTATTTCGACATGCTATACTATGACTTATTTCGACATGCCATCGCCGGACTTTTTTAGACATGCTACACTACGACTTTTTTAGACATTTTTTTTTTAGGTATTCTATGAATGAACTTGTATGTCGAAAAAAGTCAGTATAACATGTCCAGACCAGAGAGATGGTGGTCGACTTCAGGAGGAAGACGACGGCTCCACAACCGCTGAGAATTCTGGGAGAGGATGTGGACATGGTGGAGTACAAGTACCTGGTGTCTCCATCGACAGCAGACTGAACTGGCAGAACATCAACGCTGTGTACAGGAAGGGGAGGAGTCAACTCTTTTTCTTGAGGAAACTTCGATCCTTCAACGTGTGCAGCAAGATGTTGGAGATGTTCTACAGTCTGTTGTGGTCAGTGCACTGGACTCCTGTAGTCTGCTGGGGAAGCAGCGTTGGACACCAACAGACTTAATAAACTGGTTAAGAAGGCCGGCTCCATCATTGGCTGCAAACAAGACTATCTGGAAGAGGTGGTGGAGAGGAGGACACTGAAGAAACTATTATCCATACTGGATAACCCGGACCACCCTCTCCATCACCTCCTGCAGGAACAGAGGAGCACTTTCTCCAACAGACTGATGCAGCTCCGCTGTCACAAGGACAGATTCAGAAAAACATTCCTGCTCTCTGCTATAAGACTTTACAATAAATCACCTCTGGCCAGATCATCCTCCACATAAGTACACACTGCTTCACTGTTTGCTGGGGTTCATTTTTAATTTTTGCACTACTGTTTTACACTGAGGCAGATAATTCAACACTATTCTATTTCATTGTATATACTGTGTTTGTTTGATCTTATATATTCAGATATTTGATTTGTCATACGCTGTTATTCTGTTGTATATATTGTGCATTTTTTAAGACTTAATATTTTGGTTACTCTGTTACTTTGCTTTTTGGTGTGTCTTGCTGCTGTAACATACAAATTTCCCCCCGGGGATGAATAAAGTATCCATCTATCTCGAAAAAAGTCTTGAGTTTCAACAGGAAACGTTTCTACATCTTAACATTTGAAAGAGCAGCTTCATAACTTCACGATATATTTATAAAAATACTTGTTTACATACATTGTTTAAAATCTGCTCTCGTCACATTTAAATAATCCACGAGTTTTGAAAGAAAAAAACAGATTCAAGAAATAAGAAGAATAAAAGCAAAGAAATTAAATTGTTTTTAAAAGAACAAAAAACATCTCAACAGTCACATGTTAAACTTTATTAATCGCAACAGTTTAAATTATTCAGTTAAATACACAAAGCGTTATGAAGAGTTAGACTAATGACTTCCAGCCGCAGACCAACCGATGACCTCACTTCCTGTGTGTCGCTCTCTAAGCGTTGATTGGTTCCTGCTGGTTGTTCTGACGTTTGACCACAAAAACCTTCTGACCGGAAACCGTCACCATGTAAACAAAGTCCTCCAGAGTCACTGAGGAGAGAAGACGGAACACGTGAGAGAGGGAGTCACTACAGGTGAGAGGGAGAGAGTCACTACAGGTGAGAGAGAGAGAGTCACTACAGGTGAGAGAGGGAGTCACTACAGGTGAGAGAGAGAGAGTCACTACAGGTGAGAGAGAGAGAGTCACTACAGGTGAGAGAGAGAGAGAGAGTCACTACAGGTGAGAGGGAGAGAGTCACTACAGGTGAGAGAGGGAGTCACTACAGGTGAGAGAGGGAGTCACTACAGGTGAGAGGGAGAGAGTCACTACAGGTGAGAGGGAGAGAGTCACTACAGGTGAGAGAGGGAGTCACTACAGGTGAGAGAGAGAGTCACTACAGGTGAGAGAGGGAGTCACTACAGGTGAGAGAGGGAGTCACTACAGGTGAGAGGGAGAGAGTCACTACAGGTGAGAGAGGGAGTCACTACAGGTGAGAGGGAGAGAGTCACTACAGGTGAGAGGGAGAGAGTCACTACAGGTGAGAGAGAGAGAGTCACTACAGGTGAGAGGGAGAGAGTCACTACAGGTGAGAGGGAGAGAGTCACTACAGGTGAGAGGGAGAGAGTCACTACAGGTGAGAGAGGGAGTCACTACAGGTGAGAGAGGGAGTCACTACAGGTGAGAGAGGGAGTCACTACAGGTGAGAGAGGGAGTCACTACAGGTGAGAGAGAGAGAGTCACTACAGGTGAGAGGGAGAGAGTCACTACAGGTGAGAGAGGGAGTCACTACAGGTGAGAGAGAGAGAGTCACTACAGGTGAGAGAGGGAGTCACTACAGGTGAGAGGGAGAGAGTCACTACATGTGAGAGAGGGAGTCACTACAGGTGAGAGAGGGAGTCACTACAGGTGAGAGAGGGAGTCACTACAGGTGAGAGGGAGAGAGTCACTACAGTTGAGAGGGAGAGAGTCACTACAGGTGAGAGAGGGAGTCACTACAGGTGAGAGAGAGAGAGTCACTACAGGTGAGAGAGGGAGTCACTACAGGTGAGAGAGAGAGTCACTACAGGTGAGAGAGGGAGTCACTACAGGTGAGAGAGAGGGAGTCACTACAGGTGAGAGAGAGAGAGTCACTACAGGTGAGAGAGGGAGTCACTACAGGTGAGAGGGAGAGAGTCACTACAGGTGAGAGGGAGAGAGTCACTACAGGTGAGAGAGGGAGTCACTACAGGTGAGAGAGAGAGAGTCACTACAGGTGAGAGGGAGAGAGTCACTACAGGTGAGAGAGAGAGTCACTACAGGTGAGAGAGAGAGTCACTACAGGTGAGAGGGAGGGAGTCACTACAGGTGAGAGGGAGAGAGTCACTACAGGTGAGAGAGGGAGTCACTACAGGTGAGAGGGAGAGAGTCACTACAGGTGAGAGGGAGAGAGTCACTACAGGTGAGAGAGAGAGTCACTACAGGTGAGAGAGAGAGTCACTACAGGTGAGAGGGAGAGAGTCACTACAGGTGAGAGAGGGAGTCACTACAGGTGAGAGAGAGAGAGTCACTACAGGTGAGAGGGAGAGAGTCACTACAGGTGAGAGAGAGAGAGTCACTACAGGTGAGAGAGAGAGAGTCACTACAGGTGAGAGGGAGAGAGTCACTACAGGTGAGAGAGAGAGTCACTACAGGTGAGAGGGAGGGAGTCACTACAGGTGAGAGGGAGAGAGTCACTACGGGTGAGAGGGAGAGAGTCACTACGGGTGAGAGAGAGAGAGTCACTACGGGTGAGAGAGAGAGAGTCACGACAGGTGAGAGAGAGAGAGTCACGACAGGTGAGAGAGAGAGAGTCACTACGGGTGAGAGAGAGAGAGTCACGACAGGTGAGAGAGAGAGAGTCACTACAGGTGAGAGAGAGAGAGTCACTACAGGTGAGAGAGAGAGAGTCACTACGGGTGAGAGGGAGAGAGTCACTACGGGTGAGAGAGAGAGAGTCACGACAGGTGAGAGAGAGAGAGTCACTACAGGTGAGAGAGAGAGAGTCACTACGGGTGAGAGGGAGAGAGTCACTACGGGTGAGAGAGAGAGAGTCACTACGGGTGAGAGAGAGAGAGTCACGACAGGTGAGAGAGAGAGAGTCACGACAGGTGAGAGAGAGAGAGTCACTACGGGTGAGAGAGAGAGAGTCACGACAGGTGAGAGAGAGAGAGTCACTACAGGTGAGAGAGAGAGAGAGTCACGACAGGTGAGAGAGAGAGAGTCACGACAGGTGAGAGAGAGAGAGTCACTACGGGTGAGAGAGAGAGTCACTACAGGTGAGAGAGAGAGTCACTACAGGTGAGAGGGAGAGAGTCACTACGGGTGAGAGGGAGAGTCACTACAGGTGAGAGAGAGAGTCACTACAGGTGAGAGGGAGAGAGTCACTACAGGTGAGAGGGAGAGAGTCACTACAGGTGAGAGGGAGTCACGACAGGTGAGCGGCTGGCCTGGAAACAGTGTTGGTTACCTGACATGCGTTTGAAGGGCGGCTCAGGTGATCCAGGTAACTTAAACCGACTCGCTGTTCGAACCATCTGCATCATCACCGCTGCTGTGTGCTCATCGTTCTCCAGCTCACCTGCTGACTGATGACACAACCAAACATCACTTTATTTAAACACCGAATCCTTCAGCAGCTCACAACGATTCAGATTAAACAACGATTTTGCATTAAACAACAGATGCAGATGAACGTTAAAGAGAACGTTAGAGAACGTTAAAGAGAACGTTAGAGAGAGCGCTAAAGAGAACGTTAGAGAGAACATTAGAGAGAACGTTAAAGAGAACGTTAGAGACAACGTTAGAGAGAACATTAAAGAGAACGTTAGAGACAACGTTAGAGACAACGTTAGAGAGAACATTAAAGAGAACGTTAGAGAACGTTAGAGACAACGTTAGAGAGAACATTAAAGAGAACGTTAGAGAACGTTAGAGACAACGTTAGAGAGAACGTTAAAGAGAACGTTAGAGACAACGTTAGAGACAACGTTAGAGAGAACATTAAAGAGAACGTTAGAGAACGTTAGAGACAACGTTAGAGAGAACGTTAAAGAGAACGTTAGAGACAACGTTAGAGACAACGTTAGAGAGAACATTAAAGAGAACGTTAGAGAACGTTAGAGACAACGTTAGAGAGAACATTAAAGAGAACGTTAGAGAACGTTAGAGACAACGTTAGAGAGAACATTAAAGAGAACGTTAGAGAGAGCGTTAGAGAACATTAGAGAGAACGTCAGAGAGAACTAGAGAGAACGTTAGAGAGAACGTCTGAGAGAACGTCAAAGAGAACGTCAGCGAGAACGTCAGCGAGAACGTCAGAGAGAACGTCAGAGAGAACGTTAAAGAGACAGGAAGTTGAACTGAGTCCGTTTGTGACTCACGGCCAGAACCCCGTCCTCGCTGATCACCAGGTACCCGAGCTGATCTGGGATCCGCTCCAGACCTGCAGTCAGACCAGCTGTCGTCTGTCAACCACAGATATGGAGATCAGCTCACAAGAGGTGATCATTATATACATGTGTGTGTGTGTATATATATATATATATATATATATATATATATATATATATATATATATATATATATATATATATATATATATATATATATATATATATATATATATATATATAAATTATATATATATATATTATATATATATATATATATATATATATATATAATATATATATATATATATATATATATATATATATATATATATATATTATATATATATATATATATATATATATATATATATATATATATATATATATATATATTATATATATATATATATATATATTATATATATATATATATATATTATATATATATATATATATATATATATATATTATATATATATCTTATATTATCCATCAGAGAACTACAAACATACAGTTCATTTAAAGCTCAATTGAAGAAGTGTTAGTTACTACTGTAACTGCACCTCACTGTCACCTGCCTGCATGTCTGCATGTCTGTCTGTCTGTCTGTCTGTCTGTCTGTCTGTCTGTCTGTCTGTCACCTGCCTGTCTGCCTGTCTGTCTGTCTGTCACCTGTCTGTCTGTCGGTCTGTCTGTCTTGAATTTGCCGGTTGGCCTTCATCTACCCTCATGTCTCTTCTTGTTTCGTGTCTGACTGACTTCTCTATTTAATAAACTCTGCATGCTTTATGTTTGTGGATGTTTTTAGTGTCTAACAATGCAGCATCATCTTTAGCCCGTATTTCTATTTCACAGTTATCTCATTTATTGTCTTTGTGTGTTGGTTTGTCTTCTTCGTAGTATAATTGTCTCCTGAATGATGATACCACTTATATTAATATGCTTTTATAAATGAGCACCACTGTCTCTTATCTAATAAACAAACAGACAGACCGGACGTGCTGACAGGCTAATCAGTACCAGTTCAACTCTGAGAGACTGTAAAGTCCGAGGCAACATGAACGTCACAGCGATAATTCAAATAACTTCAATATGATTTTAAAAAGTCAAACAGGAAACATTAAATTCATCAGAACCATAAACTTTAACATCAGAACTCACCATTTTCTTCTTCTACTGTTTTTGTTTTACGAGCTGGAGCTCAGCTGCATTTCCGGCTTTCTTGCGAAGGAAGCGTGTGCTGCACATGCGCAGTAAAATGTGTCTTTTTTTACATTTACTTTATTTATAAATTGTCAGCATACAGAGTTGATCTGGTCCGAAGTGGCTAAAAACAAATACATATATACACATATATATATACATATATATAAATATATATATATATATATATATATATATATATATATATATATATATTTAGCGGAAGTGACCGGTCAGGTGACCTGCTCACGTGACTCTTCAGTCTCTTGGAACGAACAGAAGCTCCGGTTCTCCTCGTTTCTCTCCGTTAATCGATCCTCTGAAAGCTCTCCGGTGATGGCTGGACGCGGGAAACTGATCGCAGTGATCGGTGACGAGGACACGTGCACCGGATTCCTGCTCGGTGGAATCGGTGAGCTCAACAAGAACCGGAAACCCAATTTCCTGGTGGTGGAGAAGGACACGAGCATCACGGAGATCGAGGAGACCTTCAAGTAAGAAGAGCCTCAGAAACACCGAATATACACGTGATCATCAGTTCTCTGGTTTCTGATGAAACGCATTTAATCACGAGGACGCACACGTCACATCGGTGACGTCACACAAGTGATGCAGTCAGTCGAGAAGAAGTCTGTAAATGCAGTTTGTGTCTCTGATGAGCTGATTTAACGTCAGTGAAAAGTGAGGCCGTGAGGGTTCCGGGCTTCTTCTTCATCATGGATTCATTTCAATGATGTTTCTCAAGCTCTTCGAAATGTCCAAACACTTTTCCACAGTGAACTCTTTACGTTGCTAATTTTCTGACCTCAGTCTGGTGTTCTTCCTCTTCCTCTTCCTCGTAGGAGCTTCTTGGCTCGTAACGACATCGGCATCATCCTCATCAACCAGTTCATCGCCGAGATGATCCGTCACGCCATCGACGGCCACATGCAGTCCATCCCGGCGGTGCTGGAGATCCCGTCCAAGGAGCATCCGTACGACGCGTCCAAGGACTCCATCCTGCGCCGCGCCAAGGGGATGTTCTCCGCCGAGGACTTCCGATAGACGCCGAGCCCTCCCGATCGATCCTCAACCTCTCGTATCGATCCCCCGTATATAAGTGTACCTCTATATCTATACATATACATATACATATATCTATATCTATATCTATATATACATCTATATATATATATCTATATATATATATATATATCTATATATATATATATATATATCTATATATATATATATATATATGTGAACTCCTCGACGGGTCTTCTTCTTCATGATGAATATAATTCAAATGTTTCTTTTCTCTGTGCTGAACACATGTGAATGTTTAATGCGTTTTGTTTCCAGATGTTGTAACTTATTAAAGATTAGAATTGATGTTAAAAATAAAGGATGATGTTGTTTGTGACGTTCTAGTTTGTCTGTTTTATTCAAAGATTCATTTACTTTTTAAATCGGACTGATAACTTTGATTTGTTTCTCATTTCAATGTTTTATTCATAAAACTCGCAGATCCATAAAGTATGACTGTATCTCATTTCGACTTACCATGGGCATGTTTGATTATCAAGACCAACTTTTCATCTCTTTTGTATTTTTTAATCTTCTTTGGTAGTTTTTCATTTATTTCTTTCTGTACATTTATTTTTTATTATATTATATTTATTCCATATTTCCCCGCTGATCCGGGACCAGTTGTTGTTCGGGTTAACCTCTCTAGGCTTCAAAATAAACTAAATAAAAGCATGTCACACTTGACTCTTATTTTGAAAAGAGCCGGTTCCGGATGTGAGCGCAGCGTGTTCCGGTAGCTATAAGAACGTGTGTGTCGGTTCAGTCTCTCCGTACTCAGCGGACCGTCGTCATGGACCCGTGCTCCTTCGCCTCCGTCAGCAGGTGCGTCACCAGACACCTGAACCTCGACCTGCGCGTGGACTTCGGGCGGCGCGTGATCCGGGCCCAGGTGGAGCTCACCGTGGAGGTTCTGGAGGACCGGTTCTCTGCTCTGGTAACGTTACCGGAACCCGGTGCACGTTGGCCTCAAAGCTATAACTGCACAGAATGTTCAACTCAGCTCGCGCTTTAAAATGTTCATTTTTATTGTTTTATACATTTTAAAATCCTTCAGAGTGTGTGTGCGTGCGTGCGTGCGTGTGTGTGTGTGTGTGCTTATGAGGACTGACCGTCAAAAGACCAAAACCCGTAGAAAGCAGGAAGTCTTTTACAAACGCATTGAACACAAATGT
Source organism: Melanostigma gelatinosum (assembly GCF_949748355.1). Lineage (NCBI taxonomy): Eukaryota > Metazoa > Chordata > Actinopteri > Perciformes > Zoarcidae > Melanostigma > Melanostigma gelatinosum. The sequence goes on along the minus strand of NC_136655.1, from coordinate 638,556 downwards.
CGGATATTAAGACGTCACGCTTTGAACGATATCTATGAATGATTGTACTTGTTGATGTTATTGTTTGTTGTTGTTGTTTCCAGCTCCTCTAACTTCTTTCTTGCAGGCTGGACCCATGAAGAGACTTGGTTCTGGTCACGTGATGAACCATTTGATTGGTTCTTGGCGTTCTGAGCTGATAATAAATGTGAATTGTTTGGAGTCTGCTGTGATCTCAGCTGGACTTTGATTGGATGATGTGAGTGCTGACTCATTAATATCTCGTTAATGAAAGTTATTGATCTGCGTCAGACTTTGGACACCAGAGACCTGCAGGTCGTCTCGGTGAGTGCTAACGGACAAGCGGCGCGCTTTACGATGGGCCCTAAACACAGCTTCAAGGGGACGCCGCTGGACATCACGCTGCCCTTTGACCTCTCCAGGTGACCCCCCCACCTCCTCTCTGTCTTCAGTCGAAGTCGTTTCTAAATGAAATGCCGCTAACGTGCTTGCGCTGTGGACCAATCAGGGGGCAGCACGTGGTGGTGGCGGTGACCTACGAGACGTCTCCGGCGGCGTCGGCGCTGCAGTGGCTCTCGCCTGAGCAGACGGCCGGGAAGGAACAACCGTACCTGTTCAGCCAGTGCCAGGTGAGCAGAGAGCCGTCTGAATCAACTCCTAGTACCAGTGCGGTTAGTCTCGTTAACAGCTGAACGCCTCAACAGTTCGTCAACAGTTCATCGTATGAATGACGTCATCGGTGCATTGAGCGTGAACATCGTGTGTTCTGAATGTGAACGTTGACGGAGCAGCAACGGTCGCTGAGGACTGACGGTTGGAGCAACGTCGGTGTTTCGGGAAGTTGTGTCACGAGATGAAGAAGTCGTCTGTTTGAGATGTCGACAGATTCTTTAAACCGTCGTCTTTGTTCCCGTTTCCTCTGAAGTATTGATCCACAGAAGAGAGACAGGAAGTCAAGTTCTGCTTCTTACCGTTCAGACGCGACGAAGCTTCAGGCTTTCTTCTTCTACGCCAACAATTATTAACCGTCTGTCTTCAACCCAATTTACCCATGACTCACCTGGTTAGGTTAACCAGTTAACCAGTAACCCTAACTTGATCAGGCGTGATTTCACCGGCCGTAGTTCGTTGGACTCTGTGTTTTGTGAACAGACTGTTTGTGGATCCTCGTGTTCACACAACTGTTCACCTGCCTGCAAGTCAGAGTGTTGGTAGAACAAACCTTTAAGTCTTTTAGTTTTCAGAGAAATAAAGAACAAAATACAGATTAATATTAATAATGCTTATAATTATAATGCTGACATCAACACTGATCATCTCTACAATCAATCAGCTTAATAATGTTTCCCTCTGTGTCGTCTTGAAGGCTCATCACTGCAGGAGTCTGGTTCCCTGTCAGGACACTCCGTCTGTCAAACACACCTACTACGCTCAGGTAACACACACACACACACACACACACACCTACTACGCTCAGGTAACACACACACACACACACACACACACACACACACCTACTACGCTCAGGTAACACACACACACACACACACACACACACACACCTACTACGCTCAGGTAACACACACACACCTACTACGCTCAGGTAACACACACACACCTACTACGCTCAGGTAACACACACACACACACACCTACTACGCTCAGGTAACACACACACACCTACTACGCTCGGGTAACACACACACACACACACCTACTACGCTCAGGTAACACACGCGCACACACACACACACACCTACTACGCTCAGGTAACACACACACACACACACACTACGCTCAGGTAACACACACACACACACACACTACGCTCAGGTAACACACACACACACACACACTACGCTCAGGTAACACACACACACACACACACACACAGACGCACACACACAGACGCGCACACACACACACACAGACGCACACGCACGTGAGAGACAATGCAAAGATGTTTGTGAAAGTGTGTCTCAGCTGTGCCCTGTGTCTTGCCTCTCAGGTGTCGGTGCCAAAAGACCTGGTGGCCGTGATGAGCGCCATGAGAGACGGACAGGAAGTCGACCCTCAGGACAAAGACCGCATCGTCTACAGGTTCAGACAGCCGGTCAGTCCTCTCTGCTGCTGCTCATCGCTCCTGTGACGGCACACATTGGTTCATAGGTTTCAGGAAGTAGATGACTGACAGAGCGTAGCTGCATAGCCAGCTCTGTACGGCAGCTCGTGTACTGTAAAGCAGGGGTTCTTAACCTTTTTGACCTCGGGGCCCAACTTTTCAAGGACAAAGTGTCCCGGGGCCCACTCTGACTATATGCATCAAACGTGTCAGAACACCTGCAGGTCATACAGAAACAGAGCAGTGGGCCTTTGGATCAGTACAAATTTAAGATTTTTGTCCGCATAAAATAAAAAAGTATCTTTCAGTATAAATAACTGCCGGTGGCTGTATCTGTACAGGTAAAGGACAGTATAGGGCTGTAACTACACTATCAGTGAACAACTGCCTCAAATTTGAAGAAGATTGGACAAAGTATGACCATTCTACAGAGTTTCTCCATGAAGAGATCCAGGCGGAGCTCTAAAAGGACATTTGGAGACCCAAATGGACACATGGTAACCACATGATATTCTGACACACTAAAGGTGTTTCTCCCTTTATATTTTGATATTATATTATTTTCCTTTTATTTTTAGCCTTTGCAAATTGCAAAAACTACGTATATATGGTGGAAGACATGGTGTGTGAGTGGCGGACTTGCTGTGCTTAATGGCTGCGACCGAGCGCACGAACGAGAATGAGAACAGCTCAGTTACGCAAACGTTGGTTGACGGCTTATGGAAGACGGAATAAGGTTTGTACTATCAGTACTAGCGTTTTCTGAAGGCAGTAGCTCCATGGTAACATCCGCTAGCACGTTGTCGGGTCTGTAATGTGTCTTTTTCCGTCGAAATGCTGCAAGATACGACTTGCAGCGGTTATGGCGACTTTGGACAGTGTGTGTTGGCTCCTTTTGTGGACAAACCATAAGAAATGAAAGAAAATCGATGATTTCTTTGCAAAGATGAGGATTTTGGGCATGCTGGGATACCAAACACGGACATGTTTTGTGACGTATTTGCGCAAACAAGCCGTAGGAACGGAAGGGGAGGGGCTCGAGGATGCCGGTGTTGAACAGGCAAAACCCTTGTTAAATAAATGAGATGATAGAATGTGATGATCACAAAGACGTTTATTATCATGTGTATGTAAACCTGCACACACAACAAGAAGCCCAACAGACTTTCCCACGAGCGTTGGATGTTTCGTCACTCCGTGTCTCTTTATTTTTGAAGGCTTCAGAGCTTCGTTTGATAGCATTAGCTCACATTCCACACACTGAGCCCTCGGCTCTGCCTCGCTGCCTCCGTTCACAAAGCCGTACTTAAGAAAGTCAGGGTTGTACTTGTGCACACATTTAGACTTTTGGGGGGTATGGCACCACTGTCTTCTTCATATTTTCTTTTAATAACTTATCCATAACTTTCGCTACAGGCTAGCGGCTAGCTGAGTGTCTTCTTCTGCTTATTGCAGCTTGTTAAACAACTGACTGACGCATTACCGCCACCAGGTGGTGGGAAGCTGTATTGTAACTGAGCGTCTCATGGATAACAGTGATATCTCTGGTGTCTTCAATTGATAACCTATGCGGTCCCGCGGCCCACAGGTGCAAAACTGAGAGTTGTTTGCGGCCCTCTAGGTGGCGCTCGCGGCCGCGGCCCTATGGTTAAGAATCACTGCTGTAAATGTCCCTAAAACATGTGCTGATGTCAGAGTGTGAAGCTGGTCAATCACCGTTTGTCCTCAGGTGCCCATGCCGTCTTACCTGATCGCCATCGTGGTTGGAGCTCTGGAGAGCAGGTAATCCCTCTCGCCCGCATGTCATTGTGGCACCTGCAGCAGGTAAACAGTGTTTCTCTGCTCTGATTGGTTGACAGGGAGATCGGGCCGAGATCCAGAGTTTGGTCTGAGAAGGAGTTTGTGGACAAAGCAGCGTTTGAGTTCTCTGAGGTGAGTCTGAAACACCAGTGAGCTTCATCCCACTGGTTCAACAGGAACCGGTCCAGACCTCCACTTCAACCAACTCAACTCATGTGTGGAGAGCGTAGACTGAGAGTCACGCTATCGTCACGCTACCATCACTAATGGCTTCCTGCTCCCGTGTCAGACAGAGACCATGTTGAAGGCAGCCGAGGACCTGGCAGGACCGTATGTTTGGGGTCAGTACGACATCCTGGTTCTTCCTCCGTCCTTCCCTTACGGAGGCATGGAGAACCCCTGTCTGACCTTCGCTACGCCCACCCTGCTGGTACACACACACACACACACCCCTAACAATGGTTATTATACCTGACCAGCATCATGTGACTGTTAATCAGCTGATCACTGTCCGTCTCTTCACAGGCAGGAGACAAATCTCTGTCCAACGTGAGTATGAAACCTCTCCTCACCTCTTCACCTCTTGTTCATCTCTGCTCACGTGGTCACATGTTGTTACTTCCTGTCAGGTGATCGCTCACGAGATCTCACACAGCTGGACCGGGAATCTGGTGACCAACAGGACCTGGGAGCACTTCTGGTAAACACAACAATCAGACTCTTTATTCTACTTCCATAAAATAACTTCATAAATGTTCCTTTATAGATTCAAATCGTTTTTTATTCAATTAAATTTAAGAAACAAACCTGCTGATGGTCTCTGAAGGTTCTAGATTTATCAGCATTGTTGTTTGATTGTTCCTGTGGTTTGATTGTTGTTGTGGTTTGTTGTTGTTGTTTGTTGTTCCTGTGGTTTGATTGTTGTTGTTGTTCCTGTTTGATTGTTGTTGTTTGTTGTTGTTCCTGTTTGATTGTTCCTGTGGTTTGATTGTTGTTGTTTGTTGTTGTTCCTGTGGTTTGATTGTTCCTGTAGTTTGTTTGTTTGTTGTTGTTCCTGTTTGATTGTTCCTGTGGTTTGGTTGTTGTTTGTTGTTGTTCCTGTTTGATTGTTCCTGTGGTTTGGTTGTTGTTGTTGTTCCTGTTTGTTGTTCCTGTGGTTTGTTTGTTGTTTGTTGTTGTTCCTGTTTGATTGTTCCTGTGGTTTGTTTGTTGTTGTTCCTGTTTGATTGTTCCTGTGGTTTGTTTGTTGTTGTTGTTGTTCCTGTTTGATTGTTCCTGTGGTTTGTTGTTGTTCCTGTTTGATTGTTCCTGTGGTTTGATTGTTGTTGTTTGTTGTTGTTCCTGTGGTTTGATTGTTGTTGTTTGTTGTTGTTCCTGTTTGATTGTTCCTGTGGTTTGGTTGTTCTTATAGTTTGATTATTAATGTCTCATCATTGATCACGTGACCTGCAGGCTGAACGAGGGTCACACGGTTTACCTGGAGAGGATGATCGGCAGGTCCCTGGTCAGCGAGCAGTTCAGACAGTTCAAAGCCATGGGGGGCTGGAAGGACCTGCAGGACTCGGTGAGGACCTGAACGTGGTCTCGGGTGTGGGTGTTTTTGAGTGATGCTTCTTACCCGTCTGCGTCGTCACTCAGGTGAACACCTTCGGAGCCAACAACGTGCTGACTAACCTGGTCCCCAGCCTGCAGGACGTGGACCCGGACGACGCCTTCTCCTCAGTGCCCTACGAGAAAGGCTTCGCTCTGCTGTACCACCTGGAGGAGCTGATGGGGGGACCAGGTAACACCTGCACACACCTGGACACGTGTCCAGGTCCTGAAGGTTGTTTTTCACTCACCTGTTGGTTTGTTTGGGTCTTCAGAGGTGTTCATGGGTTTCGTGAAGTCCTACATCCAGATGTTCGCTTACGGCAGCGTCACCACAGATGAGTGGAAGAAGCACCTGTTCACCTACTTCAGAGACAAGGTGAGAACCTCTGGATCCAGATCACTACCTCTACAGTCCTGGTTTGTATGAGGACTCTGATCCGCGTCCTTTTCTTTCTCAGGTGGACGTCCTGAACAAGGTGGACTGGAATGCCTGGATGTTCACTCCTGGGATGCCTCCAGTCAAACCTCAGTGAGTTGAGCCTGTCAGACCTCTACCAGGACTCCAGTCTTTAAAACCTGGTCCCCTTTTTGTTCTGATGCCGTTTTATTCGTTGTGTTCAGGTACGACACCACGTTGGCTGACGCCTGCATCGCTCTGAGCCAGAAGTGGGTCAAGGTAAGACCTGGACCCCACGTGGACCTGTGTTCTTCTTTCTGTGTTCAGAGTCAAACAGCCGTCTTCTGCCCCCCTTCAGGCTGAAGACCAGGACCTGAGCAGCTTCAAAGAGTCCGATGTGAAGGCGCTGTCGTCTCACCAGCTCATCGAGTTCCTGTCCCTCCTGCTTCATGAGGTAGACCACCACAGTCCACTTCACTTCACCACAGTCCACTTCAGTTCACCACAGTCCACCTCACTTCACTTCACCACAGTCCACCTCACTTCAGTTCACCACAGTCTACCTCACTTCAGTCCACCTCACTTCAGTCCACCTCACTTCACCACAGTCCACCTCACTTCAGTTCACCACAGTCTACCTCACTTCACTTCACCACAGTCCACCTCACTTCACTTCACCACAGTCTACTTCACTTCACTTCACCACAGTCCACCTCACTTCACTTCACCACAGTCCACCTCACTTCAGTTCACCACAGTCTACCTCACTTCACTTCACCACAGTCTACTTCACTTCACCACAGTCCACCTCACTTCACTTCACTTCACCAGTCTACTTCACTTCACTTCACCACAGTCCACTTCACCACAGTCTACCTCACTTCAGTTCACCACAGTCCACTTCACTTCACCACAGTCTACCTCACTTCACTTCACCACAGTCTACTTCACTTCACTTCACCACAGTCCACCTCACTTCAGTCTACCTCACTTCACTTCACCACAGTCTACTTCACTTCACCACAGTCCACTTCACTTCACCACAGTCCACTTCACTTCACCACAGTCTACTTCACTTCACCACAGTCTACTTCACTTCACCACAGTCCACCTCACTTCACTTCACTTCACCACAGTCTACTTCACTTCACCACAGTCCACCTCACCTCACTTCACCACAGTCTACTTCACTTCACTTCACCACAGTCCACCTCACTTCACTTCACCACAGTCTACTTCACTTCACCACAGTCTACTTCACTTCACCACAGTCCACCTCACCTCACTTCACCACAGTCTACTTCACTTCACTTCACCACAGTCTACTTCACTTCACCACAGTCCACCTCACTTCACTTCACTTCACCACAGTCTACTTCACTTCACCACAGTCCACCTCACCTCACTTCACCACAGTCTACTTCACTTCACTTCACCACAGTCCACCTCACTTCACTTCACCACAGTCTACTTCACTTCACCACAGTCTACTTCACTTCACCACAGTCCACCTCACTTCACTTCACCACAGTCCACCTCACCTCACTTCACCACAGTCTACTTCACTTCACTTCACCACAGTCTACTTCACTTCACCACAGTCCACCTCACCTCACTTCACCACAGTCTACTTCACTTCACTTCACCACAGTCTACTTCACTTCACCACAGTCCACCTCACTTCACTTCACTTCACCAGTCTACCTCACTTCAGTTCACCACAGTCCACTTCACTTCACCACAGTCTACCTCACTTCACTTCACCACAGTCTACTTCACTTCACTTCACCACAGTCCACCTCACTTCAGTCTACCTCACTTCACTTCACCACAGTCTACTTCACTTCACCACAGTCCACTTCACTTCACCACAGTCCACTTCACTTCACCACAGTCTACTTCACTTCACCACAGTCTACTTCACTTCACCACAGTCCACCTCACTTCACTTCACTTCACCACAGTCTACTTCACTTCACCACAGTCCACCTCACCTCACTTCACCACAGTCTACTTCACTTCACTTCACCACAGTCCACCTCACTTCACTTCACCACAGTCTACTTCACTTCACCACAGTCTACTTCACTTCACCACAGTCCACCTCACCTCACTTCACCACAGTCTACTTCACTTCACTTCACCACAGTCTACTTCACTTCACCACAGTCTACTTCACTTCACCACAGTCCACCTCACTTCACTTCACTTCACCACAGTCTACTTCACTTCACCACAGTCCACCTCACCTCACTTCACCACAGTCTACTTCACTTCACTTCACCACAGTCCACCTCACTTCACTTCACCACAGTCTACTTCACTTCACCACAGTCCACCTCACTTCACTTCACCACAGTCCACCTCACCTCACTTCACCACAGTCTACTTCACTTCACTTCACCACAGTCTACTTCACTTCACCACAGTCCACCTCACCTCACTTCACCACAGTCTACTTCACTTCACTTCACCACAGTCTACTTCACTTCACCACAGTCCACCTCACTTCAGGTGTTTGTTCCTTCAGGATGCTCTTCCTCTGACTCATGTGAAGAAAATGCAGGAGGTGTATGATCTCAACGCCATCATGAACTCAGAGATCCGCTTCAGGTAAGAGTCCTGGATCAGGTCTTTCTTTTGAAACTCCGCCCCCTTCCCTGGAAGCCCCCTGATTGGCCCTTCTGCCTCCAGGTGGCTCCGGTTGTGTGTGAGGTCCAGGTGGGAGGAAGCGGTCCCCATGGCGCTGAAGATGGCGACCGAGCAGGGCAGGATGAAGTACACCAGGCCGCTCTTCGGGTACTTCTACACGCTCGGTACATACACTGTGTTGAAAGCAGTTCTCTCGGTGACTCTTGTGTACTTGTACTTTGTCTCCAGAGAGGTCTTCAACTATGACAAGTACCGCGAGGAAGCGGTTCGAGTGTTTGTGGCTCACAGAGCCGCGATGCACCCGGTCACCTCCGGACTGGTCGGCAAAGACCTGAAGGTGGACGCCAGTAAGACCACCAGCCTGTAACGACAAACCAGTGAGACCAGGACCACCAGGACCTCCTTCATGTGTTGAACTTCATTCTTTGGTTAAATTGCTTCTTTGTCTGGAAATGAAGAAATAAAACAAAGACTGAAGTAAACGTCCTCTCTCTCGTCATCATTACCCAGCATGCAACATTGTGTATTTTCCACACATTACACTAATTATAAATAATATCGACAATGTTTTCAAACTGACTAAAGTCAGAGGAAGGACACACTACGTCTGGTTTTTCAAAATAAAAGGTACAAACTACATAAATAAAGATGAACTGGATATTCACAGTGATGCCTGTCAGCAGCTTTTAATAACAGTAATGTGTTTTATGCTCATGTTGATATGAAGGGTCTGATATTCTCTTATATCTATATAATATATACATGTTGAGCACAAACGTATTACACACACACACCTTCCCACACCCCCACACACTCCCCCCCTACACCCCCACACACACCCCCCCCCCCCCCCCCACACACACACACCTTCCCCCCCCCCCCCCACACACACACACACACACTCCCCCCCCTACACCCCCACACACACACCCCCCCCCCCCCCCACACACACACACACACGATGATCACTTATTAACAACATCTTCATCTTTATTATTGATGGAAAACATAACTATACTCTTTCAAAGGAGATATGAAATGATGATGCTTTCAACCAAAAGCTTAAACCATGAATGTAATGCAAACTGAAATGGATCTTTGAATGAAGGCACAGAAACAGGTGAGTTCAGTCACATCTTTAATATCTGATATTACAGACTGTCAGTGATGAAACAGTAACTTTGTTCGGAGACGTCATCAGGAGCCCTGCTGGAAACAAACGGATAAATAAAGTTCAAGTGAAGTAGAGATCTAGTTTGTACAAAGTGAAGCAGAGACGTGTTCCTCACCAGCAGAGCTCGTCCTCTGGTTTCTATCGGCAGGAGAAAGTTTCCCAGAGCGCAGATCACACAGGCCACGGCGAACGGACTGAGAGCCAGAATCACCGACTGAGACATCAGCACCTGAAGTACACACGGGGTCAGACGTCGAGGACAGAAACACCTGACAACTCACCTGAGCGCTTCTCTGGAGGAACACTGGACCCACCTGAGCGATGAACGGAGCGATCATCCCTCCGATCCGACTGAACGACGTACAGAAACCCATCCCCAGAGACCGGGCCACGGTGGGGTACACCTGAGACACAGAGACACCTGTTACCTGAGACCTGATCAACCTGAGACCTGATCAACAAACACCTGAGACACAGAGACACCTGTTACCTGAGACCTGATCAACCTGAGACCTGATCAATAAACACCTGAGACCTGATCAATAAACACCTGAGACCTGATCAATAAACACCTGAGACACAGAGACACCTGTTACCTGAGACCTGATCAATAAACACCTGAGAGCTGATCAATAAACACCTGAGACCTGATCAACAAACACCTGAGACACAGAGACACCTGTTACCTGAGACCTGATCAACCTGAGACCTGATCAATAAACACCTGAGAGCTGATCAATAAACACCTGAGACCTGATCAATAAACACCTGAGACACAGAGACACCTGTTACCTGAGACCTGATCAACCTGAGACCTGATCAATAAACACCTGAGACCTGATCAATAAACACCTGAGACCTGATCAATAAACACCTGAGACACAGAGACACCTGTTACCTGAGACCTGATCAATAAACACCTGAGAGCTGATCAACAAACACCTGAGACCTGATCAATAAACACCTGAGACACAGAGACACCTGTTACCTGAGACCTGATCAACCTGAGACCTGATCAATAAACACCTGAGAGCTGATCAATAAACACCTGAGACCTGATCAACAAACACCTGAGACACAGAGACACCTGTTACCTGAGACCTGATCAACCTGAGACCTGATCAATAAACACCTGAGACACAGACACCTGTTACCTGAGACCTGATCAACCTGAGAGCTGATCAACAAACACCTGAGAGCTGATCAATAAACACCTGAGACCTGATCAATAAACACCTGAGACCTGATCAATAAACACCTGATCAATAAACACCTGAGTCAGAGACACCTGTTACCTGAGACCTGATCAACCTGAGAG
>NC_136655.1:345000-620000 GCF_949748355.1 Melanostigma gelatinosum | reverse complement strand
CCTGTCTTCCTCTCCTCCCTTCATCTCTTTAGCTCCTCCTCTCTTCCTCTCCTCCTCCTGTCTTCCTCTCCTCCCCCTGTCTTCCTCTCCTCCCCCTGTCTTCCTCTCCTCCCCCTGTCTTCCTCTCCTCCCCCTGTCTTCCTCTCCTCCTCCTGTCTTCCTCTCCTCCTCTCTTCCTCTCCTCCCCCTGTCTTCCTCTCCTCCCCCTGTCTTCCTCTCCTCCCCCTGTCTTCCTCTCCTCCCCCTGTCTTCCTCTCCTCCCCCTGTCTTCCTCTCCTCCCCCTGTCCTCCTCCTCTCCTCGCCTCCTCCTCCCTCACTTCCTGGTTATGACGTGGGAGTCATGTGATTGCTTGGTAAAGGGAGGAGGCGTCTGATTGGCTGCTGATGATTCCAATGGGCGTGTCTGCTTCCTGGTACTTGTTGATTATTGATTCGACGCTCACCATCGTGTGGGTCCTTGCTGCCCTGCTGCTTGTCTGCAGGCTTCTCCTGCAGCTCCACCTCCTGCAGCTGGATGGCGCTGACCAGCTGAGTCTTCATGAGATCTCCCATCTCACAATCTGTCATCATAAAGTGATCAATAACTAGCATTATACAACACTTTACATCGTTTCAATGACTTTCAACGTTTAAAGCTTCTGAAAGATGAATAAAAACGTCTTATATTCATAATTAATGATCATATTTAATGAAAACAACTTTCATTTCCTGAACTCAGTGAACAACAAACTTATGTTGAATATATTGAATTGAACATTTAAATATTTCTTCATGGACACGTTGACGGAGAAACTAAAGAGATGATATTAAATAATAAGTTTCACTGAAGTGTGAAGTTCTGCTTTAGTGACGCTGAGCTTTACATGTTTAAAACATGTTTTACTGTTTAATCCGAACCGAATCCACTAATTTCATTTAAAGTATTCAGAAGTGTGAACACAACAACAACGATCATTATTATTATAATAACAATAAAATGGTTATTTATTCTCATACTTCTCTCAACTAAAAGCTTAAATATTGTTGCTTGATTGAAAACAGTTCAAATCAGTTCTTAACATTTCGACTAAAGTGCGTTTCTATGTTCGTGTTGTATCATTATGCTCCATAACTCGCTCACAACCAAACGTTGTTCTTTAGTCCAGCAGCTTTCAGCTCAACAACGAACATGAAGTTATGAAGTATGAAGAGCTGGAAGATGAATTATTAAGCAGCCGGACTTGTAAGAAGACACGTTTACGACATCTCGACTCGGTTTCCGGCTTCTTTCTTCATGTTTCACTCTTTTTAGTGAAGAAACATTTAAACCTTTCGTTCTAAACGCGAATGAATCTCCGAACGATGACGTGTGATTACTAAAGCACAACCTGCAGACACACATTCATAATCATCATAGAATATTAGACGACTTGTAGGAACGTCAGCTTCGCGTCACGTCTCGTGTCTCGCAGCGCGTCACCGACCTGAAGTGTTCACGCGCCGCTGAACTCTTTGATGTGAAGAAGAACTCACAAGTTAATGTTTCACTCACAGTCCGTCCGTCGCGCGCTCCACATTCTACTGCGGAGCTTCTGACGTGAACACCGGATCATCGGCCGGTAAATCCGGTAAAAAGTGAGGCTGTTTACCTGCCAGGTGAATCCGGAAGTACCATCGGCAACGTCTGTGTCACTAGGAAACTAGTGGAGGAGGAGGAGGAGGAGGAAGGTGTTCTCACCTGGAAGCTTCAGTTCATAGGATACAAACAGTTGAACGCTTTTCAAAAGTTGATGTAAAATGTATCTCATAATATCATCTACTGATGTGAATCAATTATGATAAATGAAAGTGTCTCATAATGACGATAGTCTTCTTCAAATCTGACATTTATACAAATCGTCAAAAATATTTAGAGAATAAAGTCAAAATATTTTTAAATGTGAATTTATTCTTGAATTATTACAACTTTATACTCTTAAAAACCTTTTATTTTATTCTTAACATCTCAGTCGGCGTGATATTCTGTAGTACAAGATGTCGTTTGGTTTTATTGGTGATGGTTTCTAAATATGAACCTTTTCTTTATTGTATTCAGTTGAACGAGGGGAGTAACGGTACGCGTAGTCGCATTGAACCGTTCGGTACGCATGACGAACCGAAACATTTGAATAAAAACCTTTATTTAAGCAGGTCGTCCCATTGAGATTAAAAATCTCATTGTTCAAAGTCAAAGAATAACTTGATGTTAGTTGTGATGAATAAATATATTTATATTTTTTGTATCGTACCGAACCCAACCGTGAGTTTTGTGAACCGTTACACCCCTAATATAAACTTTGTCTTTATGTGACGTTGACCAACATTTTACAAACAAACTGTCAAATATAACGTTTTGAACCTCAGAAGAAAAACAAGTGATAAAAAATAAAAATCAACAACTGCAGTTTGAATTTGAACACGTTTTTAATGTTTGTTAACAATCTTTCAGACTCGTCGTGTGACAACACTCACCTGTCGGCTCGAGAACAGGTGCGACTGCTGGCTGTGTTTCCAGGTCACTGAACATTAAAAGACCTTTTCCTTCAGCCTCTGTTTCCACGAGGCAGCTTCACCGGGCCGCGCCTGGCCTGGCGCGGCCACGCCTGGCCTGGCGCGGCCACGCCTGGCCTGGCGCGGCCACGCCTGGCCTGGCGCGGCCACGCCTGGCCTGGCGCGGCCACGCCTGGCCTGGCGCGGCCACGCCTGGCCTGGCGCGGCCACGCCTGGCCTGACGCGGCCACGCCTGGCGCGGCCACGCCTGGCCTGGCCACGCCTGGCCTGACGCGGCCGTCTGACGTCTGTGAAGCTGCGTGTTGAAACAGAGTCCGAGAGGAAAAACAGGAATGTGGTTTGAATCAGAGCAAGACCTGTACGGAAGTTCATTCATGCCCAAAACAAATGATTCAAACTATCGGATGATAGATGAACCAAAAACACACGAGCTGATGAGTTCTCAGCTGTTTTAACTTCTAAATCCAGATGACAGGTTAACAGTACACGTCGGCACCAGGTGAGTCGGTTGGTACCAGGTGAGTCTGGCCGTGGTTCCGGTGTAAATCCGTGTTTTTGTCACGAGTAAACATCCCCAGAGCGACTGCTCGTCTGCTGGATTCTCACTGAGGATCACAGATCTAGAAAATCTCAGAAACTATAGAAAACATTGAAGGAAAACATTCAGCAGAAGTTTGTGAAAACCTGCAGATCAGAAGTTTAACTTCTTTCTTCAATCACAACACCTGCAGGGTTGAACTTGTGTGTTTTTATGTGCGACTGGTTTCAGACACACCTCGGCGGCGGGGGGGGGGGGGGGGGGGTCGTTGTGATCCGGTGGGCGGGGCTAAGTCATACAGCTTGACTGACAGGTGCTAGGTCCAATCAGAAAGTCTCCAGCCGGTGAAGGATGTGTTGGCACTAAAGCCAGGCAGATCTTTGAGTCCGTTCAGCAGAGAAATCACAGATAAAATATTTTTTATATATATATATATATATATATATATATATATATATATATATATATATATATATATATAATGTTTTCTATAACACCATATCCATATTTACTGTAACCATCTTCATTTAGATTTAAAAAATATATTTTGCAAATGCAAAAAAACAAAACATGTTTCATATGAAGTATTTTTTTCTTCTATGATTGGATGAGCGGTGGTTTCATGGTGCTGTGATTAATCTCTTTACTCAGCCTCAACTCGACATGGAGCAACTCTTAACTATTTTTAAACTTTGTTTTAAACATCTTTTTAGCAGCATGCTGAACATTAACTGGAACATCACGAGTAGCTAAAAGCCTCAAACTGAGTCAAACATGCTGAAGAAGAGCAGAAGACTAACAAACCCTCCCATAACCAAAAACTGATTTTTAGGAGTGACCGACTTCTTCACAACACTACAGAGAAAACAGCCAACCAGCAGAGAGAGGAACCAGTCATTCAGCTGTACAACCAGCACATGAATATTAAGGCTGAATCTAAATGTTTGGAGTTCCCTTAAACATAATGGGACAAAAAGTCCGTAGGAGTAAGTTATCCTTCTTGCTATGCATCCTGCATGACAAGATGATATGCAACACTATTAAGCAACTGCAATGGAGAAGTATGTAATGAACATAACAGCCTTAAGGGGGCACTACTGAGGCAGTGGTGCGCTGTGGTGTACCCCAAGGTTCTGCCCTGGGTCCCATTTTGTTTCCCTGGCGACCCACTAGGCTGACAAAAAGAGGTTTTCAGGGTATCTCCTCTCACTCCTACACTAAACAACTTTCAATTAGTGGTAACTATCTTTTTTCTTGTGTGCAATTAACATTTCGTCCTCTAGGGTGAACTCATGTGTACCTTTAGTTTCTGGTTGAGATGAACGACTGGTTTCCCCGTTTATTTTTACCCATCTGTGAGGTGATTAACTCATCTATCGCGTTCTGCCCATACACTGATGGATGCAACAAATCAGCAACGAAAAAAACTTGATATCAAAGCAATTAGTATTGGCGCAATTATTTTTTTTCCAATGCCACCGATACACGAACACACGAGCGAGCAGCTACGCTAAGCAACGTCTCCACAAGCACCGGCTCAAAGTCTACAGAGAGCTCAAACACAAGAAGATTACAACCATAGAACAGTAGTTAGGTCTTTTTTTTGATCAAATTAAAAATATTTAAAGTATACTTTCATATAGAAGCAAGAAAAATAAGTAACATCTCAATACTCCAACAATAACTCTTACATTAATATTGTGCTCATTGGGATTCTATCTCTTTACAGATATTCATATTAATTCTTATAGATATTTATATATACTTTTTCCCTGTTTTGCGTCTCCTTGCCGTAAGAACTGTACGCCACCTCCAGCTGTTGACAGTCCAAAGACCTCATTGATATGGTTTATGAACGGAGACCTGATCCCTGTGGCTGATGGGAGTGTGGAAGGCAATAAGTGGTCAATGAGGAGATGCTATGAGGCTGGCGATTAGCACCACAGAAGGTCCAGAGTGACAATCGACTTCAGAACTTCTGGAGGGACGACTGAATCCAGAAGGTCAGGAGGGACCATAGACTTCCGGAAGTTCTGGAAGGAAGATCCATCCAGAATGTACGAAAAGATGAGTCTCTTCAGGAGTTCCAAATGAATGATCCACTCCAGAATTTCAAGAGGGACCATCCTCTCCAGTGGGTCATGAGGGGCAATCTTCTGGGATGATCTGCTCCAGAGGGTCAGGAGGGACCATTCACTCCAGTAGGAATCATTCATTATGGAAGGTCAGGAGAGATGATGCATTCCAGATTTTCAGGACTAAATGGCCACTCTGGAAGGACATGCTCCAAAACTTCAAGAGAGACTAAACAACTCCAGGAGTGATGAACTACCCTAGAAGGTCAGGAGGGACCATCTGCTCCAGGAAGGTCAGGAAGGATGTTCCACTCAAGACCATCTTGGGGGAGGGTCTATTCTAGAAGTTAAGGGAAAGTCCACTTCAGAAGGCCAGAAGGGAGCATCCACTGTAGGACTCCAGGGGGGGATGATCCATGCTGGAAGGTCATGGGGGGACCATTCCCTTCAGATGGTCGAGAGCAACCATCCACTCCAGAAGGACAGTCGACTCCAGTGGGTCAAGAGGGATGATTTGCTCCAGAAGGCCAGGAAGGACCATCTAATCATCAATCCCAGAGGGATCATCTCTTCCAGAAGGTTGGGAGCAACCATCCACTCCAGAAGGTCAAGATGGATGATCTACTCTGGAGGTTTAGGAAGGATGATCATCGAATGATCCACTCCAGGAAGCACTTTAATGGAAATGTGAAGAGTCAAACCCTAATGTCTAATGAAGCACTGAGCTGAAGGATGACGGACAGACAGACGGGACCCTGTAAAGTACCGGAGGTCATTCAGTCAGGAGACACTGTCTTTTTTTTCAGGCGTGGATTGTGGTCCAAAGTAATTTTGGGTTTAGCGGCACAGACGTAGATTAGCTCAAGAGAGTCCAGAATGTGGATCAGTTAGTTATAGGGTTTTAATCCAGTCTTTACAGGCTCTAAGTGGTTTAAAACAATATTGGTTGAAACCAGTTGTTTTGATCCAAACAGGTCCAGACCAGTCTAAGGGTAGCTGGTCACTGCAGTCTGTTTCTGGGCCAGACGTCGCAGTTCCTCCCTGATAGCCTTTATAAGGGAGGCAGAGGTGTGGGCAGAGGGTGAGGCGTCCTCTGGCGGGTACTCTGGAGTAGGTGAGGTCAGCAGGAGAGGTGGAGCCGATGGGTCCTGTAACGAGGAGCTGGGCATCTGGAAAACAGAGGAAGAGGAGAACTCAGGAAACGACAGCACCTGTAGGACAAAGGGAGAGAGAGAGAGACAGAGGGTGAGGCCAAGACCAGAAAATAGATCCAGATAAAAGACATGAAGAGAAACTGCAAAGAAATTGATGACAACCGACATTAGTTGTTGTTTAACAGATACCATCCTTAGTAGACTTGTAACTGAACAACATGAGGGTCAGCAGGGTCTTAAGGCACGGACTAGTCTTGACTTGCTTCAATTGCTCTAGACTGGACTGGTTTGATCAGTACTTATCTGAACTGGTCTGCATGGACTGCTCAGCACTGTTTCCGGATTGGAATCGAAAGGATTTATCTTGACAGGCATGTCTAGCCTGGACTCTTGATTTTACTGCTCCCCACTATAGACTCACACTCTCTCTGCTGGTTCCTGGTCTGGAAAGGTCCTGGTCTGAGTGCTGCTGGTTCCAGCTGGAGCCAGTGGGACCAGACATGCTGCGACCCACCCCTGGGTATGCGCCAATCTGACTGGACAAACCCACCTGGGTCAAATGGTGGAGTTGCGCACCTGGAGGTCAATAAATGTGACAGAAGAGGAAGAGAAACATGTATTTATGTGGTGTTGAGTTTCAGTGTAGCAGGATGTCAAAATCAGCAATGTACTGCGTATGCAGATGACTGTACCTGTGCTTCCCCCTACAGGTCGTGGTCTGGACGAGGAGGGGGGGTCCTCGTACGGCCCTCTACTGGAGTAAACCGACTCCTGCAGCTGTTCTCCAGTAGAAACATACCCTGTTGAGCTTAGACCCTGCCTGTATGAAACACACAGATAATCAGCACTGGTTCAGGTCCAGATTGCAGACATGGACCTGGTTTTAAATTGCACTGACACTGACCTATGCAGCAGGCCCTGGACTGATGTTGGAGCCATTCCCAGCTCTGCGTATCTCTGCAGAAATAACGAAGGAAGAGGAAAATGAAAACTGAACATGGAGTCATGACAGACTGAAAATGTCTGACACACTCACAGCAGAGAAGGGGCTTTGGGAGGGGGCAGCTGGGTAAGAGCCCCACTGCCTGCCTGGGGAGGGGGGGGGCTGGGGAGAGGGGCTGGGCAGGGCGGGGCTTACCCCGCTCAGCCCGGCGCTGCCCTGCGAGGACGGCGACACCAGGGCGAAGGCGTCATCCAGAAGGCAGTGCATCTGCTGCCGTGCCTCCTCGATTGAGGGCTGGGGGGGCATATAGGGGGGCGGGGCTGAGTCAAACACCTCGTCAGTAGGAGAGGGGCTGCTGTGGTCCGGGGGAAGGTCAGGGTCCGACTAGAGAAAAGAGAATTAAGAGAAAGTGTTTAGTGTGTTCCAAATCATTATTTACATTTATTTCATCCATCCATCCGATTTCTATCCGCTTATCCTGGGCAGAGTCCTGAGGACAGCAGGCTTAGGAGGGACTTCCAGATGTCCTTCTGGACCCCGAAGCCTTTCCAGGCCACATGAGATATACAGTATAATCCCTCCAGGTTGTTCTGGGTCTACCCCGGGGCCAGGAGGATCCTGATCACAAGTCCAAACCGCCTCACTGCTGAGGTCACACCAAACCACCTGTCTATCTCACGCTACATTTGACTCTCACGCTTGACTAAGATGACTGCCCTGATGCTGCTAAAGGTCACGTTCTAAAGGAACCAACAGAACCACATCATCTGCAAAGAGCAGAGACTCAATTCTGAGGTCCTCAAACCGAAGACCCTCCTCCCCCGGCTGCACCTTGAACTCCTGTCCATGACAATTTAGAAACAAGATCCGTATGGGACAAGGAACGACCCTGGTGGAGTCCAACACTGAAAACATGATCGATTTTGTTGGGAGTAGACGGACACAGTTCTCACTTTGGTCATACAAGGACCGGATGGATCGTAGCAAAGACCCTGGTACCCAATATTGATGCAGGACTACTCAGGTTACACGGTCGTAAGCCTTCTCCAAGTCCACAAAACATATGTAGACTGGATGGGCAAACTCTCATGACCCCTTCAACAGACCTGTAAGGGTAAAGAGCTAGTACGCTGGTCCACGTCCAGGACGAAGTCCACATTGCTCCTCCTGGATCTGAGGTTCAACAATCGGTCACAGCCTCCTTTGCAGAACCGTCGAATAAACTTTCCTGGGTGAAGCCGAGCAGTGTGATAGCCCGATAATCGGAGCACCCACTCCGATCCCACCTTTAAAAAAATGGAGCCTCCACCTCGGTCTGCCTCTCCACAGGAACTGTCCCCAACTGAAGAGACAGTCCAACAATGTCCAGAGCCATTAGGATTGTATAATAATTGATATACCATACAAAGAAAAAAGGAACCAAAATGCTACCCTGTCGAACTCATTCAATGGATGTGGGATCAGAACCACCAGAAGGACGGTGCTGTACTGCTACCTGGTTAAACTTGGTTTTCGTCTCACCATGTAGGCCACGTTGTTGAATCCCGGGTATTTCCTGTAGGTGCCGCTGTGATTGGTGAGCAGCCGGTCTCGGTCCGTATCAGGAAGACTTCCGGGTCCTGGCTGAGCTCGCCGACCTCGAGGAGAGCGCCTCCCTCTGGAGTGGGACAAAGACACTGTTTTGCCTTTCCAGCCCAGGCTTTATTCATGAATATCGTAAATAATAAATAATATGAGTTGAGTTAACTACAGGATTCTCAGGTCTGACCTCCTCCTGGAGTCGGTGGGGGTGAGGGGTGAGTGGTTGTCGCCCTGCAGGATGCAGTCCATGTGGTCATGGGCGGAGCTGTAGAGACGCTGCGCAACCTCGCCCTGCACTGGCCCGTCTCCAAATGCGTCCATGATGTCGTCCATCGAGGGAAACTCGCACTGGCCACGCCTCTTGGCGCGCTGCCGGAGTTTGTTCCTGTGGTGCTCGATCTCAGACTTGTGTCTCAGCGCCACCTGCAGGAAAAGCACAGGAGAACGATGATGAACAGTCAGTCCGGTTTCAAACGTTGTTGAAGAAAATCCTCATATAACTCGTTATGTTGAACCCAGCATATTTGGTTGCATAAAAACATCTCCACCAAACTGTTCCCAGAGAAGCCACTGTGAGAGGTGGTTAATAGAGCCATGCCAGGAAAATGAAGTCGTATATGAGGACATGTTTAGATAAGCAGAACATTGTGATGAAGTTCCTCTGAGAGACATTAGTTAAGAATCATGCCAAATATCATTTGACCTGCCAGAAATGTCAGCCTGACCCAGACAAAGAGGAAAAAGTCCAGATGCGTTCCGTTTTTGGTTCAGTCGAAGGGATTTGATTGATTGACTGTAATGTAAGGTTCAGTCCACCAAAGGCATAAAGCCAGACATAAGCACTCTGACAATTCGTTGAGAACTTGTCATTGTGCGCAATAAACAATCCCTGATGATTGCAACTCCAAGAACTGTGTCTTTCTGGGTGCAGTTTTTATCGGGGGCAGCGGTCTCACCTCTGTGCTGACCTTCTCGGTGAGGGTGGGGCTCAGGTGCGACGGCGGACTCGGTCGCGGCTGCATGGCGATCAGCTGCACCTTGTTGGCCTGACGACGCGTCCCGTTGGACGAACCGCGGGACAGACGGTCGACGTGGTCGAAGATGGAGGACGAGGACAGGAGCTCATCTGGACCGCTGCCTAAAGGAGCGGCATGTGAGAATAACACGTATGAGACAGAGGCTCCGCCTTCTTCACCAGCTC
Organism: Melanostigma gelatinosum; assembly: GCF_949748355.1. Taxonomy (NCBI): domain Eukaryota; kingdom Metazoa; phylum Chordata; class Actinopteri; order Perciformes; family Zoarcidae; genus Melanostigma; species Melanostigma gelatinosum. The sequence goes on along the minus strand of NC_136655.1, from coordinate 609,978 downwards.
ATCAACATCTGATCGATTGATGATTAGCTTTAATCTATCAGGAGATGAAGGTAGAAACTTACCCAACTTGTTCCTCCCTTCAGTCCAGAAGTATCAAAAAGAAAAGACATGAAACTGATTTGATTAGCTCATTCAACCTCCTCCTCCTGCTGCTGCTCTCTTTCCTCCTCCTCTCTTCTCCTCCCTCTCAGGTGTTTTTTCTTCTTAATCAGCGGTTTCCTTGTGACACAGTAAATCTCTAGGAAACCTCTGTCTGTCTGTCTGTCTGTCTGTCTGTCTGTCTGTCTGTCTGTCTAACACACACACACACACACAGTGTCTCTGACCATTTTTTGGCGTCTTCCTGTGCTGCTTCCCCTCGCTGGGCGTGGCCACAGGTCGAGTGCTTTCTTCTGCCGATTCTCTGCCGCTCGATTGGTCGCTGCCTAACGAGTCTCCGTCTGACGGGCTGAGTCTGAAGGATGAGAGACGGGAGTTTAATGTTTGGACTGTTTTGGATCTTTTACAGACATGTAAAGAAACCTGAACCTGGGCGTGGTACCTGCCCCGGCGGCGGCTGTTCCGTGCAACCTTTGTGGACGAGCCTTTAGATTTGGGGGTATTGAGGTCTCCGCCGTCAGAGGGCGTGGCCTCCTTGGCGGGGGCCGGCAGCGGGCCGGGCTCCTGGATCACCATGATGTCGTCTTTGCTGTGCTGACCCAGGTGCAGCTTTGCAAAGTCGAAGCCTTTGACGCTCGGAGCCTGAAGCTGAGAAGAGGACACGGTGATCAGCTGCTAGCGTGGACGACAGGAAAGACAGAACTACTTCCTGTTGACCTCTGACCTTCTGCCTCTGCTGGATGGTGTTGATGGCGTCCGGCTGGAACTCCAGCTTCTCTGAGCCGCACAGCTTCCAGTAGAGGATGATGATGATGAAGACAGCGAGCAGGACGGGGACGACCACACCGACGATTAGCCAGATGCTGCTGCTCTGAGTCTCCGCTGTAGGGACAGACAGGGTCTCCACAGCTGGAGATGGGAGAGAGACAGGTGAGAAAGAAGTGAGAGACAGGGGGGAGACAGAGAGAGACAGGTGAGGGACAGGTGAGAGACAGGACAGAGACAGGTGAGAGGACAGAGACAGGTGACTTCTCTAGACTTACATTGGGCGATTGGCCTCTGGACGCGGTGTCCGAGGACGATGGCGGCTCTCTGAAGGTCCAGACGGTTCAGGGTGACCGCCATCGCCTCGGCAGGTATCCGCTCACCACCTGGACCCTCCACGAAGTAGAAGACCTCCAGAGGACGCTCCGCCCCCGACAGCCTCGCCACCCGCACCACCTGAGAAACGACAGGTTAAAGGTGATGAACATATTCAGGAGAGAAGAACCAACCAGACACTGATGTGTCATTCAGAAACTCTTGTTCACTGATTTTCATCAGGTTGTAATCTCTGTACAGGTGTGTCGATAGAGGTGTACATGTACCTGCAGACTGTTGTTGCCCACAGCTGTAGCTCTGCTCCAGCGCCTCCTGCTGGTGACCTGCAGACTCTCCTCCAGCAGCAGCGCCAGACGTCTCTCCAGACGAGCTTTAAAACTCTTCTCGGCCACCATCTGCTCCTGAACTCCCAACAGGACTGAAGACAAACACACATTCACACAGTAAACACTAGAAAATTCTACCAAAAGACTGAAGCAGACGTGTTCTCACCTGTACGGACCCAGGTGGAGCGCAGGTGGTGAGACGTGTTCAGCTCAGGGTAGTGGAAAGCTGTTTAACACACATTATTCACATATTTAACACGTTTCAAAGTGTGTTTTTCACACATTTATAGATTTCATATGTAAAAAAACACAATGACATTATTAACACGTGTGTACAAACAAACTTCGTACGTTCTGCGATCTGAAGGGCGGGAAATCCGACGTAGAAGCTGAACTCGACCAGACTGAGCTTCCTCAGGTGTTCGCTGACCTCTGACCCCAGCAGGTAGTCCCGCCCATCACGCACCGCAAAGGTGATGTCGACGGAAATCTTCTGCTCAGACGGCGCCGCCGCTGGCCGGCTCACGGACATGGAGATGTTCAACAGCTGGAGAACACACAGGTGTACAGATGCTGCTGATTCTTTTGAAAGACTCATTCATTCATTTTGAAGGTGAGAGGCTCACCTGTACGGTGACGTTTCCCGTACGGTGCGATCGTCTGCGCGTCTCGGCGTACGCCATCATCAGCCCTCTCTCGACGCGCTCGCTGAAGTTACAGACTCTGACGTCGATGTGGGCGGGGACGAACTGCAGCACAGAGTGGATCTGGTACCTGAGGTTAGGTACGGTGTAGAGTGGCGACACGGTGGGAACCGGGCCGGAACCGCGTGGCAGTTGGCGGAGGGCGTTGATGACCGACATGGCGGTGAAGATCAACGGTCCCGACACGACGCGGAAGGCAAAACTGGACGGAGTTCTCAGGAACTGATGAGGCGGCAGAGACAGACGGCTGTCAATCATCTGACATCAATAGCTTTAATCAATCAAGTACAATAGGTGAGAACAACTAATCAATAACTCAACTAAAACTAGGTGGTGTTTGTGATGGAGGAGGTGTTTTTGGTGTTGGAGGTTGAGGAGGTGGTGTTTGTACCTGGAGCTCCACTGAACGGTTGAACTCTCTCTTCAGAAGAGATCTGACTTGAGTGAAACCTGCTGACGAACCTTTGGAACCGACTGCAGGAGAACAAAGAAACGGATCAGCTGATCAAGATCTTTCTGATCACATGACATACAGGACCCGGCGCTGCTGTCACGTGACCTACTCACCTACTCTGACCAGGTACATCTCCGGCTTGGTGATGTTACACAGGTACTGTCTGGTGGGCGAGGTCTGGCCCATTCTGGGTGTCGTGACCGGGGGGGCTCTGGTCAGGCTGATGGCTGTGATCTGTGCGGTTGTGGTTGTGGCCTTAGTAGTGCTCCTGGTGGGTGGAGCCTTCACTGGCTTCTCCGTGACCACTGGAGGCCTCTCTGGTCTGTCGGGGCGGGTGGGAGGCACCCGGCCGGTGGTGTTGGAAGGGGCACGAGGACGAGGAGAGGGTCTGCCCGGTGCCGGGGCACGTTCTTTGGGTTTTAGATCAGGAGGAGAAGCCGTTTTTATAGTGGTTGGCGGTGGAGGTGGGTTCTCCTCACCCGTGACAGTGGGTGAGAGGGTGAGGGGAGGGGTGGGCCCCTCTAGAGGATGCTTGGACTCCCGTTCTGGAGGAGGACCAGAGCTTGGGGATGGAGAGGAAGATGAAGAGGGACGGTGGGTTTGTGTTGTTGTGGGAGTGATGGGGGGTTTGGAGTCAGTCCAGTCCACCGGGTCCTGGTGTCTCCCCCTCTCCCTCTCTCTCTCCCTCTCCCGGGCCAGCAGGTTGGTGTAGTACTCCATACTGTTCATGTCCGGCAGCAGCAGCTCCGTCGGCTCCAGAGGCATCATGTCCTCCAGGTCGTAGTCCTCGTCCCAGTTGGGGAAGACGTCCGGATGCGAGGGGCGAGTGTGCAGCGGGATGCTGGGGGTGGAGGAGGAGGGTGAGAGAGGGAGGCGTGAGGAAAGGGGAACGGTGGGACGGGCGGGGAAGGCGGTGTCGTAGGAGACCCAGTCGCCACCTAGGTCCTCGTCATAGGGGTGGTCGGGTAGTGGTGTGGCCAGAGCCAGCTCCTCTCCGTCAGGCACCATGAAGGACAGAGTCTCCAGGTAGTCTCCGGAGCCCCATGCTTCTTCCTCCAGGGAGGGGTCCTGCTCCCAGGGGGGAGGAGGGGTGAGGGTGGGCTGGGTTTGTTGGGGGGGCAGGGCTGGGGGAAGGCTCGGGGACAGGAGGTCTGGAGGTCTCAGCAGGAGGTGGATCCCCTGAGCGCCAGAGTCCGAGTCCTCTACTGAGCCGCCGGTGCCACCGCTGTTACCATGGTAACCGTGATCTGAAATCTGAGGGCTGGGGGCCGGGGGTCCTGAAGGAGAGGATGGTGATGAAGGACGGGACGGAGAGTCCGCCGTCCTGTTGAAGTCCAGCACACCTGTGAGGCAAAGACAAGGGTTAAATTAACATTTACTTTCACTGTATTTTCCCAGACCAAAACTAAGGAGACCGAACCAAATAACAGAATATATAACACACACACACACACACACACACACACACACACACACACACACACACACACACACACACACACACACACACACACACACACACACACACACACACACTCAGGATCAGTGAGGAGACGAGAACACACTATATAATATTATATCATATTATATCATATTATATATATGATATATATATATATACATATATATACATATACATATATATACATATATATGTATATATATGTATATATATACATATATATACATATATATATGTATATATATGTATATATATACATATATATATACGTATACGTATATATACATATACGTATATATATATATATATATATATATATACACATATACGTATATATACACACATGTATGTATGTATGTATGTGTATATATATATATATATATATATACACGTATATGTATATATATATATATATACATATACGTATATATATATATATATACGTGTATATATATATATATATATATATACGTATATGTATATATATATATATATATATATATATACACATATACGTATATATACACACATGTATGTATGTATGTATGTATGTGTATATATATATATATATATACACGTATATGTATATACATATATACATATACGTATATATATATATATATACACGTATATGTATATATATATATATATACATATATACATATACGTATATATATATATATATATACACGTATATGTATATATATATATATATACATATACGTATATATATATATATATATATATATATATATATATATATATATATACACACATATACGTATATATATATATATATATACGTATATGTATATATATATATATATATATAAAATAGATATATATATATAAACTATAAACAGACTCACATCTCGTATAAGGAAGTTGCTGAATCATGATAAAATCAGAAACATACCTGCAGCAGGTGAGCTTGACGTCACCACGGAAACCAGCGTGCCGGCAACCAGCAGAATCACACCGAGTGTGCGTTTGCACGCTGAGGTTCTGGGGTCCATCCCGGTCCCGGTCCCGGAGCCGGGGCCCCGCGGGATCACAGGGTCCATCAGCGTCCTCAAAGGGCCGCCGGTCTGATCCCGGTACAGAGAGCCGAGCGGCCGTCAGGACCCCCTGAACCAGGAGGGACACAAGTACTCAGGTCTACTTCAGTAAAAGTACTAATACAACAGAGTACAAGTACTTTGTTACAAGTAACAGTCAAAATATACTGAAAGTGACAAAGGTATCTATGATAATACATCATTATTTATTCATGATCAGTGAGTACAGCTCCTGATCAATCAAACCATCTGACATCCCATAATGCAGACAGAAGAAATGTATATTTATACATATTATATATAGTACATATACATCATATCACTATTATATAACATATATATGATATATAAAATAATGTATTATAGATACATAAAACATATGTCATATTTAAATACGAAGGTCAGAAACTCTGCTCCTTCATTCATCTCCTGCTCGGGCCCGGTTCAGCCTCCACCAGGCCCGGTTCGGTTCCCACTCTGACCCCATTACCGGAGAGATAACGAGCACCGGCCCGTCCGTCCTCCGCGGACACACCGGGCATGACGGCTGCTTTTATCCCGCTCCACAGTCACCATCCCGGGTTAGAGTGCCCTAATTGGCCGGTCCGGTCCAACACCGGTTTAACGTGTCCACGACCCTGATCCATATCATGAACCTGGTAGTAGTCCTGGTCCAGAGCCGCCTCCCTTCTCTCTGTAACGAGCTGAGAGCCGCAGCCGGAGCCTCCACAACCGAGCCGAGCCGAGCCGGGCCGAGCCGAGCCGGGCCGAGCCGAACCGCGGCGACGCGGATCAGCCAACCCCCCCACCGACACCGTTCATAGGGAGGAACCGAGCCGAGCCGAGCCGGGCCACCGTCAGCATGCATTGTGTCGGGCAGAGGAGACCTACCTGCCATCCTGGAGATGCGGATCGGGCGCGTCACGCCTCCAGAGCCGCGCGGCGCGCTCCCTGCGCGGGGATGGAGGAGGCGGAGGGTCGCTGCAGAATCACTCCTTCCTCCTCTCTGTCCGCAGTCTGCCTCACCTCTAAACGGTGATCTGGACCCGTCCGTGCCGGTCCCGGATCCGTGTCACGTTCAGGGACGGTCCGGTCTCGGTACCGGTCCGACCCGCTCCGCCTGCTGCTGCTGAGCGTCAGCGGATCAGATCTACAATTCAAACGGCATCTTGCTTCTTTTCGTCTCTCCTCACACACGTTCCTCTATCAGAGCTGAACACGGATCAGTTCTGCAGACGGACCCTGATGGGACCTGGACTTCAGACGGGTCCGGTCTGACTGAGAGAATCCAGCTGCAGAGGTTCAGAGAGAACCAGTCCGGTTGAATGAGAACCATCACAGATCACACAAAGCACATCAATGTGTGTCTTTGTGTATGAAACACAAACTGCAACAGTTTATTGTCAATAATGACATCAACGCTAATAACTCATTGATCTACGGTGTCCTGGAGGAACCTTCTTACACACTCTAGCGCCCCCCAGAGGAACTAAAGCACACTTACTATTTAAAGACCTCAGTCCTCCTGTCAGAGCCACAGTTAGCATGTAAGATAGCTTAGCATCAAAGCTAAGCCAAGCTCGTCATAGCAATATAAGCTATATTAATTATTAATTTGAAATCAGTAAAAAAGCAACATCTGGGGCTCTATAACATGAAACAAATCATTTGACATGTATTGATTGTGTGGAGTTCATTTGCATGAAACATAACAAAACATAACAATAAACATGAAGTAACTGGTGCAACTAACAAAAATAATGATAAGTTTAAATCTCATAAAAGTATTTATATTAAATCAAATAAAAAACATCAACAGTCTGACGTGTATCAGTAGTTTGACCTGTATGAACATAAATTAAACACAAATCATTAACATGAAGTGCACATAGTCATTAACATAAAGCAAACAAACTATACATTCAGATAAAAACAGCTCATATGAAAACTAACGTCCTTATTTCCCTCATAGAAAGTCCTTAAAGCACTAAATGGACCCAAAAACAGTGAGCATGTTATTATATTAGCATGTTATGTTGTAAGCTAGCCAATGTTAGCGAAGACACAATGCTAATGTTAGCATTATAAGTTTAAGGTTTGTGGCACCAGAATGAAACTAATGTGATCACCAAAGTCACCAGGAACTAGGAAGTGAGTTCAACATACCCAGTTCATCTGCTGGTTATCTGGATTAACTAACCCTAACTACCAGATCCATCTCAACCGTCCTACTGGTTATCTGGATTAACTAACCCCAACTACCAGATCCATCTCAACCGTCCTACTGGTTATCTGGATTAACTAACCCCAACTACCAGATCCATCTCAACCATCCTACTGGTTATCTGGATTAACTAACCCTAACTACCAGATCCATCTAAATGGTCCTACTGGTTATCTGGATTAACTAACCCCAACTACCAGATCCATCTCAACCATCCTACTGGTTATCTGGATTAACTAACCCCAACTACCAGATCCATCTCAACCGTCCTACTGGTTATCTGGATTAACTAACCCTAACTACCAGATCCATCTAAATGGTCCTACTGGTTATCTGGATTAACTAACCCTAACTACCAGATCCATCTCAACCATCCTACTGGTTATCTGGATTAACTAACCCTAACTACCAGATCCATCTAAATGGTCCTACTGGTTATCTGGATTAACTAACCCTAACTACCAGATCCATCTCAACCGTCCTACTGGTTATCTGGATTAACTAACCCTAACTACCAGATCCATCTCAACCGTCCTACTGGTTATCTGGATTAACTAACCCTAACTACCAGATCCATCTAAATGGTCCTACTGGTTATCTGGATTAACTAACCCTAACTACCAGATCCATCTCAACCATCCTACTGGTTATCTGGATTAACTAACCCTAACTACCAGATCCATCTCAACCGTCCTACTGGTTATCTGGATTAACTAACCCTAACTACCAGATCCATCTCAACCGTCCTACTGGTTATCTGGATCAACTAACCCTAACTACCAGATCCATCTCAACCGTCCTACTGGTTATCTGGATCAACTAACCCTAACTACCAGATCCATCTCAACCGTCCTACTGGTTATCTGGATCAACTAACCCTAACTACCAGATCCATCTCAACCGTCCTACTGGTTATCTGGATCAACTAACCCTAACTACCAGATCCATCTCAACCGTCCTACTGGTTATCTGGATCAACTAACCCTAACTACCAGATCCATCTCAACCGTCCTACTGGTTATCTGGATTAACTAACCCTAACTACCAGATCCATCTCAACCATCCTACTGGTTATCTGGATTAACTAACCCTAACTACCAGATCCATCTCAACCGTCCTACTGGTTATCTGGATCAACTAACCCTACCTACCAGATCCATCTAAATGGTCCTACTGGTTATCTGGATCAACTAACCCTAACTACCAGATCCATCTCAACTGTCCTACTGGTTATCTGGATCAACTAACCCTAACTACCAGATCCATCTCAACCGTCCTACTGGTTATCTGGATTAACTAACCCTAACTACCAGATCCATCTAAATGGTCCTACTGGTTATCTGGATTAACTAACCCTAACTACCAGATCCATCTCAACCGTCCTACTGGTTATCTGGATTAACTAACCCTAACTACCAGATCCATCTAAATGGTCCTACTGGTTATCTGGATTAACTAACCCTAACTACCAGATCCATCTCAACCATCCTACTGGTTATCTGGATTAACTAACCCTAACTACCAGATCCATCTCAACCGTCCTACTGGTTATCTGGATTAACTAACCCTAACTACCAGATCCATCTCAACCATCCTACTGGTTATCTGGATTAACTAACCCTAACTACCAGATCCATCTCAACCGTCCTACTGGTTATCTGGATTAACTAACCCTAACTACCAGATCCATCTCAACCATCCTACTGGTTATCTGGATTAACTAACCCTAACTACCAGATCCATCTCAACCGTCCTACTGGTTATCTGGATCAACTAACCCTACCTACCAGATCCATCTAAATGGTCCTACTGGTTATCTGGATCAACTAACCCTAACTACCAGATCCATCTCAACTGTCCTACTGGTTATCTGGATCAACTAACCCTACCTACCAGATCCATCTCAACCGTCCTATGAAGCTGGTTATCAACTCGGTAAACCAACGATGGTTTCTCAATCTGGATGTGGGACATACACATAAAAGGGGCGGGGTTTGCAGCATCTGACCAATCACAAACATGGACAGCGCTATATTTCCAGTCCAGATGTGGTGAACCAAGTTAAGGCACTTGATCAGGTCCACATCAGTTCATGGTTTTCTTTTTTTCCACCTCGGCCACAGAGACGAAGCGCGGTCGACGACAAACCCTCCTCTTGGTTTTGTGTTTGGGGTTCCTCTGGTACATGTCTGCAGTGAAGGAGATCACAGAGAAGAGTTTCTCAAAAAGCTGACGGCAAAATGCTAAACTTTCAGATTAGAAGTTAGAAATAACGAATTTAGTCAGAGAAATAAACTCAAACGTGAACAGTTTGAGTTTAAAAGGTTTATTTGAACGTAATAATAACGCATTCAATTGTTATTAACTGTTAAAAGTTAAAATTATTACTAAATCTGGTGAAAGGCACTAACATAAATCTTAGGATTTAGCTTAGGGACTTGTCTGTCTTGTTGTGGGACTTTTTACTTATCTTTACTTGGGTTAGGGTTAGTTAGGGTTACTTAATTTAGGAAGTGACTTGTGACTTATTGTCTTGAGATTTATATTTCTTGATGAGGGACTCGTCTTTGGACTAACTCGTCTTAACTAGGGACTCGTCTTTGGACTAACTTGTCTTGACTAGGGACTCGTCTTTGGACTAACCCGTCTTGACGAGGGACTCGTCTTTGGACTAACTCGTCTTGACGAGGGACTCGTCTTTGGACTAACTCGTCTTGACGAGGGACTCGTCTTTGGACTAACTCGTCTTGACTAGGGACTCGTATTTGGACTAACCCGTCTTGACGAGGGACTCGTCTTTGGACTAACCCGTCTTGACGAGGGACTCGTCTTTGGACTAACTCGTCTTGACGAGGGACTCGTATTTGGACTAACCCGTCTTAACTAGGGACTCGTATTTGGACTAACCCGTCTTGACGAGGGACTCGTCTTTGGACTAACTCGTCTTGACGAGGGACTCGTCTTTGGACTAACTCGTCTTGACGAGGGACTCGTCTTTGGACTAACTCGTCTTTGGACTAACTCGTCTTGACGAGGGACTCGTCTTTGGACTAAACCGTCTTGACGAGGGACTCGTCTTTGGACTAACCCGTCTTGACGAGGGACTCGTCTTTGGACTAACCCGTCTTGACGAGGGACTCGTCTTTGGACTAACCCGTCTTGACGAGGGACTCGTCTTTGGACTAACTCGTCTTGACGAGGGACTCGTCTTTGGACTAACCCGTCTTGACGAGGGACTCGTCTTTGGACTAACTCGTCTTTGGACTAGCTCGGGACTGTTTAGCTAAAACCTTACAGGTGACTTGAAAAACACTGGAAAACTTACCTTGGAAGCTGATGACATACTGTCGTTGGCCTTTCACCAGCTTGACTTCAGCTGTTCTGCCAGACAGAACGGCTTCTTCCAGAGTCTGCGATGTCACTGATGTGGTGCGCTGCTTTTCATCCTGAGAGAGTTAGAGAGCAGTCAGCTCATCAATATGCTAATATTATAATCCCAGTATGCATTGATGTGATGATTTACAGGTCAGAAAATGTCTAACCTTTTAGGCTTGAATTCACCTGTGCAACTAATCCCCAGACCTCTACAGCTAGTCCCCGGACCTCTACAGCTAGTCCCCGGACCTCTACAGCTAGTCCCCGGACCTCTACAGCTAGTCCCCGGACCTCTACAGCTAGTCCCCGGACCTCTACAGCTAGTCCCAGACCTCTACAGCTAGTCCCCAGGCCTCTACAGCTAGTCCCCAGGCCTCTACAGCTAGTCCCCAGGCCTCTACAGCTAGTCCCCAGACCTCTACAGCTAGTCCCCAGACCTCTACAGCTAGTCCCCAGACCTCTACAGCTAGTCCCCAGACCTCTACAGATAGTCCCCAGACCTCTACAGCTAGTCCCCAGACCTCTACAGCTAGTCCCCAGACCTCTACAGCTAGTCCCCAGACCTCTACAGCTAGTCCCCAGACCTCTACAGCTAGTCCCCAGACCTCTACAGCTAGTCCCCAGGCCTCTACAGCTAGTCCCCAGGCCTCTACAGCTAGTCCCCAGGCCTCTACAGCTAGTCCCCAGACCTCTACAGCTAGTCCCCAGACCTCTACAGCTAGTCCCCAGACCTCTACAGCTAGTCCCCAGACCTCTACAGCTAGTCCCCAGACCTCTACAGCTAGTCCCCAGACCTCTACAGCTAGTCCCCAGACCTCTACAGCTAGTCCCCAGACCTCTACAGCTAGTCCCCAGACCTCTACAGCTAGTCCCCAGACCTCTACAGCTAGTCCCCAGACCTCTACAGCTAGTCCCCAGACCTCTACAGCTAGTCCCCAGGCCTCTACAGCTAGTCCCCAGGCCTCTACAGCTAGTCCCCAGACCTCTACAGCTAGTCCCCAGACCTCTACAGCTAGTCCCCAGACCTCTACAGCTAGTCCCCAGACCTCTACAGCTAGTCCCCAGACCTCCACAGCTAGTCCCGTGACCTCTACAGCTAGTCCCCAGACCTCTACAGCTAGTCCCCGGACCTCTACAGCTAGTCCCCAGACCTCTACAGCTAGTCCCCAGACCTCTACAGCTAGTCCCCAGGCCTCTACAGCTAGTCCCCAGACCTCTACAGCTAGTCCCCGGACCTCTACAGCTAGTCCCCAGGCCTCTACAGCTAGTCCCCGGACCTCTACAGCTAGTCCCCAGGCCTCTACAGCTAGTCCCCAGACCTCTACAGCTAGTCCCCAGACCTCTACAGCTAGTCCCCAGACCTCTACAGCTAGTCCCCAGACCTCTACAGCTAGTCCCCAGGCCTCTACAGCTAGTCCCCAGGCCTCTACAGCTAGTCCCCAGGCCTCTACAGCTAGTCCCCAGACCTCTACAGCTAGTCCCCAGACCTCTACAGCTAGTCCCCAGACCTCTACAGCTAGTCCCCAGACCTCTACAGCTAGTCCCCAGACCTCTACAGCTAGTCCCCAGACCTCTACAGCTAGTCCCCAGACCTCTACAGCTAGTCCCCAGACCTCTACAGCTAGTCCCCAGGCCTCTACAGCTAGTCCCCAGACCTCTACAGCTAGTCCCCAGACCTCTACAGCTAGTCCCCAGACCTCTACAGCTAGTCCCCAGACCTCTACAGCTAGTCCCCAGACCTCTACAGCTAGTCCCCAGACCTCTACAGCTAGTCCCCAGACCTCTACAGCTAGTCCCCAGACCTCTACAGCTAGTCCCCAGGCCTCTACAGCTAGTCCCCAGGCCTCTACAGCTAGTCCCCAGGCCTCTACAGCTAGTCCCCAGACCTCTACAGCTAGTCCCCAGACCTCTACAGCTAGTCCCCAGACCTCTACAGCTAGTCCCCAGACCTCTACAGCTAGTCCCCAGACCTCTACAGCTAGTCCCCAGACCTCCACAGCTAGTCCCGTGACCTCTACAGCTAGTCCCCGGACCTCTACAGCTAGTCCCCAGACCTCTACAGCTAGTCCCCAGACCTCTACAGCTAGTCCCCAGACCTCTACAGCTAGTCCCCGGACCTCTACAGCTAGTCCCCAGACCTCTACAGCTAGTCCCCGGACCTCCTGATACTACTCTCCAGGGCTGCAACAAGTCCCCAGACGTCTTCAGCAAGTCTTGAGCAGAACAGCAGCTAGAACCCCTCCTGAACTCCTAAACCCTCTAATCTTTACCCTCACACTTTCCCCAGCAGTCCGACTCACCGGCTGTCCATACTCCACCCAGTTGCCCATGTCCCCTTTGTAGTACCACAGCCACTCAGTTGTCAGGATGTAGTGAGGCGGCTTAGTTACAGAGGAAACCGTGGAGAGACGGCGGACATGCTGCCACCCTCGAGTCATCGTCAGGAAGTTGACGGGCCGATTGCCGCAACTGAAAACAGAGGAAAGAATACTTTCAATCAGCAACTCATCAACAGCAGATTATCAGAAAACCTGAACAAAGATGAGATATGACCTCTGACCTCTGAGTCTTGGACGGGTCACAGAAATCTCGCTCCATGTCCTCCATGTGCTGCAGGTCTGTCCAGGTGAGGCCATCGAACACCTCCCACTTGTAGGGAAGGTGGAAGTGAACGAGGCGACACTCGTCTACACAAAGAGAAACCAGAGACTACAGTTCCAACAACACCAACCACTGCACCAGAAAGACTTCTGTTCTAAATCACAGACTTCAAATCCATGAGCAATAAATGTTCTTTCATACATCTTTATTGAATTAAAACGAGCACATTAGTAAGTACAAAATAAAATGTGGATATGAAAACGCTGAACACAAAAAGAGTCACTTTAGGAGGCAGCATTGTGAATGGATATTGTAGAGAGGGTTTTTATTTTAATCTATTTAGGAGAAACATCTATTTATCAAGAAATAATAATTTAGAAGAAATGATAATAATTTCAAGTTTATTTAGAAAGAAAACAAATCAATATAGAGTCGTATTTTTCTGATTGTATGAAAGTATAGAAATAAAAAAGATTCTTTTGCTGTTTATGTTTCGAGTAAAAAGAAAACACAGAAAACAAATCAACATATTTAACCATTTTGTACCAAGTGCTCTTCAGCTGTATTCAACTTATTTAGTGTTTTATATGAACTTGATGTCTTCACATCAGACTGAGACACTAAGATATGAAGAGAGTAAACCGAGACTTCGCTGCCACCTAGTGGAGTTTAAATGAAACTGAGCAGATCAGACCTCAGTGAATCAGATGAGAGGAAGACCGTCAGGTAACGATGACGTAATGAAGATGAACTCACTCTGGAACTTGCAGCTGTTTCTGGTGAAGTGCAGACAGATTTCCTCCCTCTCGTCCGTCTGATCCACAGATTTATGCAAAGATTCAGAAAGTTTCTCTGAGAAGACACACAAACAACCGAAGAGTCAACAAAACCACCAGATAGCTGACAGAGTGGTGAACAGGTGTGTTCATGTCAGCTGATAGCTGACGGAGTGGTGAACAGGTGTGTTCATGTCAGCCGATAGCTGACGGAGTGGTGAACAGGTGTGTTCATGTCACCTGATAGCTGACAGAGTGGTGAACAGGTGTGTTTGTGTCACCTGATAGCTGACGGAGTGGTGAACAGGTGTGTTCATGTCACCTGATAGCTGACGGAGTGGTGAACAGGTGTGTTCATGTCACCTGATAGCTGACGGAGTGGTGAACAGGTGTGTTCGTGTCACCTGATAGCTGACAGAGTGGTGAACAGGTGTGTTCGTGTCACCTGATAGCTGACAGAGTGGTGAACAGGTGTGTTCATGTCACCTGATAGCTGACGGAGTGGTGAACAGGCGTGTTCATGTCACCTGATAGCTGACAGAGTGGTGAACAGGTGTGTTCATGTCACCTGATAGCTGACGGAGTGGTGAACAGGTGTGTTCATGTCACCTGATAGCTGACGGAGTGGTGCACAGGTGTGTTCATGTCACCTGATAGCTGACGGAGTGGTGCACATGTGTGTTCATGTCACCTGATAGCTGACAGTGGTGCACAGGTGTGTTCATGTCACCTGATAGCTGACGGAGTGGTGAACAGGTGTGTTCATGTCACCTGATAGCTGACGGAGTGGTGAACAGGTGTGTTCATGTCACCTGATAGCTGACAGAGTGGTGAACAGGTGTGTTCGTGTCACCTGATAGCTGACAGAGTGGTGAACAGGTGTGTTCATGTCACCTGATAGCTGACGGAGTGGTGAACAGGTGTGTTCATGTCACCTGATAGCTGACGGAGTGGTGAACAGGTGTGTTCATGTCACCTGATAGCTGACGGAGTGGTGCACAGGTGTGTTCATGTCACCTGATAGCTGACGGAGTGGTGAACAGGTGTGTTCATGTCACCTGATAGCTGACGGAGTGGTGCACATGTGTGTTCATGTCACCTGATAGCTGACAGAGTGGTGAACAGGTGTGTTCATGTCACCTGATAGCTGACGGAGTGGTGAACAGGTGTGTTCATGTCACCTGATAGCTGACGGAGTGGTGCACAGGTGTGTTCATGTCACCTGATAGCTGACGGAGTGGTGCACATGTGTGTTCATGTCACCTGATAGCTGACAGTGGTGCACAGGTGTGTTCATGTCACCTGATAGCTGACGGAGTGGTGAACAGGTGTGTTCATGTCACCTGATAGCTGACGGAGTGGTGAACAGGTGTGTTCATGTCACCTGATAGCTGACAGAGTGGTGAACAGGTGTGTTTGTGTCACCTGATAGCTGACAGAGTGGTGAACAGGTGTGTTCATGTCACCTGATAGCTGACGGAGTGGTGAACAGGTGTGTTCATGTCACCTGATAGCTGACAGAGTGGTGAACAGGTGTGTTCATGTCACCTGATAGCTGACGGAGTGGTGAACAGGTGTGTTCATGTCACCTGATAGCTGACGGAGTGGTGCACAGGTGTGTTCATGTCACCTGATAGCTGACGGAGTGGTGAACAGGTGTGTTCATGTCACCTGATAGCTGACGGAGTGGTGCACATGTGTGTTCATGTCACCTGATAGCTGACAGTGGTGCACAGGTGTGTTCATGTCACCTGATAGCTGACGGAGTGGTGAACAGGTGTGTTCGTGTCACCTGAGGCTGCAGCAGTGAGGTGGTGGATGTTCCTGTAGATGAAGGGCAGCTCCTGGATGACGCCTCCGCTCAGTCCTCTCTCCTCCAGCATGCGGCGGCCATGTTGGTCGATGGCATGGTGCCGGTTGCACCTGAGTCCGAACACGCAGTCGCCCTGAACGAAGTGCTGACACAGGTGCACTTTGGTGCAGTTCTCCTGGAAGCTGCAGCCGCCGTGAAGACCAGAGCCTTTGTTGTAGTGCAGACACACCTGAGACAGGAAGTCATACAGAGACGCATTAATGGACAGAAAATACATTTTTCATTTATATTTCTAAATATGAGATACCGTAAATATGTAAAGACATTGTAGCAGGATGTATATTGTTGAACGTGATAAATATTCATAGAAACCAGTCGAACCTACAGAACAAATTGTTTTACTTTACCTCTGAGGAAACACATATTTTCTTTTGTTCTTTTTTCTTTCTGACTCAACCTTCTGCTTCTGTTTGAGCGTCTTCGATGCTTCTCTTCAACTTCTCTTCTTCTCTGGACTTTTTTTAAATAAAGTTGTTCTTTTTTCATTGTTACTGTAAATGACATGAAGCCTATTCTGACATTTGGAGTGACAGCTGTATCGTCCAATCAGAGAGCAGGATCCTCATCCGAGTTCATTTGTCCAGAAGAAACCGCAAAAGAGTGAAAACAGAGAAGAGACAAACCACCTGTTTGAATGGAGATCAGAGAGAATAAAGAAGACGAGCCGATGAATGTAAAGCGTCTCAGAGGGGAAGTGATCCGATGATGATTATTATTATTATTATTATTATTATGTGATTGTTTGGTCAACAAACATCACAAAATAATGAATATGTCCATCAGAGTTCAAGAGGACGTCTTTAAATGTCCACAGAGACTCTGGGTAAATCCCAAGTCTCATCTCCTCGCTCGAACCGGAAGTTGTTCTGCGCCGCCATATTGACGACCGTCCCAAAGATTTTATTTCTGCTCTGAGGAGCGAGGAGAGAGGAGGGAGGAGAGAGGAGCGAGGAGGGAGGAGCGAGGAGAGAGGAGGGAGGAGGGAGGAGCGAGGAGAGAGGAGCGAGGAGGGAGGAGAGAGGAGAAAGGAGGGAGGAGGGAGGAGGGAGGAGCGAGGAGCGAGGAGTGAGGAGAAAGGAGGGAGGAGGGAGGAGAGAGGAGCGAGGAGAGAGGAGCGAGGAGCGAGGAGGGAGGAGAGAGGAGCGAGGAGCGAGGAGCGAGGAGAGAGGAGAGAGGAGAGAGGAGCGAGGAGAGAGGAGCGAGGAGAGAGGAGCGAGGAGGGAGGAGAGAGGAGAGAGGAGCGAGGAGAGAGGAGGGAGGAGGGTTACTGTTATTAAGTACAGTGATCATGTGAAAAGACACAAACTTCTCTAAAGTCTCTCCAGCTGTTTAAGCCGACTGACAGCTGATCATGTGATCATCAGCACCGTCATCAGAAACAGACGTCGCTTCACGTGACGCAACTGAGGAAAGGACGTCTCATGTCTCCTAAAACATATCTCCTCGTTCCTCTCTCCTCGCATGGTTTTGAGGGAAACGGGGATGTACCCTCTGTCAGCTGTGTGTCTCTGGTGTGTCTCAGGTGTCTCAGGTGTGTCTCTGGAGTGTGTCTCAGGTGTCTCTGGAGTCTCATGTGTGTCTCTGGAGTGTGTCTCAGGTGTGTCTCTGGAGTGTGTCTCAGGTGTCTCTAGAGTCTCATGTGTGTCTCAGGTGTGTCTCAGGTGTCTCATGAGTGTCTCAGGTGTGTCTCATGAGTGTCTCAGGTGTGTCTCATGAGTGTCTCATGAGTGTCTCAGGTGTGTCTCAGGTGTCTCATGAGTGTCTCAGGTGTCTCAGGAGTGTCTCAGGAGTGTCTCAGGAGTGTCTCAGGTGTGTCTCATGAGTGTCTCAGGTGTCTCATGAGTGTCTCAGGAGTGTCTCAGGTGTCTCAGGAGTGTCTCAGGTGTGTCTCAGGAGTGTCTCAGCTGTCTCAGGTGTGTCTCAGCTGTCTCAGGTGTGCGGTACCTCTGGCAGCAGCGTGCGGTCGTTCTGCAGCAGCAGCAGCAGCAGTTGGTCCTCGTTGAGCTCGTGCAGCGTACAGTCTCTCAGTAACTCAAAGTTATGAGCTGAACGAATGTCGTGGGACAATTTACACAACTTCCTGTAACGAACAAGGTTAACGAGTCAGACGTCTGTAATCAGCACTTCATATTCATTCATATCCGCTAATGTGTGTTCATGGGAATGAATGTGTATCATGATCTCAGCTGCCATTATTGATATTAACGTGTACTATTTCTTATGAATGTGGATATCGTGTATTTTGCGCCGATGTTGGTTTTAAATAGTTTGATGTCTGAACTTGTTAGAATAATAATAATCATTTGTTTGTGTCTGTGACGTGTTCTCACAGTAAGTAACTCAATGTTTTACTGTCGATTGTTACATTAATAAAGATGCAACTCATTTCTTTTCATTCACGAATCATCTGAACATTATTTGCATTCATCGATGGATTCTCAACTTTTTAAAACCAAAGTGTGATTTACTTTATTGTGAAATAAAACAGAAACAGAAAATGTATTGATCACTAAATTAAAACAGATTTCATAAGAGACTTCAGCACTGGGACGTTCCTGTCAAGAGAGAACTGTTAGAATATAGAAATATGATATTTATATTTTCAGAGGAACCAAGAGACCAAAGACAGGAACTGTCCACAAACTTATGGCCATGAAGTGGAAGCTAACGTCACTTCTAGTTCATATTTCTTGGACCGGCTCACAGCTTCTCTTCAACTTTCATTCTCTGGAAAACAGATGGATCAGCTGTTCCATGACGTCACAGCTGCTGTTCAGGTTTCATTTACTTAACTTTCGTTTTCGTCTCATATCACTCCGCAGCGGAGGAAAACACAGGAAATAGTCCTCAATGAGTACGAAAACAAGAGCAGGTAATTATCTTGTAGAAGTAGTTGTAGTATTTTATACTACTATTTACACTACTTATACAACTACAACTCAAAACAAGGCTTTTTACTGAGCAGGTATCAGAGCGATGAAGAGATCGAGCGGAACACCTGAGCGACTCACCTGCCTTTGCCAAACCTGCAGTTTCCATAGATGAAGAACTTGCAGAGGTGCAGCTGCGGGCAGCCGCCGCTCTGCTCCCGGTGCCCCCCTCCGCTCTGCTCCCGGTGCCCCCCGCCGCTCTGCTCCCGGTGCCCCCCTCCGCTCTGCTCCCGGTGCCCCCCACCGCTCTGCTCCCGGTGCCCCCCGCCGCTCTGCTCCCGGTGCCCCCCGCCGCTCTGCTCCCGGTGCCCCCCGCCGCTCTGCTCCCGGCAGCCGCCGCTCTTCTCCCGGCTGTAACTTCTGCACAGCCGCAGGGACGTCTTGGCCACCACGGTGCAGTCCTCGAGCCGCTCCCCGCGGACCAATAGGAAGCGGGGACACTTCTGCACGATGAAGCAGAACTCTTCTTCGTTGACGTCGCAGTGCTGCAGCAGCTTCCGGTGCAGCTGCAGCAGCTTCATGGCTCCGGAGCTGCTGCACAAGAAGCCGGTGGCGAGCTGCACCTCTCTGCTGTAGCCGGCCATGACTGCTCGCTGCTCGGCTTCTTCTGGTCTCTACCGAGCCTCTACCGGGAGGACACCAGCCGCACACTTCCGCTGACAGCCTGTCAAAATAAAAGCACGCTGTCACACAACAGCTGTTTGCTGTGTGAGAGGTGACAGCCAATCACAGCCGCTGGTAGTGTGTCGGGAAATAAATAGGAGAAAGAAAGAGGATTTATTATAATAACAATAATAACATTATTATTATTAAATATTATGATTTATTTTTCATATATTTCCACTAATAAAATGAATAAACACGACATTCATGAACTCTGATTGCATACATAAACATATTCATTCATGCAACAATGTTTCTTTTCTTCCTCTTTGACTCAAACGTGCGGGTGTAACGTGCTCGTGACGGTGCAGGTGTCGCAGCTGTTTCTAATCACACAGGTGAGACTCGTCAAAGAGTGTGACGTCACAGCGGATCAGAGCGCGGTGGCTGGTCGGTGAGACAGGATGCTGTCTGTCTGCGTGCTGGTGTGTCTGCTCACCGTTCACTCAGGTGAGAAACACCTTCAGTTCAGCTGACCAGCTGCTCTCAGGTCAGCTGACCTGCTGCTCTCAGGTCAGCTGACCAGCTGCTCTCAGGTCAGCTGACCTGCTGCTCTCAGGTCAGCTGAACTGAGCCCATCTGTTCTGTGTCTGCAGCGCTCCACGCGAGTCTGATCCAGAATCAGCTGAACGGGACTTTAAATGAGACTTTCTCTGGATACTTTGGTTTCAGAGGTAAGTTCATATTTAATATATTTACACATCATAACGTTTGTGCTGCGTTACATTTCAAATAAAGAGTTTTAGCATTTATGATCAAATGTTCTGAATTATAATACAGAAATCATTAAAGTGACGTTTCGAAATGTATTCATAAAATTATATTTAAGCAAAGACCTGTTTAACAAAGGTATTTATTTAAAGAATATCAAATGTGTTAACTGTAGTAAAAATAAATGATAGATAAATAAAATAATCATTAAAGTGTGACTCAATCAATATTAAAATACAACTATTATATTTATAAAGAATTGAGCTAATATATATATTTTTATCAGTTTCAAATTACAGTTCCTTACATAAATTATTCAATATAAAATAAATAAAATGCTGTAGTTTGAACCGTCTGTGGTGTGACTGCAGACCTGTCGGGGGTGCGGTCCTTCAGTCCAGAACAGGAGCTGGAGTCCAGGATCATCGGGGGTCAGGAGGCCTGGGCCAACTCGTGGCCCTGGCAGGTTTGCCTCCGCTTCGCCTCCATGCCGGCCTGCGGAGGAGCCATCATCGGCCCCACGTGGGTCGTCTCTGCTGCGCACTGCTTCAAAAGGTCAGAGGTCATCTGTTTAGATCTGGACTAGACCAGGTCTACATGGACCATCATTTCAGAAACGTGTCTCCTGCTGCAGGTACAATAAAGCTTCTTTCTGGATGGTTCTGGCTGGAAAACACGACCTGGATAATCCTCATGAACCCCGACAACAAGTCAGGACCCTGTACATCCTAGACCAGGTTCAGGTGTGTAAAGCAGAATCTGACTCTTGTGTTAACTCCCTGTCCAGGTGGTTGGAGTCTCCATGATCAGCAACCATCCGGCCTACAACACTCGGACCAAAGAGAGCGACTTGGCTCTGCTGAAGCTGCAGCAGCCGCTGGTCTTCAACCAGTTCGTCAGACCCATCGACATCTGGATGTCTCCGCTGACCCCCTTCAGGAAGTGCACCATCACGGGCTGGGGGTCCACCCGAGAGAGTGAGGAGGTGTTCAGACTCGTCTTCTGTGAAGTCAGTTCAAGCGTTAAAGCTGCATTCTCTCTAGTGTCCACCAGGGGGCGACTCCTCTGGTTGTATAGAAGTCTATAGAAAATGACTCTACTTCTCTCTTGATTTATTCCCTCAGTAAACATTGTAAACATGAGTTTATGTCTCAATCTCTAGTTTCAAGTCTTCTTCAATACAGCATGATGTTCATTTAGTACATTATGGTCCATTTAGAGTCACACAGACCATAAAGCAGGGGATGCTTTAGGGCGGGGCTACACGCTGATTGACAGGTGAGCTCGAAATGTCGGTCCACAAACCGACGGTGATGTCATGGTGACTACGTCCTCTTAAAGACAGTCTGTGACTTCTTACCATCTTGTTTTTGTGAATGACAGAAAGGTGCGTCATCATCTGATGTCCTTTCATAAAGGATGGTTCAGTGTATCCTACGCTGAAGGAGAAGGAAGCATTGAAGCACCTTTCCTTATTTTAGAGTTCAGCAGCTCTGACACTTCTGGCTCATTTCACTCAGCTAGGAACCTTCTCCTCCCTCTTCCTCCTCCTCTTCCTCAGATGGACCTCGAGTTAACAGACTGCAGGAGGTGAACGTGACCATCCTGTCCCCTGAAGCCTGTGACCGGTACTACCGCGGGAGGATGCGGCCCTCCATGTTCTGTGCTGGGAAGCACTCAGGAGGAGCAGACGCCTGCCAGGTACCTGGTCCATCAGGGTCCATCAGGCCCCAGAATCTGGACTACGGAGCCCTTTGAACCAGTCTGAGACACGAGAGACAGAAATCCGATGGCTTAAGAGTCAACTGGACAGACTCTACACTTTGTCTCTAACTTTGTTCTGTCTTGTCTTTGTCGTTCCATCTGGTCTCCGTTGAGCCGTCTTCCTTGTCTTCCTTGTCTCATCTCTTCATCCTCTGTGTCGTACTTTCTTTGTTCCGTTAGTCTCGTCATGCTGTCTGTTATTCTGTCTTTGTCTCTTTTTATCGTGCCGTGTCTTCTGCTGTCCTGCCTCTGTCTCTAACATGTCCCTGTTTCTGTCTCAGGGGGACTCTGGAGGTCCTTTGACCTGCTTCAACGGCAAGAGGTATGAGCTGGCAGGTTTGGTGAGTTGGGGGGTCGGTTGTGGACGAGCAAAAAGACCAGGAGTCTACACCCAAATCCAACAACACACTCCGTGGATGTCCGACATCATGAGTATGTGTCACAGATAATCCAACAGCCGAGAGCGTATCTGGAAGTCTGACATGTGACTGCTTCATTCACAGGTCAGGACATCTCGTTGGACCATGACGTCAGTACTGAAGGTATCTTCTGACGTTACGCTGTATTCCTACTTCAATCTGCAAAGAGAACTCTTCTATGTGCATTAAACTACAGTGTACGGGCGTTCATGTTATTCTGTCCACCTGTATGACAGAGAACACGTGTGGTAAGAAGCAGAGCTCCAGCTGTCAGAAGCTTCCAGGCCTCGCTGCTCTCTCGGTGTCCCAGAACGGGGCCGTGTCTGTGGGGAACGTGAGTGAGTGCTGCCCCTTCTTCTGGCCCTGGCAGGTCAGCCTGCAGTCCAACGGACGCCACTACTGCAGCGGAGCGCTGATCCACCAACGCTGGGTCCTCACGGCACAGCACTGCAATGTCAGGTAATGCTGATACGACTTCCACTGCAGGGGAGCAGTGACCCACCGCCACAACATGAACAGGTGGTTCTACTACTAGTGCTACTTTTACTGCAGTGGATCTGCTGTTGCGAGGTCTTCACTGCAGAACACCGCTACGTCAGGTACTTCTACTACTCCTGCTGTTAATGCTGACTCTTGTTTTGTCCCTGCAGAGCTAGGGAGGACGTGGTGGTTCTGGGAGTTTATGACCTCCGGTTCTCGTCGTCTCAAACCATCCCGGTGGACGAGGTCTTCAATCCGCCACAGGACGGCAGCTTCCCCCCGACCTCTGACCTGTCACTGCTCCGCCTCAGCGTGCCCGCCAGACTCGGTGGGAGCACCTGAACATAAAGCACGCAAACACTGTGCACTGCATGGTGTGCTTACTGAGGCTTGATGGCTCCAATGAGTGAAATATTGAACTTCTGGTGGTGTCTCCAGGCTCTCGTGTGTTTCCAGTTTGTGTCCCCGATGAGGAGGACGATGAGGACCTCGATGACAGCTGGTCTTGTGTCACAACCGGCTGGGGAGCCTTGAAAGCAACAGGTATTCTCCACATGACACGCAGAGTTCTGGTTTCGCGTCTGAGTCGAACGAACGTCCTCTGAGGCGTCTCTGTCTTGTTTCCTGCACAGAGGACATCAATCCAGAGCGGCTGCACCACGTCGGACTGACTTTGGTTAATCAGACGACCTGCAGGGAGAAGTGGGGCGAAGGACTCATCACTGACTCTCACATCTGTTCGCATCCTGCAGGCTCCGCCTCCTGCATGGTAACTCCACCCTGAGGCCGGTGGACCCCGCTGTCGGTTATGTTTAAGTCTCTGATGGAGATCCCTCAGCTGTGATGAATTTGCTTTAAGACCAAATAACTTGTTCCGATGAAGATCTGTTCATTTCTGTCTTGCAGGGCGACTCCGGAGCTCCGCTGCTGTGTCGGAAACGTGGCGCCTACTTCCTGTTTGGCATGGTCACATGGGGCAGCAGGCGGTGTGACGCAGACAAACCGGCCATCTTTTCCAGAATATCTGATTATCGCTTGTGGATGTCTGACGTGACTGAAGACGTCTGAATGTTTGTTAGGAAATAAAGTCTTTAACTGGAAGCTGTTTGACTTTTCTTGGATTTGTTTTGAGCTGAGCTGGAAAGTTTGAAGGACTTTTACTTCGATCCAGTGAACTCGGCCGTACCTGGTTGTGGATAATCGATTTGGACTAAACTCATTATTTCGTTTGTAAGACTTGAGCTTTGACTTAAAGTGTTTTAATCCGGCGGAACATTTCACTTATTGGTCTGAGAACTAATCCTTCAAGATATCTCTATATCCTTCATCAGAGCTTCAGCAGTCATGAACATGAAGAGCTGGTGAATGTTTCCTAAAATTAGAAAAACGATGCACAATGTTTCAACGTTTGCTATTTTAATCAACATTTTCAACTTCACATTTATGATTCCAGATAATTTGAAACAAATTTAAAAATTGCAACTTTCCTGAGAACAAATCCTGTTAACACTGAAGAGATCTTATTTATGTTCCGTTTGTAATCGGGATGAAATTACTCAAATCTGCCAGTTTCTGCAGAAGTTGCCGAGGAGCACCTGAACGCGTCATGATTCTTTGAATCCTCGGGTCATAAGTCCACGATGAATTCATGTCTGATGACTTTCCGTCCACAGAGGTATAAAAACGGTTGTGAGGGTTCCAGTCCAGCAGTGAGCAGCTCAGCTGTCCTGCAGGAAGACGGACAGTAAATTCAGTTATTCTGACATCTTGTATTTCGACTTGACTCTATTAATCATGTGTTCCGTCTTAAGGATTTAAAAGCTCCAAATGGTTAATCTGTAAAAATGTAGACCTAAATGATTGTATTAACTGATGTCATGATGAAACTATGACTCACTGAGACTTCAGATGTGTTGGACTCAGCAGGTTCTGGAGCTGCTTCATAAACCGGGTTACAGATGCTGCGACTGCAGTCTGGAGGAGGAGCTTCTTCCTCCTCCTGACTGCAGTCTGGAGGAGCTTCTTCCTCCTCCTGACTGCAGTCTGGAGGAGGAGCTTCTTCCTCCTCCTGACTGCAGTCTGGAGGAGGAGCTTCTTCCTCCTCCTGACTGCAGTCTGGAGGAGGAGCTTCTTCCTCCTCCTGTCAGAGCCACCAGGGAAATGTCAGCACTCACAAATGTTTTACGAATACAATCATTTTTGTTTTATTCTCACAATCATTCGTTAAAAAGGTTTTATTCCAGTAGTAAAAAATGAATTGTAATAACACCAATTAATGTTATAACATATACTAATATTTTACTAGTACTAACAAATGTTATATGGGTTCTTCTAGTTCTTGCTACTTAAGCTAATTCTAGGTTCTTGTATTTGTATTAATGCTAATACATTGAAATAAAAAGAGGTTATACTCGTGTTCCACTGAAGGATACTACAGATACTCTGACCTTGAAGTAGTGGAACTGGAAGGGCTTGGTGTTGTGGGTGTAGAAGTGGTATCCGACGAAGACAACTCCCACCATCAGAACAATTAGCAGCACCACTCCGACTCCCATCCCGGCCTTATGTGCCACGTGCATCTGCAGAACCAATCACAGATGAGGTCAGAAGTCAAATATGGGGAAAACTTCATTTAGATTTAGATTATTGTAGAAATGAGTAAATACTGTGTTGTTATGACTTGCCTCTTGGCGAGGAGGCGGGGCTTTCAGCGGCCCCTGGAGAACGTGAATGATGCCGTTTGAAGCCAGGATGTCCGAGTCGGTGACAAAGCGGTCGTTGATGAAACGGGACGACTGAGGAGATTAAAAAAAGATTTTAAATGAATGAGAACTAAATTCTCATGTGAATCTACATGTTCAGAACCATGAGCAGGAACTGTTTGTTTGCACTGCCTTAAATGAACATTTTCTGTCTGTAGTTGTGTGCGGACGTCCTGAAAGTGGATTGTTTTCATCAGATATCTCTAATTCCTGATTTAAACCACAGTTCCGTGTTTAATAATAAATCTGACCAGACGGGCTGAGGAGGTCAGCGACACCGAAGACGATCAGACTGCCGACACGAGTTCTGATCCGGCTGCCGTTCTTCAGCTGGCTGAGAGGAAGAGCCCGACCCTCCGACAGGTGGACCTCAACGTCCCGCTGAGACAGCGTCTGCAGGGACACATGGACGGACAGGTGAGGACACATTCACAGGTAGAAGTACCTGTTGAAAGACCTTTCCCGTGTGACTCACCTGGTTGGCAGGCAGGCCGTTGTTGTCCGGCACAAACAGAGTTGACTGGACCGTCAGGTTACTGAGACGCTGCACAAACTGCTTTTCGGTTTGTGAACTGCAGTTTGTGAAGAAACACCATCGCAGACGAGTTGATGAACTAGCAGCAATCTAACAACACAGCTAGCTAAGAGACGAGCAGGTACTTGTGTTTGTAATGAACTGTTGATGAAAGCAGACAACACGGATACATCATCTATCATGTTCATCAGACCTGACTCTCAGTGAGCAGCTCTTGGATGTAGCTGCATGCACAGGACGACGACAGGGAGGAACATTAGTGATGCAGAGAGGTGAACAAACAGCTTTGAACAAAGTTAATGTCAGAACTTGTGCTTGATGATATTTGTCTTTGTTATTTTCCTGAACAGTTTGATCTTTGATAGAGTAATGTGGGTTTCTTAACCCTCAATTAAAATGATTTGTTATTTATTTATAATAACAGAAATGTGCTTAAATATCATTTTACATTTATATAACTGCATGTACAATGTTTTTACACTTGAATGAACAATAATCAAATGCAGAGAGTTAGTTAACAATATGTTAGGGATTAGTTACATTTATACAGTTTTAGAGTTACAACCGGCCCTTTGAGGAAAACTATGATGCTGATGTGGCCCAGAGTAAAAATGAGTTTGACACCCCTGCTGTAGATGGTGTCAATTTTTGTTTGGAAAAATGAAAGAAAAGAGCTGCATTTGTTCACTGTGAAGGATGTGGAGGTGTTGTCCTTGGGTTTGAGAAGCTTGTTTATTGTAGAGAACAGAGCCTTTGGATTAGAAGAGCCAGAGTGTATGAGGTGTGAGTAGTAGGTGGACCGGGCTGAGACGAGAGCATCTTTGTACAGTTGAATCGTGAATGAGTCCAAACATTTGTCTTTCACTCAGGAGACCGATGTTCATTCTCCGAGTGAAACGTCACCTCATTTAAATTCATCATTTAAAGGGAATCCTGGAGAAATTGGACCCTTGTCCCCTTGCCCAAAAGATTGTGCTCTCCATTGGTATGAACAACTGTCTGAGAGGGAATTAGTTTAACACCATCAAGAAACAATTTCGGCAATTAATGGCAGTGATTGGCAGAGTCTTTCCCCAGGCGGAGGTCTCTGTATCACTCATGCCATTCTCAACAAAACTCCCACCGAGAACACAGACCCTGATAATAAAAATAAATCTGTTTTTGGAAGAGAATTATAGGGTATTGGACGGTGTGGAGGGACATCTCTTTGGGGTACTACCGGATGACCCAGCACAATGGACGCCAACAACTGCCTTGGAGATGCTAGAGTGTTGGCTCAAACAGTTAATGTAGGAGTTGGGGCCTAGAGAACATATACCTACATACTAATAAACAGATCTCTGCCAAACATAAGGGTACTTACCCTCAACTTACCTGATTTCAGGACTGGAGTTTGGGGTGGGGTGATCCGCGGGTGGACGCCAAAATGAAAACTTAAAAATGCTGTCCAGTGGCCTAAAGGAAAAACAAAAAATAGTCGTTTTATTTGGAGGCGCAAGAGGGAGCAGGATAAAAATGTGCCCGTGCTTTCTGCCTACCCCTATGGTAGGCAGAATTACCTTTTTCCCTTACCTAACCTGCCAGCGCCATAAGTACATCTTCCCTCTTGCTTTATAAAAACTCCAAAAACACAGAACAATAGCTGAGAACCTTATTTTTTTCTGGGGACTATATCCCTGAAAACTACACCTCATAGGGGAAATTAATTGGTGTAGAAAGGTGTGTTTTAAGATTGTGTCTGGGTGATATGATGACTCTTTGTAAAACAAACCCCCCCCCCTTTTTCCTTATTAAGAGGTATTTTCTGCAACCTCTGGAAACAATAGTTTTATCTGAGATTGGCTGCTAAGATCTTTTTTGAAAAATAGCATCATTAGCCCCCGTTTGTTTCTCTCTAATTGGAGAAAATAGCATGCAGGTGTGATGATGTGATGAGTATGTCCAGGTGTGGTTGAATACAGCACGGGGCCATTCATCCCTACCAAGGAATCGAAAAACAGCCGGTAGAAACGATATTTTTTTAAAAATTGTTCCAAACAGAAAAACTTACCTTTAACCAACCTGATGTCAAGCCTTAATAAAAGGCATTTTTTGCAACCTCTGGAAAGATTTGTTTGATCCGAGATGGGCGGCTAAGATCCTTAAAGGGAAAATTATTAGTCCTTGTTGCCCTCTCTCCAATTGGAGAGAATACCATGCAGGTGTGATGTGGTGGTGATTATGTTCAGGTGTGGCCAGCGAATCAGGAGCTCTCTTTTAAACTCCTCCCCCTGGGTTTTCTTATATATTGTGTGTGTCTTGTTAGTCTCCTCATCATTCCTCTGAAGAAGCCACAGAGTGGCGAAACGTCAGGAGCTCTTTTTATTGCACTTAACTTTTAGCCTTGCTGATTTTTAAACATATCGCTTTTAGATCCATGTTTTTACAATTATTTGATCCCTGCCCAGGAAAGTAATTTGCACAAGAAATTGCACTTTACTGCACTTAAATAGCACTTTGACACCTTCTGGTCTTCTAGCCAACGGCCAAAGGCCTCGAGAAACCAGCCACCTTAGAGAGTGTGTGTGTGGGGTGGTTTTGCACAGTTTGCCAGTGTGACGTGTGTGTTGACACCTTAAATGGGGTTTTGAGTGTGGTTTGACACCGTGAAGCACATTGTGCTTTTTTAAATAAACTGGCTTTTTCTCGGGTTCTTTGAAAGCCTCAAAAATGAAATATTAATGTGCTAGTGTCCCAGAAACGTGCTAAGTGCGCTCTAAATACTCAGGTCTTTTATTTTAGGGACCTAGAGGAATAACATATAACTTCTTAAGGCCGATTAGGATCAATTTGAAAAAAACAGTAGGCAACTGTTGGACAATTAGTTGCACTTCAGTTTTTAGCCTGACTGACTTTTAACATATGGACCTTTGATCCATGGCTTTTTAAAAAAAAATTATTTGATCCTCGCCTGTCGAAGTTGTTTGTACAAAAGTGCATTTGATTGTGCTATTATACCTTAATAATCTCAGGTCGCCTATGAATTAGACCTAGAGAAAGGGAAGAAAAAAACCCTTTTTAATATCAGGGAGGGATCAATCTGAAATAATCAGAAGGCAATTGTTAAGCAATTTCCTTTCCCCTTTGTTTGTTCGTTTTTTGTAAGCCCAGGACCTCTTTTTTTTGTCCACTTACCTGGCTCCTTATGGGGTTAGACCATGGCCTCTGGGAATCATGAACAGTCGTCGTCCCGCATTCATGTTGACAGGCCACCTAGGAGCGTGGGAAACACTAGACCAGCTATCCCTGCTAATGAATCTGAAAATAAACTAAAGAAAAGATATTTCAAGCTGTTACAAGCAGTCCATCATGCAGAGGTGGTAGACAGGACCCTTTGGACTCAGATGTTCCCAGTAGGGATGCGGAGACAAGTCAACAAGTTGACCTCCTTTATTAAACCCTCGTCCCCTAATGCTGAGACCACTGCAAAGATAAAATTAAATACAGATGAATGGATGCGCAGTAACATGACTATTCTCGAGCAGCATTATGATCAGGTTATAACAGCTTGCCTGCAGGACCTTCCTCTTTTCGATCAAGTAGCCTGTGATAAAGCAATCGCCTATGGCAAAGCAAGGTATAAAACACGACTACTAGCCTCGTCTATTTCTGACATGAGATCATTAGCGCAGGGTGGGCCGAAGCCTCCATTGGAGTGGGTTGACTCCTGTCCGGACTCGGCTGGGGATGATGAGCAATTTCCGGAGCTGACGATCCATAGTACCGGCTCTGGCCCAGGCCCTAACCCCAACTTCAGTCTTGAGTCCAGTTCGCATCCTAACCCTGACCCTAATGCTGGTCCTAACCCCAACCCTAATTCCTGTCCTAACCCCAAATCCAACCCCCTACCCCAGCCCACTTCCTCCATCTTGGGTGAGATTGGCCCCAGTGGGATCACAGCAGAGAGGGTGGATCCTGAAATGATTGTGCAGGCTCAGGTGCGCCTTGGGCAGGATTTACCATCTAATCCTGAGGTGGGCTGTGCTGCACTCTACTTTCACCCCACCCTTGACCTGGGGCCACTGGATAACATCTTACCCAGCCCACCTAGTGGAGTGAGTGGCTTGGTAACAGAGAACATTCCCAATTTGGGTATGGGGATGCCAGTGATTGGGCGGGTATCGCTTCCCCTTGATGCTGCGGAACCCCCTCAGTCACAAAGGCCGACCCGGCATGGGGACACCTATCAAAAATTAATGAAATGGTCCTTGAAGGTGGAAAAACCAGTGCTCGTGTTAGGTGACTCTAACTTAGGCAGAATACCAGGTTATGGTCATCCACTGGTGCAGGTGGACAGTTTTCCGGAGGCCCAAATTCATCATTTAAAGGGAATCCTGGAGAAATTGGATCCTTGTCCCCTTGCCCAAAAGATTGTGCTCTCCATTGGTATGAACAACTGTCTGAGAGGGAATTAGTTTAACACCATCAAGAAACAATTTCGGCAATTAATGGCAGTGATTGGCAGAGTCTTTCCCCAGGCGGAGGTCTCTGTATCACTCATGCCATTCTCAACAAAACTCCCACCGAGAACACAGACCCTGATAATAAAAATAAATCTGTTTTTGGAAGAGAATTATAGGGTATTGGACGGTGTGGAGGGACATCTCTTTGGGGTACTACCGGATGACCCAGCACAATGGACGCCAACAACTGCCTTGGAGATGCTAGAGTGTTGGCTCAAACAGTTAATGTAGGAGTTGGGGCCTAGAGAACATATACCTACATACTAATAAACAGATCTCTGCCAAACATAAGGGTACTTACCCTCAACTTACCTGATTTCAGGACTGGAGTTTGGGGTGGGGTGATCCGCGGGTGGACGCCAAAATGAAAACTTAAAAATGCTGTCCAGTGGCCTAAAGGAAAAACAAAAAATAGTCGTTTTATTTGGAGGCGCAAGAGGGAGCAGGATAAAACTGTATGTGCCCGTGCTTTCTGCCTACCCCTATGGTAGGCAGAATTACCTTTTTCCCTTACCTAACCTGCCAGCGCCATAAGTACATCTTCCCTCTTGCTTTATAAAAACTCCAAAAACACAGAACAATAGCTGAGAACCTTATTTTTTTCTGGGGACTATATCCCTGAAAACTACACCTCATAGGGGAAATTAATTGGTGTAGAAAGGTGTGTTTTAAGATTGTGTCTGGGTGATATGATGACTCTTTGTAAAACAAACCCCCCCCCCCTTTTTCCTTATTAAGAGGTATTTTCTGCAACCTCTGGAAACAATAGTTTTATCTGAGATTGGCTGCTAAGATCTTTTTTGAAAAATAGCATCATTAGCCCCCGTTTGTTTCTCTCTAATTGGAGAAAATAGCATGCAGGTGTGATGATGTGATGAGTATGTCCAGGTGTGGTTGAATACAGCACGGGGCCATTCATCCCTACCAAGGAATCGAAAAACAGCCGGTAGAAACGATATTTTTTTAAAAATTGTTCCAAACAGAAAAACTTACCTTTAACCAACCTGATGTCAAGCCTTAATAAAAGGCATTTTTTGCAACCTCTGGAAAGATTTGTTTGATCCGAGATGGGCGGCTAAGATCCTTAAAGGGAAAATTATTAGTCCTTGTTGCCCTCTCTCCAATTGGAGAGAATACCATGCAGGTGTGATGTGGTGGTGATTATGTTCAGGTGTGGCCAGCGAATCAGGAGCTCTCTTTTAAACTCCTCCCCCTGGGTTTTCTTATATATTGTGTGTGTCTTGTTAGTCTCCTCATCATTCCTCTGAAGAAGCCACAGAGTGGCGAAACGTCAGGAGCTCTTTTTATTGCACTTAACTTTTAGCCTTGCTGATTTTTAAACATATCGCTTTTAGATCCATGTTTTTACAATTATTTGATCCCTGCCCAGGAAAGTAATTTGCACAAGAAATTGCACTTTACTGCACTTAAATAGCACTTTGACACCTTCTGGTCTTCTAGCCAACGGCCAAAGGCCTCGAGAAACCAGCCACCTTAGAGAGTGTGTGTGGGGTGGTTTTGCACAGTTTGCCAGTGTGACGTGTGTGTTGACACCTTAAATGGGGTTTTGAGTGTGGTTTGACACCGTGAAGCACATTGTGCTTTTTTAAATAAACTGGCTTTTTCTCGGGTTCTTTGAAAGCCTCAAAAATGAAATATTAATGTGCTAGTGTCCCAGAAACGTGCTAAGTGCGCTCTAAATACTCAGGTCTTTTATTTTAGGGACCTAGAGGAATAACATATAACTTCTTAAGGCCGATTAGGATCAATTTGAAAAAAACAGTAGGCAACTGTTGGACAATTAGTTGCACTTCAGTTTTTAGCCTGACTGACTTTTAACATATGGACCTTTGATCCATGGCTTTTTAAAAAAAAATTATTTGATCCTCGCCTGTCGAAGTTGTTTGTACAAAAGTGCATTTGATTGTGCTATTATACCTTAATAATCTCAGGTCGCCTATGAATTAGACCTAGAGAAAGGGAAGAAAAAAACCCTTTTTAATATCAGGGAGGGATCAATCTGAAATAATCAGAAGGCAATTGTTAAGCAATTTCCTTTCCCCTTTGTTTGTTCGTTTTTTGTAAGCCCAGGACCTCTATTTTTTTTGTCCACTTACCTGGCTCCTTATGGGGTTAGACCATGGCCTCTGGGAATCATGAACAGTCGTCGTCCCGCATTCATGTTGACAGGCCACCTAGGAGCGTGGGAAACACTAGACCAGCTATCCCTGCTAATGAATCTGAAAATAAACTAAAGAAAAGATATTTCAAGCTGTTACAAGCAGTCCATCATGCAGAGGTGGTAGACAGGACCCTTTGGACTCAGATGTTCCCAGTAGGGATGCGGAGACAAGTCAACAAGTTGACCTCCTTTATTAAACCCTCGTCCCCTAATGCTGAGACCACTGCAAAGATAAAATTAAATACAGATGAATGGATGCGCAGTAACATGACTATTCTCGAGCAGCATTATGATCAGGTTATAACAGCTTGCCTGCAGGACCTTCCTCTTTTCGATCAAGTAGCCTGTGATAAAGCAATCGCCTATGGCAAAGCAAGGTATAAAACACGACTACTAGCCTCGTCTATTTCTGACATGAGATCATTAGCGCAGGGTGGGCCGAAGCCTCCATTGGAGTGGGTTGACTCCTGTCCGGACTCGGCTGGGGATGATGAGCAATTTCCGGAGCTGACGATCCATAGTACCGGCTCTGGCCCAGGCCCTAACCCCAACTTCAGTCTTGAGTCCAGTTCGCATCCTAACCCTGACCCTAATGCTGGTCCTAACCCCAACCCTAATTCCTGTCCTAACCCCAAATCCAACCCCCTACCCCAGCCCACTTCCTCCATCTTGGGTGAGATTGGCCCCAGTGGGATCACAGCAGAGAGGGTGGATCCTGAAATGATTGTGCAGGCTCAGGTGCGCCTTGGGCAGGATTTACCATCTAATCCTGAGGTGGGCTGTGCTGCACTCTACTTTCACCCCACCCTTGACCTGGGGCCACTGGATAACATCTTACCCAGCCCACCTAGTGGAGTGAGTGGCTTGGTAACAGAGAACATTCCCAATTTGGGTATGGGGATGCCAGTGATTGGGCGGGTATCGCTTCCCCTTGATGCTGCGGAACCCCCTCAGTCACAAAGGCCGACCCGGCATGGGGACACCTATCAAAAATTAATGAAATGGTCCTTGAAGGTGGAAAAACCAGTGCTCGTGTTAGGTGACTCTAACTTAGGCAGAATACCAGGTTATGGTCATCCACTGGTGCAGGTGGACAGTTTTCCGGAGGCCCAAATTCATCATTTAAAGGGAATCCTGGAGAAATTGGATCCTTGTCCCCTTGCCCAAAAGATTGTGCTCTCCATTGGTATGAACAACTGTCTGAGAGGGAATTAGTTTAACACCATCAAGAAACAATTTCGGCAATTAATGGCAGTGATTGGCAGAGTCTTTCCCCAGGCGGAGGTCTCTGTATCACTCATGCCATTCTCAACAAAACTCCCACCGAGAACACAGACCCTGATAATAAAAATAAATCTGTTTTTGGAAGAGAATTATAGGGTATTGGACGGTGTGGAGGGACATCTCTTTGGGGTACTACCGGATGACCCAGCACAATGGACGCCAACAACTGCCTTGGAGATGCTAGAGTGTTGGCTCAAACAGTTAATGTAGGAGTTGGGGCCTAGAGAACATATACCTACATACTAATAAACAGATCTCTGCCAAACATAAGGGTACTTACCCTCAACTTACCTGATTTCAGGACTGGAGTTTGGGGTGGGGTGATCCGCGGGTGGACGCCAAAATGAAAACTTAAAAATGCTGTCCAGTGGCCTAAAGGAAAAACAAAAAATAGTCGTTTTATTTGGAGGCGCAAGAGGGAGCAGGATAAAACTGTATGTGCCCGTGCTTTCTGCCTACCCCTATGGTAGGCAGAATTACCTTTTTCCCTTACCTAACCCTAACCCCTAACCCTAACCCCTAACCCTAACCCAAAACAAAAATATTACCTGTTTGGTTCAGATTCTCCACGTACCCGGAAATTGTATCTTCTTCCAAAGATTCATAAGGATCCTGAAACGTGGACTGTTCCTCACCAGATTCCCCCCGGTCGACCGATTGTATCGGACTGTGGGAGTGAATCATGCAGAGTGGCAGAATATATAGAATATTTTCTAAATCCGTTGGCCCAGAAACATCCCAGCTATGTAAAAGATACATATGACTTTGTTAATAAAATCAAAGCAATTGTTGTACCGCCTGAAGCAATGCTTTTCACAATGGATGTAGATGCTCTGTACACTAATATTGACACTGAATTGGGCTTAAGAGCCGTAAGACAGGCTTTTAATAGATATCCCGATCCGGCCAGACCGGATGAGGCCCTCCTCTCTCTTCTGGAACTAGGTTTAACCAGAAACGACTTTGAGTTTGACTCAAAGTATTATCTCCAGGTACATGGGACAGCTATGGGTAAGAGGTTTGCCCCATCATATGCCAACATATATATATGGCAGATTGGGAGCAGACTGTCTTGCCCAAATGCGCTAAAACCCCGCTATTATACCTTCGTTACCTGGATGATATCTTTGGAGTCTGGAGCTATTCGGAGTCAGATTTTGAACATTTCATCAACACACTGAACGGGCACCATAATTCGATAACTGTAAAATACAACTTACAGATTGAAAAAATCGAATTTTAGACACTGAAGTTTTTAGGATAAAGGGGGTTGAGGATAATGATGGTGGCCTGGGCACTAGAGTATTCTTCAAACCGACCGACACCCATGCCTTGTTACATAAAACCAGTTACCAGCCTAAACACACCTATAGGGGCATTGTAAAATCACAACTGACAAGGTTTAACAGGATATGTACAAGGCCGGAAGATGTCGAGGTGGCAACAAGGGTGCTTTTCAAAGCCCTTAGAACCAGGGGATATAGTGGAACTTTTCTTCGCTCTATTAAAGCCGAAATACAACAGAGCTTGCGTCAGGCTGTGATTCCTGATAGAGTGAACCAAGGTGCCCACATTGTCCCGTTTGTGACCACATTTTCTCCTGCCTCACTAAAACTGAACTTCAGTGTCAAAACGCAATTTAAAAAGCTCCAGAGCATTATCAAGCCCCTGTCAGATTTTAAAATTATATCGGCCTTTAAGAGGAATACAAACCTGAAGGATTTGTTGGTTCATGCCTCCTTAAACAGTGGAAAACAACACAGAAAGAATGCACATTTTAGATCAATAAAATATATTACCAATAAACACGCGGGTCTCGGTGCTCCGGTTTGGCAGACCTTCCATTTGGGTTCGTCCAACCTGGTGTATGGGATAGAGTGCAAAATTTGTAATAAATTATATGTTGGGCAGACCAAAAACACACTCCAACAACGTCTTAAACAACACATATATTGTATTGATCATCTGGAAAAAGAAACAGAAATATATGTGCACTTTCGGAGACATGGCAAAAACAACTTATTGATCTCAGGACTTGAGTATGGGGTGGGGTGGTCTGGGGCCCAAAGATGGGCCGCAGAAAGACGCTGGATTAAAAAATTGAACACTATGCTGCCCAGCGGCTTAAACGAAGCATAAAACAAAAATGATGATTAGAGTGACTGATTGGGAGTCAGAAGAGGGATTAAGAGGAATCTCATGTGCCCGTGCTCTCTGCTTACCTGTGGTAAGCAGAAAATTTAATTCTCCTTACCTAACCCTAACCCTAACCCCTTGCTCGTGATGACGAGTTGATTATGTTTTCTTGAGCTATTGGCATTAAAAAAGTCCACAAAATGATGCATGATAATTATTATCCTCTATTGTACACCACTACAGTAGTTCCCAAAAACCAGATGCACAATATTATAACAGGAGCCATTCTGCAGCTTCATGAATACTTTTGATACTTTAAGTACATGATGCTGCTTTATTACTTTTGTACTTCTATTTTGAATTTTGAATGCACAACCTTTACTGTGGAGTTATCTGCAGAAAAGATCAGGCTGATGGATAATGAGATATTTGTCATGGCCAGACAGACACACACACACACGAGTGAAACATTATCTCCCCACAGACAATTCGTTTTAATAGTTTTGGACAATTTCCTGAAATGATGAGAATCCAAAACTGAACCCAAGAATTTAAACTTGTTGACTTGCTCTGTTTTCTTTTGATCGTATCTTCTTGTAAATCACAGACAGAGATGACCTCACCTCTGTCAGCAGGTGTAAGTCAGCTGTACGTGCCTCTCTGTTTTCAGATGGGTGTGTGATCTCAGCTGTCATCACGCGATTATCACCTCATCAACCAATCAAATCAGACTGTTCACCATGATGTCATCCTCACAGAGGGTATTAATAAAGGGTTAGGCTTCTTACATCAGGTTGTGAGTCCGACAGGAAGCCGACATCAAAGCTGGATGAAATGAACCGTTTGGACCAAAGCTGGTTCACGTTTTTAGTGATTTAAACCACAAAGATATAAAAATAATCTGAACAGCAGAAACAAGTAAACATGAAGGACTTTGAAGAATCACGTTGGGATGTTTCATCATTTTATGCCGAACGACGACAACATGAAGAGTTCATCTTTATTTTAGTGATGTGAAGAAAAGTGAAAGCAAAAGTGCTCTTTAAAGTTCTTATTATACAATATAAAAATTTCAGATGGGAATTGGAATTACATTAAATGTGCTCAAAGCAAAACTATAATAATAACAATATATAGTGTGCTTCACAGAAGGCAACAAATTAGCATCAATTATGAAATAAAAATTTAAAACAGGAACAACAAAAAGCTGAATTTTACAGACACTCGCTTCCGAAAATTAGCAGTTAAAACATTTAAAATATTTGAAATACTGAAAGAAGTTGACCCTTCAGTACAGGTGAGAACACTAAATAAAGTTGAAGTGTAAAGGGACAACCAGCAGACTTAAGACAAACACAGAAGGAAGTCAAACAGGATTCATTTCCACAAACCAGAAGTTGAAGACTTAGTTGAGGTGAAAGCACTGATAAAAGTTAAATAAAGTTCAATCATTGAAAGCAGTTGAAGTGGCGGTCCAAACACAAGTGTGGCAGTGGAAATAGAAGTTGAAGCGTCAGCTAAGGTGAAAACAGTGATTGAAGTCCAAGTGTCAGAACTGTGGAAATTTAAATATTCACTTGAGTTTCAAGCACTGAAAGCAGTTGAAGTGAAAGTGATTTTCTGAGATGGAAAGCAGGCGTTCATCTGAATGCAGTTCAAGTGGAAAACCTGAACGATGTCAGCTGAAGAACTGAAAGCAGTTGAGGGACATAGACAACCTAGACAATATATATATAACAGCAGCTTTAACCTGTGATGTAACTGCAGCTCGTCTCCACAGCGCGGCGTTCAGACCCGTGACGTCTGCCGAGGATCCCCCCGCGCTGCTGCGCTGCTGGACCTTATGAATGAACAAGTGTTTCATGTGGAAATTGTTATTTTAACCACATACATAAGTGTTTCAGGGCTGTTATGGAAAAGTAATTGGCGCAATTACAGAGGAAGGGGACATGTGTCAGAGGGTCTGGGGCTTTCCCAGAACACAAAGTTTCCTCTGCAGAGATCTGCTGCAGCTACGTGGAAACAACACATCTGAATTTAGAACAGGGTCAATATATTTACTGAAGGTGAAAATGTGAAACTTTCTGCAGGTTGTTTCGTGATAGTCTTCAGTACGTAAACAAGCTTTTCTGAGTATGAATACGCTTTGAAAGATGAGGAAAACACAAAAGAATTAGCTGATAATTGTGGTGCACATCAACCAAAGTCTACATACTTTTAAAATGCTTCATCTGCAGAATATTTTTATGTTCAGTTGGACTTTTGGATTATTCCGTTTTTGACTTGTTTTAAATCATACACGTCTGTCAGCAGGTCATCTGGTGACATGTGACCTCTAAACACATGTAGAGTCTTCAGACTGACGTTTTACTGACTAAATACAGCTTTATTGTGCTGTATACATTTACTGTGGTCCAAAGAAGAGTCACAGATCTTATAACAGCTGAGGAGACAAACTAAATAATGCCTGTTCCCGCTGACTAATCGAATGTTCGTGTAAAATGTAGTGGCACAAATAAGAGCTCTATTTTTTCCAGGTGTAGAATTATAACCAACGTTAAAAGAAGATTGTTTCCTCTCCGTCAGATGTTTATTTGGTCTTGGAGGTCTGTCCTCACCTCTGATTCGTTTTCCAGACTCCTTAACACATGTTGAGGGTATGAGCCTCATTGAGTTGACCTCTGACCCCGCTGTAGTCTAAAAATACACCTGACAGACTAAATAAACATCTGTGCTGCAGGTCCGGATTTGACACATTTTTACTGTGTGAATGTCACTCGTGGGAACTCGGAGCTGAGAGGATAGAAATTAAACTGAGTCTTTTTAGTTTTGACGACATGAATTGTACAAATGGGGATAAGAAAGTCTTCTCATTCTTCATTCAATCAGTCTGGCTCCAATAGAACAACACAGGATCATCAGCAAAAGGTCGAATGTGGCGCCACTTTTTTGCTGCAACGGAACGTCATGTAGCGAAATTTCTGCAGTGGAAATCTTATACATGCACACGGACATTCCTATATATACCGTCTATCCGAAACTCCTCCCCCTCCGTCTATCCCAATTCTTATTGGCTAACTTCTTGGAGTGTATTCGCCTGTCTGTCTCTGAATTCTCGAACACATTCAATGACTGTCAGTTATTGTTTAATCCCTCTATGATAAACATTCCATATAATAGATAAGACTTTGCAACTTCTGGCAAAAGCTTCATGTCTCAAATTCTACTTCTAGCTACTAATCCTAAAACACTTTATGATTATCTTAATTATGCATTTCCAAAACACTTATGATTATGACTTCTTAAATATGAATCATTACACTTTTATTATAACTTCTAAACACACAGTTCTACGCTCAAATTTCTTACATCTTTGTGGTCGTTGTTTGTGAACTCGTCACGTGACAACAGGTGAGTCCGGTTTATTGTAAAGCAGCGGTTCCCAAACTTTTTAGGCCGCGCACCCCCTTCTACATCCTGACAACAAAAAGCAACAAAGCAAACGAACTGAAGGTGTGAAAACGCCCTGAAACACTGCAACAAAGTTCCAATAACTTTCAGTGACACAAGGCGTCACTTTTAAAGAGCAATACGGATGCGAGGACACACGCACAGGCTCAGAGGCAGATTATCACATTTAATTTACAATTAATGAGCGACTAATGTAGCCAGGATGTCTTCGGACAAAGCATCGATGCGGCGCGACACAGTGTTGTTGGACATCGGGATCATGTCCAACTTGTTTGCTTCTTTCTCCCCAATCATACATTCCACCATCTCTCTGGCAGCTGGTGAGCTCACGTCTTCAGTGATTGTGTGCGGTAGCCCCTTTCTCGCTATTCTGTAACCAGAAGATGAAGCCCGTAGTGCGTCATTTATAGACCAACACATGAATGAGACTCCAGTTGTTTTTGGCTGTTTTGTAACTCCTCCAATTTGGATATAAAGAATGTAAGGGGCTTTTGACTTGCACTGGCATGCTTGGTGTTCAGGTGGCGACGTAAATAAGAGCTTCAGACTGTTAGCCAGAACCTCACTGCACACCACGCACTGTGGCTTTGGGGAATCTGCGTTGCCAATCCAAGTGAAGCCCAGACACAGATACTTTTCATCATATTTCCTCTTTTTTTCCCAGTCTGATGCTCTCTCTCGTTTCCTCTTTTTTCACCTTGACTCCGCGATGGGCCGATGTGCTCCCGATTTGTCTGTGCTGCACCTCTCAGTTCCCCTCGCCTCCGATTCCTCTCTCTCTCTCTGTCCCTCTCCTCTTTTACGACCGATAGCTTCAGATGTCCCACCTGACAGTTTTTAAATTAAAATTAGATTTTTTTTTAATATTTAATATTATTACACCATCAGACCGCCATTACACTTTTCCTCTCGCGCACCCCCTAGAGGCAGCTCGCGCACCCCACTTTGGGAATCCCTGCTGTAAAGTGATCTTTTTTCTCGGTGAGATGGAGGAGTAGTAAACATGGAAACTACTTCAGTCTGCAGCTGGTCAGCAGCAGGACGAAGGTGTGTGATGATGGATTGTTTTTCCCTGAGGTTGATGGTGGAGGAGCTGCTGGACCATGGTGGACCAAACTGTGTGGCCACATGGAGTCAGTTATTTTTCTCAATGGAGCTCCAGCTTTTAAACACACGACTCCTCCGAAGA
Organism: Melanostigma gelatinosum; assembly: GCF_949748355.1. Classification (NCBI taxonomy): domain Eukaryota; kingdom Metazoa; phylum Chordata; class Actinopteri; order Perciformes; family Zoarcidae; genus Melanostigma; species Melanostigma gelatinosum. Next base: position 568,897 of record NC_136655.1, on the reverse strand, counting down.
CCTGAACCGGAACATCTTTTCTCTTTTCAAAGATACAGATCCATTTTTCTTCCTGCGTGTCACGGCTCATCACAAACTCCACCTGGACGAGTATTTTTAGAGGGAAACACCTCATAAGGAGCTCATTCATCAACAAGTGGCTAAATTTAGCTTGACATTACATCACCTTCAGACTGACCCGGGACCAGCGCTGGAGGGAGGACGTCTACCAAAGTATCAGTATAAGTGAATGATTATGACTATTATGACTGATTATGTATATTAAAAATGAAAAAGTTTGGGGTTAAATGTTTAACTTAAAGGTGTCCTTTTGAGTTTTTATAGAAACAAACAAGTTATTATATATTTGAGTTTCTTACCAAAACACATCTGTGAATCTAACAAACGTGTTCATTTCTTTCTTCAAAAAACATCCCCAGAGCTGATTTTTAAACTAATTTAATTCCTGTATTGTTTATATCAATGTTTACTGGCTGCCAGTCGTCTTCTTCTTCACTGGTTTTGTTGACTGTGCTAACAATATAAATACAACTGAGAGAAAAGCAGCTCTCTAGCGCAACTAGTTGTCAGAAATACCACAGGACACCTTTAAATATACAACTGGATATTATGATGTTAATATACTATACTGTAGTACATGTGGTATTCTATGTTATACTATATTGTCATTAATAAATCATACCATATCTTATATGCCATACTATACTGTACTTTATCATACTATATTATGTCAATGTGTACTATCTTACAACATTAATATTTTGTTGCTAGATTAAAACAGACATTAAGTATCATTACTTAATCACATTATAAATGACTCTATTGTACTGTTTATATATATTCTATTTACTATTAACCACCACTGTCACTTTGCCGACTAACTTTGTCTTTAATTGATCTTGTAGAGTTTCTATTCACAATACAATAAATCTTTATTGTCCACCAGGGTGAACAATTGTCTCATCAGACACAAGAAACAAAATACAAACATGAAAAGCAAACAGGCAGTTGGTAAAAAACAAATACATAGACGGGTCCTGTTACACATTAAAACAGTTAAACAGATGCTACTCAGTGAGTTTGTTGAGTTAAGAATATTGATGGTGCTTGAGATAAAGGACTTCTTAAAATATATCATTCTGTTCTCATTGTAGTTGTATAAACCTCCAACAAACAGGTTATGTTTTTGTTTGTTTGTTTGTCAACAGGATTATAGAAAACCTACAGGTCTGATTATCATGTACCTTGGTGGAAAGGTGCATCATGGGCCAATGAAGATTTCATGACAATAAGCGCGGATGTGAATCACAGGGAAGCTTCACCAATTTGCCAGATAATATATCTGCACTTAATTTAAGAATTTCCCCTCTGGAGATCAATAAAGCCTCATTTTATCTCACGAATAATTAGTCAAGTGAATAAAGTTTGATTGTGTTCATCAAAAGATTTTATGTCACGCAATAGAAACATAAAATGTCAGCATTGACCATTAGCTCCCTAAAATCCCTGTTTTCTCTCCTGGCTTCTGTTTAGAATTAGGTTGTGTGTGGCTACTGTACACACAACCTAATTAGCTTGGCGTGTGACTCTACCACCAAGCCCATTGGCTGTCGGGCCCCCAGCTGCTTCTATTCCCAGCGCCCCCCAATCAGCAGACAGGAAGTAGAACCTCCTGATTATTACGGCTCTCTCTGCTGCATGTGGTTCTGATTTTGGACATGAGGCAAAGTGTTTTCATTGGCTGGCGGCGGCGCTCAGTTTCCTGTTACAGATACTCTTTTGTGCCTCGTCCTCTCCACTTTTATTTCCTTTAACATGGAGGTAAGAGGCCGCTCAGCTTTTCTTCATCCAGCTAATTGGGAGCCACTTTACCCCCCCCCCTCCTCTCTGCTCATTATGACAGGGTTAATAGCTTTCGTAAGAGGGTACTTTTTACTGGTCCTGCTGGTTTCTGGTGGGCCTCACAACCAATTACAGTAATCAAAGCCAATATGTGGACACAGAGAGAGGAGCCACATGTGGTGGTTCAGGTGTAAACCAATCTGTGGAGGCTTTCCTCTGCAGCAGAATAACTCCTTCTTTGAAACATATTTACGCTGCCGTGTAGCTCATGTTACCCCACGTAGGTAAAAACCTCCAACCAGGAGACTCCCATTAATGCTTGAAGAGCATCATAAAATAAGTCCTTGGCATTACAAGTTAAAATAACCAGAGTTACAATAATCCAACCATCAGACAGAACATTGATGTTGGACGAGTCTCTCTTTCTGCTTTGGCCCTGAATATTGGTACTGGATGTAAATTGTTACCTGTGGAATTGTTAAATATGAACACAATCTTTGGTGATAATGGGCTGAGTAAAGTGCTAAAAATGAATCTCTTCAGCCCTGATTCGGTTCACATTTCCCCACAAGATAGCCCCGCCCTAAAGCATATCCTGCTTTATGGTCTGTTAGAGACCTGTCAATCACTGTGTAGCCCCGCCCTAAAGCATATCCTGCTTTATGGTCTATTTGACACATTTTCTCATATGCTTCTATACAACCAGACGAGTCGCCCCCTGATGGACATTAGAGAGAAAGCAAATTTTGAGACATGAAGCATTGACTTCACTAGGCAGAACCGGAGTCCTTAACTTAGGAGTTAATGCAGATGTAAAACCCTAAACAATGAGTGAAACAACTATAGATAGGTTATATAAAACCTGAAACAAAGACTACATGGACAAGAAGAGACGTGTGTTGTCACCATAACAACTAACAACAATCTCCTTTTTCTTTTCTACTAGAAACCACTTCTGTTTCCATGGATTCACCTCTTACTGTGAAATACTACAGTCGATTTGTACTTTGGCCCTCTAATTTCTCAACGTACTGATTCCTTCCCTCAGATCATTTGTAACATTCGTAGAAGCTCTTCAGGTTTTGAGTAATCTTTAAAAACGTTGATGTCAGTGAAGACTTTAACACTCGGTTCAGACAGTTGGAGGACGTGCGGATGCTGAGACGGTTCTGCAGGTGATCAGGTGGGATATTTCTCCACCAGTGCTCTCAGTGGACTGTTTGTTGTTGCAGGACTCGGTGCACCTGCAGCCGCTCAGCCTGTTGTTGGTCTTAAGACCCGTGGGAGGTGAGCCGTGGGCCGAGCCGGCCCCACCCAGCTGATCCAGATGTCAGCGCATACCAGCACTACAACAAAGAGGGCAGGATTGACCTTCAATCCCCGACCTGTTTACAATAGCTGGGAATGTGCTCCGGTACAGTGAGACCCTTCAAACCCCTGAGGCCCTTCAGGCTCTGGTTCTCAGGGTGGGACGGATACAGGCCTCCAGCTGATGTGGACTCAACTAAATAAATAATACTTTCCTGTTTTTCAGTTGAAATGCATCAACTTCAGATGCTGTGTTGGGCCTTTTATAGCTGATACTGAATTAATAAACTGATACATACTGATCAAGTTTTTGAAAAAGACCGCAGAGTCCACAAAGTGCTGATACTTGTCAGGACTTCAGGTTCTTCATGAGATCCTTTAAAACAGGGGTCCCCAACCTTTTTTGCGTCACGGACCGGTTTCATGTTATAAAATATTTCCACGGACCGGTGTTACGTCCCTACTGGTTTCTGGACCTACTGGTTTTCCTTCTGTGCGCGTGTTGTGTTCGCTTAACAGCTGCAGCGGTTTTCTGCCTCTGTCGCCTGTTTCGTCACACTTTCACAAACATATTGCTGGAGATCTAAAAGACACATCTCATATCAATTGCAGGGATTATGATTGTATAAGTGAGCACTGCATCACAGCCACGTATGAAGAAATACATGGAAGAAAATACATTTATGGAAAGATCGCAACAACCTGGATTCGAACTCTGTCCAGCAAAACTCCCACTTGTACTTGGTAATTTAACATTTAACACCGGCAGAGTTGTTGTCCCAAACATACTTTTAAGGCCGCCGTCATTTTCAAGCTCCAGCAGCTGATCTCCCTCTGGCACGGATAAGCTCGATTCACCTGGTTTGTTCACAAATGGGTCGCGGATCCATTCCTTCGCAGTTCGTGGGTCTTTTGTGGTTGGGAAGTAACGCTCGTGACAAGCGTGTTGACATGTGTCAAGAGAGACAGGCGCATGTAATTGGGAGAGAATCCGGTCATTTTTCAAAATAAAATATCTTTCCGACTCTGATAATCAATGAAATGAAAAAAAGTTATTTATTCTTTCTGTGCGGCCCGGTACCAAATGACCCGCGGCCCGGTACCGGTCCGCGGCCCGGGGGTTGGGGACCACTGCTTTAAAAGACAACTCTTTACCTCAAGTGTTGTCAAAAATAATTTCAGGCCATTTTATGACTTTCAGTAAGTAATTACGTCTTTTTATAATGAATTAAATACTTGATACTGAATGAGATTAGAGCTGCAGCTAAAGGCGTTTTGAAGATGGATTAATTGCGGAGTCACATTTGATTGGTGACGCAGCATTTTGGGTCGTTCAGTAAATAGTTATCAAATATGTTTTGTATTGTTTGATTTGTTCAAACCACCGAAGGGAAAATAAGTTCACTAAGCATGCTCGGAATTGTTGACGTGGCTATTATCGCCACCCGCTGGACGTTTTTGGGTTCCAGAGTGTATGGAGATATTTTGTAAAACTTTATTCTGTTAGACCGTCAATGACTTTAGCAATAATATAATGTTTAGCTGCCTATAGCACAATTACTGCTGTCTAATCTGTCCGACTTTGTTTTATGATCATCACTGATTATTAAGGTGATAAAATTAATGTGAACCTCTAAACTTCAGAGGAACCCATAGCATCAGCAAAAGGACATCTTTGAGCCTCCACAAATCAAAAAAACACATTTACTTGGGATCACTAAACGGGATGTGAGGCCGATTAAAACAGTGATCTTTAAACTGGAGTCATTTTCTTATAGACTTCCTTCTATACAACCAGAGGAGTCGCCCCCTGGTGGACAGGAGAGAGAATGCAGCTTTAACACATGAAGCTTTGGCTTCCATTTTTAAAACCAGAGGTCGATGACAGGTTTGTACTCAGGTCACTTTAGACTCATCAAAAACAAAAAAGAGTAGTATAATAGAGACTTTGGAGTAGTATAGAAACTGTAGAGTAGTACAATAGAGACTGTAGAGTAGTATGAGTAGTATAATAAATAGACTGTAGAGTAGAATGAGTAGTATAATAGAGAGTGTAGTATGAGTAGTGTAATAGACGTGTCTGAGGATGGCTGCCCTTTTCAAGCCGCCTCACCACGACGCCGACAGACTGTTTCTGCAGGATGCCATTTAAACTGAGCGACCAGAAATAACTGGACGCATGAGTCATCAGTATGTTGATCATAATATTAATAATATCACACATTGTTTATGCATCAGTACAGCAGCTGCAACAACCAACACTATCAGTTATTTAATTTATTTAATTTAAGGGGCTAATTAATGTGATTAACCAGTTCGTTTAAGGATGTTAAAAAAATCCCTTAAACTTAACCAAAAAATGTTAATTTGCAGCTTTTAAATGGCTTTCATTTTTCAATTAAGAAAAATATTCAGGCTTTCATGCTGTTTGGTTATTTCTACCCTTAAAAACCAGATAATCCAGTAAAAACACTCCATGTATTAATTTATATTCTTTAGTTAAGCTCTAATTTGCAGTGGAAAAAATATCAATTAATCTGAATAAAATATTTAATGTGATATACATATTTATATATGGCCTGACTGAACTGCAATATATGCTTCTTTAATTTTAGTCAGTTAATCATCTTTAATATTATTGTTTTACACTTACATTTTTACTGTGTATGTTTTATGTTTTAACGTGTTTACTGTGTTTATCTTTTAACATATTCTTACTGTGTTTTATGCTTTAACGTGTTTTTACTGTTTATCGTTTATGTTTTAACATGTTTTCATTGTGTTTTATGTTTGAACGTGTTTTTACTGTTTATTATTTATGTTTTAACATGTTTTTATTGTGTTTCATCTTTTAACATATTTTTACTGTGTTTTATGTTTTAACATGTTTTTACTGTTTATTTTTTGTTTTACCATGTTTTTGTTTATGTTTTAACGTGTTCTTACTGTGTGTGTGTGTGTGTGTGTTTTATGTTTAACGTGTTTTTATTGTGTTTGTGTTTTATGTTGTTTCATGTGTTTTACTGTTTACGTCATATTCTTTTATTTTATCGTGTGTGCTCTTGCTGCATTGTTGCACAGTAAAAATTCCTCTTGAGGGACATCAAAGATCAGAACTGAACTCATCTTGTGACCCCTCTTTTTGGCCCTCTGAAGGAGTCCCGACCCCAGATTTGAAGTCCAGGTCAAGTCCAGGTCTCGCTGTCAGTCCACAGCTCATTACAGACCTGCAGCTAACTGAGTGTTAGCGCTCTGACACTGCCATCATCCGTCACACTGCGTCGTGCTGCCCTCAGTAATTCACCCGGCGGTTACTTTCCCGTCAGGAGTACATGCTGCAAAACTCAGGAAGTAAATTATACATGTGCAGTTTTCATGCTGTGGTTAACCAGCAATGTAAAATCATTTTCTACCCAAACCGCCGTGTGTCTGTTCCTCCATAAGTCTCAGACTCGCTGTAGAAAGTTATTATAACAGAGTTATTATTTGGGGTATTTGATGCTCAGGAATGAATGTCAGCTTCTCACATTTGCATAAGTGAGCAGCCGGCTGACTTAGCTGAACAGCATGTGGCTTCAACACAGATGCTCAATTAGAAACAAGAGGTGGTGTTGTGGATTTAAGCTCTAAGGACTCGCTGCTTCTCCAAATAAAACTGTTTGTACATGAACCAGAAGACTTCATCATATTTTCAAGTAAAAGTACCAATACCACAGTGTAGATATACTCTGGTACAAGTTTACAGAAATGAGTTCACCAAAGCTACAAAAATATAACAAAAAAAAAAGTTTGGGGTTCAGCCAATCACATAGAAGTAGAAGAAGAACCATATTATGACGTTACTGGAGCAGAATGAGCTAAATAGCAAATATGTCCAACTACTGAAGTTTATATTACATATGTATATCAGGATAAAATCTTTCAGACATGAAGTTATGTGATTAGAAACTCTCGTTTATGGAAGAAGATATTGAACAAACAAATTAAGGATATAAATAAAATATGAACTGCTGTATTGTTGTTTTTTCTTGCTGCTTCACTTTGTTTTCTAACATAGAATAAGAACTCATTGTAAGCTCATTTTATTTTGTAATGTTATAAGATGGGAGCATTTTCTAACGGGTAATAAATAATGAAAAATATATAATTATAATTACCTCTTGCTTCCGAGGGTCCCCTTTAAAGGGGACGTAGAGGGGGTACACAAGTGCACTCTGTGTACCATTCACTTTTGCGAAACGAATACCTGTATAACAAAGACATTCTGGGTGAAAAAACAATGGGAGCCATTTTACACACTGCAAAACACAATTATACATGAACTAAGATCATATGTAGAAGATATCTATATGTTTTACCACAAAACCAAGTTTTTTTGGGCAAAGAACTGCGTACTATGCTCTTTGTTTTGGTCTCATGAGAAACTGCGGAGCGATCATGGCGGATGAGCACTCAGGGCTGTGATTCGTCCCGGCGTCGACTTGCGTTTTCGAAATTACTCTCTTTCAAACCGTTCAAAAGTTATATATATATGAGCCAACATCTGCCACAGGTCAACAGAAAAGAAATTGGGTAAAAAAATTACGTTTTGACGGTTTTCGTGACGAAAAATGGATTTATTCCATTGAATTTTTGAGCAGCTGCTTCCTGCTTCTGCCCCTTTGCCTCTGTGAGGGAAATCGCTGGACTCCGAGAATGAATGAGAAAATGGCAGGCGATTCAGCAAGGTGGACCAATGCATGTAGACAGGGGGGTTCGGCCAGCATTTCCAGATTTTTTGTCAGTAAACAGGCACGGATCATTCCAAACACCCCCGCATGGCTCCTGTTGGACTATCCCACACCCAACAAGGTGTTACACGAATAAATCGGTCAATCACAGGCCTTACCAGGCTTGCATACACACACATAGACAGGCATTTATTTTTATGATTGACAGATATGACACCTCAAAACTGCTCAAAATGTATCCAAATTATGTCAAACTGCTTTATTAGGATTATTGAACACTCTTAGTGATAAGACAAGTGAATATATAGTTAATATTTAGTTATATATTATAAAAAATTAGTATACAGCAATGCAACTGCTGGTTCTGAAAATCTGAATTTTGCTTGACTCAGAACATTTATGCTGGCCTGCTTCACTCAATCGAAGTAAAATATGTTGTGCTATGGTAGCGTATTGTTAGGCCAAGATTTGCATTATTTAAAAAAAAAAGTTCAATACAAGTGCTTTTTTTCAGGCGAACCTGAAACTTTTTCAATTTGAGCTGTGCAATAAGTGTATCTGTTATTAACCAGTAACATATACACAATATTTACACAATTCAACGCATCTCACAAGTGTTACCTGTATTAAACCATCTAAATTATTAAAATATACCTTGTAGTTAGAGCTGTGGACTCTCTTGGGTATGGGTATGCAATTTTCGAGCAGAGGCCTAAAAATAGGGCTTGGGATTTAGAGGTTTTAAGAAATCATATCAAACCAATACAATCCAAAAAGATACAAATCAAAAGCCAGTAAAATGTTTCTAAATCCTACAAAATTAGGTATTTTTTGTTTTTTAATCAAGAAATGTATTTCATTTCATTAAATTGGCTTTAATATTCTCCACACCCATTGATTACCTGGTGCTTTAGACCATGATGTGGGTATTAATGTACAGTCTCCACACTTCAAATGTGACTAACAGTTATTACTTCAGAAACTATTCAGAGAAACGTCTTCTGGAATTACAAGTTGAGACTTCATCTTTTCTTCAGGAAGCGGTAGAAACAAAAATGTAACTGCTTGCTTGGTTTTGTGTGAATTTACAGAACATTTCATGTAAACTGTGAATCCTTTACCAGCGAAATGTTAAACTCCCGTTGGCTACTGAGAGACTCCGACGATTAGTTTATTAAAGTTGATCTCACCATCCAGCATGTTTGTGAAATCCGCGCTGACGTCGCCGTTTTGTGTCCAAAGGTCCAAAGGAAAGCCCAGAGGGTCTGGGCGTGGACGGATGTCCTCGGCCTATCACAGCGAGGAACACTCGGCTCACCTAAGAACCCCTTTGTTTATTGGTTTTGGAGAAACCGGCCTTGAAGTCCTTGAAGCGGTTCCAGCGAGCTGAGAGAGCTTTAGCAGAAAGTGATGACTCGGCTGAGACGCTGCTCAAGGATTTAAGAAGAGGAGAGGTTTTCATCTTCGAACATGTCCTCTTCTTCATCCTCTTCTTCATTATCTTCTTCCCACAGACTCACATCAGGTTTTTGTCCAACGTCTGCTTCTGTTTTTATTGTCCTTCCTCACCCTCACCCTAACCCTTAGTTAGGTTTATAGACCTAACTAATTAACTAACAAAGTATTTCACCATCTTTTATGAAACACAACGAAGTATTTCACCATCTTAGTATTTTTAATGATCTTTTCTTAAACCCAAGGGTTCCATTATCAGGAATTAATGGACTTCACTCTGACTTTAATTGATCTTAAGTCTTGATAAATGAACCCCCTACGTGCATTATCTTTACTTCTGGAATATGATGCATTGCTGTAGATTAAACCAGCCAACAGAAAATAAAGGCGTTACAATGCAACATACACATTGATGCAGCAGAAACATCCGATATTATACTTTTACTTAATGTGGAGTATTTGTACATGATGTATTAGTACCAGTATTTTCCAGAAATTATGCTTAATGCTACTCTAAATATTAGGCAAGGCAAGGCAAGGCAAGTTTATTTGTATAGCACATTTCAACAACAAGGTAATTCAAAGTGCTTCACATAAAACCATTAAAAGCATCAAAACATAAGGCAAAAGAAAAGGAGATTTAAAAACAATTAAAGAAACAGTGTAAGAAATAAAATTCAGTCGTAAAAAGTAAAGGAGATTTAAAACATACATTGAAACAATAATTGATGTCTCCCTGAGACATTACGCTGCACGCAATCAACCATACACTGCCGCAATTACTCGCACACAAACCACGTCTGGAAAAGATCTCTGCCGATCTGCATTTTATAGTGTACGCCTTGCACGAACTCGGTCCTGGAGGAAATGGCGATATATTGTGCAGTCCTTTTAAAACCATTAAAAGCATCAAAACATAAGGCGAAAAGGAGATTTAACAGCAATTAAGAACAGTGTAAGAAATAAAATGCAGCAGTAAAATGCAGAAATGCAGGAAATTGATTAATATATTAATTGAATGTGGTTCAATTAAAGGCAGCAGCAAACAGAAAAGTCTTCAATCTTGATTTAAATGAGCTGAGGGTCTCAGCAGACCTGCAGCTTTCTGGGACTTTGTTCCAGATATGTGGAGCAGAAACACTGAACGCTGCTTCTCCATGTTTAGTTCTGACTCTGGGAACAGAAAGTAGACCGGTCCCAGACGACCTGAGGGGTCGGGATGGTTCATAAGGTAGCAGCAGATCAGAGATGTATTTTGGCCCAAAACCATTCAGTGCTTTGTAAACCAACAGCAGGATTTTAAAGTCAATTCTTTGTTGGACAGGAAGCCAGTGCAAAGACCTCAGAACTGGAGTGATGTGATCCACCCTCCTGGTCTTAGTGAGGACTCGAGCTGCAGCGTTCTGAATCAGCTGCAGCCTTCTGACGGACTTTTTACAGAGACCTGTAAACACACCGTTACAGTAGTCCAGTCTGCTGAAGATAAATGCGTGGACAAGTTTTACACATCCTGTTGAGACATAAGTCCTCTAATCCTTGATATATTCTTCAGGTGATAGGAGGCTGATTTTGTAATTGTCTTGATATGGCTGTTCAGGTTGAGGTCTGAATCCATAACTACACCTAGATTTCTGGCTTGGTTTGTGGGTTTTAACATCAGTGACTGAAGCTGAGCGGTGATTTTCAATTGTTCATCCTTGGTACCAAAAACAATTACTTCTGTTTTATCTTTGTTTAATTGAAGAACATTCTGGCACATCCAGTTGTTGGTTTGTTCAATGCAGTTACCCAGCCCTTGTATGGGATTATAGTCCCCTGGTGACATAGTTATGTAGATTTGTGTGTCGTCTGCATAATTATGATAACACACTTTGTTGCTTTCCATAATCTGAGCTAGTGGAAGCATGTAGATGTTGAACAGAAGAGGCCCCAGTATTGAACCTTGGGGAACACCACATGTCATTTTAGTCAGCTCTGATTAATAAAGTTCTATAATGTTACAGAGATTTTAACCCTCAACATCAACTTTCAATCAAACATTGATATGAAGGTGTCGGTTGTCTTCTCCATCCTAAATGTGGTATCAAGTCAAAATGATGACCCAGATACTCGGGACTAACGTTAATAATAATGTAATAAATGCTTTATATCACAGAGTGAGGTCTTTAATCCTGAAAAGTGAATCACATTCAGTCACATTTCATAAAGACCAGAAGTTCAGATTGAGATGCAGCCGGTAAAAAGAGTTCCTCCTTCGAGCTGTAAACTCTCTCCAGAATAAAGTCTCGGGGGTTTTCCCATTTTATGCATTTCAGTGATTAATTATGAGCAGCACAAAAGAGGAGAACTCCTCCGAGCCGGCGGTCTGCGTTCCTGCATCAATACCTCTTTGATTCAGACAGTGGCTCTTTATGTGAATCAGCAGATACTGTTCCTCAATAAAGGAAATGTTTGCCTTGGCCTGCTGGAAAAAGGCCGACTCCCTCTTCCTCCTCTGACGGCCTCCACGTCCACATGACACAAGCAGAGATCGGCTTCGTCCAGCGGATCCACAGACATGTTGCTGTGTGGAAGGAAGAGGAGGCTTCAAAGAGAGTTTAATACAAAGTGACCACACGCAGCAGAGCGCTGACCCCACAACTGCTGAACAAATAGCAAAGAATTACTTAATTCTCCACTTAAAACATAACCTGTGAAATGGATTATTACAGGTAGAGAGGAGGTGAATTACTCCGGTATGGGGGTCTCACTCTATATATTTACTCTGGATACGGTCTCTGTAATGGTTCCCATGCAGTTTGGACTCAAAGACGCACTTGTGAGGAGTCAGAGCGCCGCTGACTCAAATTCCCCACAAAGTGTTCAACATCGCTCTGTGATCTTATCTGAGATCTGCTGCTCGAGCTCTGCAGAGAGCCGACGGTAATTTAGCAGAAAGGGAAAATATTGGCTGAAGGTATTCCGCTATAATCCAATTTCATGTTCATGTGCAGCCAAGAGAAAGTTTTCTCTCTGCTGCTGCACTGCTGGTGGAGGTTTATTATTTAGATGTTGTACAAGTGAGAAATATCCCCCACGTTGGGTTAACGTCACTAAGGAGTATTCCTTTTTACCATTTGTGTTTTTATGTTGCATAAGAGCTTTTAAAGTTTCACATGTTTTACACAAACTATTTAAAGTCAGGTGACAGAATCACTGATACACTTTTATTTACAGGTTTTTGTTGAACATCACTTCCCCTCGTTCACCTGTAAACCCACACTTTTATTTACAGGTTTTTGTTGAACATCACTTCCCCTCGTTCACCTGTAAACCCATGAGTCATTGATGTAGATGAAAACAACAATGATAGTTTACAAAATGATCAAAATCATAATAATAATCATGACAATTAATTAAACTACCTACATACATATAAACAAATACTCACTTACAGAAATGCGATCATACATTCACATCAAAACACTTTTTAAAATATATATTTTTATTTTTGTAAATTGAATGTAGAAACATTCTTTTTTTTTAAAGTCCACAAAGTGAATAAAGATAAATAGTTCATGTCTGCAGTCCTGCATTCTCTCTAGTGTCCACCAGGGGACGACTCCTCTGGTTGTATAGAAGTCTATAGAAAATGACTCTACTTCTCTCTTGATTTATTACCTCAGTAAACATTGTAAACATGAGTTTATGTCTCAATCTCTAGTTTCAAGTCTTCTTCAATACAGCATGATGTTCATTTAGTACATTATGGTCCATTTAGAGTCACACAGACCATAAAGCAGGGGATGCTTTAGGGCGGGGCTACACGCTGATTGACAGGTCTCTAACAGACCATAAAGCAGGGGATGCTTTAGGGCGGGGCTACACGCTGATTGACAGGTCTCTAATAGACCATAAAGCAGGGGATGCTTTAGGGCGGGGCTACACAGTGATTGACAGGTCTCTAATAGACCATAAAGCAGGGGATGCTTTAGGGCGGGGCTACGCAGTGATTGACAGGTCGACACCACAACGTTGTGGGAGTTGAACCTGTTTTCATTTTACAACTTTAACTCTTTAACAGTGTTTTCACTCCGTCAATGTTAACTAACATTGTGATCCTCTCTCATGTTGTTGCAGACCTTCTGGTCCAGGGCAGTGCACTAACATCCTCTGTTCCTGGAGGATCCTACCTTTGTGTCCAATTTCCAATAATTAATATGCTCCAACTCAACAGAAAAGCTGCAATTTATAATTTGTGTCTCAGGTGTGCTACAGTTGATGCCTCTCGATGTGTTGAACTTTATTTTTATTTATTATGAGGAGCTCAGCTGTTTGATACAGCATGAACGAGGATTTTAAATTACATTAAAGAATTTTAAATCATAGAAGAAGACTTTAAATAATAAAAGAGACCAAAGTTAAAAAGATAAAAATCCTGCCATAGAACCACACAGTGAATCTTGAATCCTGCAGACTCTTCCTCGATGGCGTCCTTGCTGACCTTTGAGTCTTTGACATGTGATCAGGGTGGATCTCTCTTCCCGCTGATCCCAGTTTGAAACACAAACAATGAAACAGAATCACCTCCTCTGAATGACCTACTTCAGGTTTCTCTGGCAGTGGCTTATCGGAGCTTCAGAGACTTGTAGAAGAGACAAAACAAGAGATTCTGCTGAGAGGAGCGCTGACCAATGATTGGTCGGCTGGGCGTTACCTGCACCAAAGAAACACAAACACACCTTTTAACTTAACGCGCAGCTGCAGACATTTAATGGAAACGTGTTATATTGAGTGTATTTTCACAGTTCTCTGATTTTAGTTGATCACAGATAAATCAGCAGCAGCTTATAGAAACTTTATTCATCCTCAGGAGACATTGATGTCGCAGCAGCAGAGCCCTAACGAGTTACACAGAACAAAGAACAACGAAACAACGAAGTACGAACATAAAAGTAAAATGTGTGACCTTTTTAGAACGTGTACAGGTGTGCACATTCCTGATCCCCAGAGGATCAACCCTCTTGATTGTAATGACGATTTGACCTTTCCTTAGGCGCCACCTTCAGGACAAACTGGTGTGACACTAAATTTATATGACAGTGTAAAATATGTAATGTGGTGTAATACACACTGCAGCCTCTAGAGGCCACCGGGGAGGCAGGAAGCTATGAGGTTAGGGTTAGTGTTAGGGTTAGTGTTAGGGTTAAGGGTTAGGGTTAGTGTTAGGGTTAGGGTTAAGGGTTAGTGTTAGGGTTAAGGGCTAAGTCAACTTGTCGGCTTTTTGCAAATATATCTGTTTGAAATGAAAAAATGTCACCTGAATGACACGACGTTACGGTTAATGACATACACACCTGTCACACCTGTTGGATGACCAACCCGGTCGCCAGAATAAGTGTCAGCATTGTACATTTCTGCAAACCAGAGATACGTGAAAGTACTCATATCAGCCTCGTGTCGTGTTGGCAGAAACACACAATGACATGGTTAAGATTGTCAAAGGAATAGTTTAGACAACACAACTACTTGGTTGAGGTTAGATAGAAGATCATGTTTTGTATTAGAATAAAAACCAAACAACATATCTTAAAAACTTAACGCAGCATAAAAACGTAGCCTAACAACTTAGCTGAACAACTTAGCTGAACAACTTAGCTGAACAACGTAACGAAACAACGTAACGAAACAACGCAACGAAACAACGAAACAATGAAAAAACGCAACGAAACAACGAAACATATGTAACGTAAAAATGTAATGTAACAGTGCCAGTTGCTCTGACCAATAGCAAAGACATTCAACGTATCTGTGCTTTGCAGAAACAATGCCTACCTTTTTTTGGCCATTGTGGATGACATATTTAGATACTCAGTGTAAGAAATTTGAGCATATAACTGTTTAGTAGCTATAATAAAAGTGGTCAATGATTCATATTTAAGAATTCATAATTAGTCATAATCATAAGTGTTTTGGAAATGCATAATTAAGATAATCATAAAGTGTTTTAGGATTAGTAGCTAGATGGAGAATTTGAGACATGAAGCTTTTGCCAAAAGTTGCAAAGTCTTATCTGTTATATGGAATGTTTATCATAGAGGGATTAAACCATAACTGACAGTCATTGAATGTGTTGGTGAACTCAGGGACAGAAAGGCAGACAGACAGAATACACTGCTGGAGTTAGCCAATAGGAATCGGGATAAACGGAAGAGGAGGAGTTTCGAACGGATGTGGGTGGTTTAATCTCAAGTCTTTTTCTCTCTCGCGTGATGGCTCTCAGAGGACGGACGGGTTTTATACCTGAGGAGCTGAGTTGAGTTTTTTTACAAACGGGGTTTTATTGATTTAATATTTCATGGAAATAGTGTACTTCACTGTAAAGACTGTACTTGCATCAGTGGATTAAATTCCTTTTAATTGTAAACCAGTTTTGGTAGATTTATTGTTGCAGCGTGTCGACGTGCTCTGGCCTCCTCGCTGTGGAACAGACTCAAACTTCCACATCAGCTGGTGATAAAAAAGCCCTTTGGTTTTTGGTTTGTGACACTTAAACTTCGCGGTTTTACTGAGCTACAGTGTTACCTCGTCCAAAGTTACTCACTATGTAAAAACATACTAAATTTGCCTCTGAAATGTGATGGAGTAAAAGTATAAAGTAGTAGTATTGTATAAGTTGTCTCATGAATGACTAGATAACCGAACCCAGGACAGAGCTGGTTGATGGAGGCTCTGATAAGCTCTGGTATCCTAACTGGTTAAACTCTCACAGTAAAGAGGCTGAAACCTTGTGATGGTTCGGGATGTGATTCAGAGATTGTGAGTGCAGCGCTCTGTGAGGCTGCATGCATCAATGTATTTACTGTTCTCTTATGTCAGTTTGGAACAGCGAGGCCACCAGCGACTCGCCAATTTACTGACATCACCGGCTAAATAATACCACTTATGAGAATACAAGCCCCGCCCTGAAGCCGGAGCTTAATTTAGCTCTGAATCACAGCAGCAGTTATGAAAAAGCTCTCAAAAGTGTATTCATGCCTCCAGCGTCTTACCTCCTTTTTCCACTCGACTCATCTCCTCACTTCAGCCACTCGAGTCCTCGATGACTCGCAGCCTGCAGAGGGCGCCGGAGTATTCACTCAAGTACACGTGTGAGGTACTCGTACTTTAGTGTTCTCTTTTCATGCTCTACTTCATGTGTCTGACAACTTCAGTTCCTTAAAAGATTAAGATTCAAGAAACAAAACATATAGTTTATAAAATATGAAGTTTAGTTACAAATTTAACTCAACAGTTTATTCAAGTACAGTTGAAACAATCAATGAATCATTAAATCAATCAAATTCATGAATCAATTCATCTTTTATTCAATTAATCCATAACACGAGTGACAGAAAATGTATTTTTATTGTGTGGAATTAGTTCTTTTACTGAGTATTTCCACAAGGTGGTAATAGTACTTTTAATGTATGTCACGACCCGGAACATGAGGGAGAAAAGACGAGTTAAAAGTAATAAATAGACATTTAAGGAACCAGTAACTAAACTAAACAAACAAACAAATCAACAGCCAGGTCCTCCAAACAGGAGGCGGGAGGAGCTGTGGATTTATAGATCCATCACCCATCAGGCTCAGGTGGGCTCATATATCCATCACCCATCAGGCTCAGGTGGGCTCATATATCCATCACCCCATCAGGCTCAGGTGGGCTCATATATCCATCACCCATCAGGCTCAGGTGGGCTCATAGATCCATCACCCATCAGGCTCAGGTGGGCTCATAGATCCATCACCCCATCAGGCTCAGGTGGGCTCATAGATCCATCACCCATCAGGCTCAGGTGGGCTCATAGATCCATCACCCCATCAGGCTCAGGTGGGCTCATTAGCTGCTGATCAACATCCTGACAGACAGAAGGCAGCGAACAGGACACGCCCCCGAGTGGAAGGGAGGGGCCGTCACAGTGTAGCAGTCTATTTTCAGCATGATAGAAGTACTCTTATTGAAAGTATTGTTACAGAATGGAATTAGTACTTTTAACATACCAGAGTTTTTTAACTGTGTGGTTTCAGTACTTTTTACTGTAACTGTATTAGTACATTTACACATATTTTGGGTTTATTTTGGGTTTCCTACCTTCTGTAAATCATCATCGTTGTGATTCAGCTGAGTCATCAAAAAGAGCGCCGCTGTTTTAAAACGATCCAATCAGGGTTCAGGTGAGTCAGCGTGTCATTGCCCCCGGAGACGGACCACACAGGCTGACGGACGCTTAGAAAGAGAGAAGATGATGAAGAAGATGAAGAAGAAGAAGAGGAAGAAGAAGAAGTAGAAGAAGACGAAGAGGAAGAAGAAGAGGAGGAAGAAGAGAAGAAGTTTAAGACGTCTTTCATCCACTGATGGAAACTGGAGCCAGTCAGAGGAAGAGGAGACTCTCTGAGCAGCCAATCACAGAGGAGATCTGTGTGTGTCACTCAGAACAGAAGAAGAAGAAGCAGACAGTCGGTCTTCTTTCCTTTTGATCTGAAACAAAGTTTCCACCAGACAGTGAAAATAAAGTGCTGCACAGGAAGTACTTTTACTTTGGAAGCAAGATGCTGTTGACGTGTAATACTTGTCTTTAGTCACAATATGAACGTAGTTAAAGCAGGAAATCAGTCTGCATGTAGTTATATTTACATTTCTAACCTTCTCAGGAGCCTTTCAGATGGTTTTTAACTCACTGGTTCTGTTTAATGTTACTTTTTAACAGCTGGTTAACGTTATGATCTCCCTTATCTTTAAAAGACGTCTCTTAGTGTTGCTCCTGCTCTGTGAGGTTTGAATCGTTCCTTTAACGTCTCATCTTTGGAGCAGATGTGAGAACTTTTCCTCAATATTCCCCCGAGGTTCATATTCAGGTGGATGGAAAATAACATTCTTGGAAATTACAAACTGAAAAGGTGTGAGATGCATTGTGGGTAACGGAGGTTTGTTTAGACTGGGTTTGTGACGCCAGTACATACCAGCAGATCCTCCTGGGCGTCCTGATCCAGGACCGTCAGGCTGCAAAGATGTGGGTCAAATAAGAGACTGCAGACTGAAGAGGACTATGAAGGTTTCAGGGTTTACAAGGCTGACAGCGTGTGTTTAGTCTGATTTAAGAAAAAGAACAAACTGGTTCACTGCAGAACCTGAACTTTAGTGAACTGAGAGTCCAGTTCACAGATCTGGACTCTAGACCTGAAAATAAATGACTTGACTCTCGACTTGGACCTGGAGGTTAAAGACTTGTGACTCGAGGACCGAAAATTATATTTGTTTTATGTTTTCAGTTTAAATACAACATTTAAAAAATGTTCAACATTTCCGTCAGTTTTTCACAGTTTAAAAGTTTAAATTAAGAACTAAATGAGCTTTTATAAAGTTACACAGCTGCTCCCTCTGGAGACACTAAAGGCTATGTACTACTTTAAAACATAGAGAGTAGAACTACCCAACAGCTGGAGTCACCTGGAGACACCTGGAAACCCCTGGAGACACATGTGGGTCACTTGGTAACATCTTGAGGTCACTTGGTAACATCTTGAGGTCACCTGGATGACGGTGTGAGTCTGTCTGTCACATGACCATGAGACACGTGGTCAGACGAGATCTTTATCCAGGTAGACAAGATGAACCAGAATGATTAGAAAGATTATGAGTAAAGTTTGTTTTTAGATTAAAATGATCTTCATGAAAAACAAACCATTTCTTTTTTTAAATGTTTCAATTCTGAAATGTTGACAAATACAGAAACATGAACTGAGACGAATACCAAACATGCTCTCACCTGGAAGAGCAGAAAGAAAAGATAAATAGATCATCATGATTAAACACATGAATTCTCTAAATGTTGTTAATAATTGAACATGTTCCTTTAAGCTGGCCTCAGAGGCTGCTGTTAAACAAACAGGTGTGAGAGGTGAAGACACTGTCCTTTAAACAGAAAACACATCTGTTTGGAGTCTGGCTGGGAAACACATCTGGAGAGGGGGGGGCTGCAGCTGGACGTCTCCCAACGTTAAACGTCCTAAAAATAGCAGGAATGTGTTTGACTTTGGTGTCGGGGAGACGTTTGAAGTGTTTAATGAGGCTTACAGGAACACAGGAGGGACAAAACACAAGCGAGGAATTCCCACAATGCAACAAGACAGACCATATACACATGCTCACAAGATGCACTGTACTGTAGTACACATGTGAGGTATTTGTATATTTGTACTTTACTTGAGTCTTTTCATGTCATGAAACTACATTTAACTGAATATACTTACATAGTACTTTTACTGTATGGTATTAGTACTTATACTGTAATGTAACAGTATTTTTCCATTGTACTACTACTCTTACTGGAAGTATTTTTACTGTGTGATATTAGTACTTTCTATGTACTATATATAAACATGTTTTATATATTTATATATATATATATATATATATATATATATATATATATATATATATATATATCTATATATAACTATATTTATATATATCTCGATATATATATATATATATATATATATATATATATATATATATATATATATATATATATATATATATATATATATATATATATAACTATATATATATCTATATATAACTATATATATATATATATATAGATATATATATATATATATATAGATATATATATATATATATATAGATATATATAGATATATATATATATATAGATATATATATATATATATATATATATATATATATATATATATATAGATATATATATAGATATAGATATATATATATATATATATATATATATATATATATATATATATATATATATATATATATATATATATATATATATATATATATATATATATATATATATATATATATATAGATATAACTATATATATATATAGATATAACTATATATATATATAGATATATATATAACTATATATCGATAGATATATAACTATATATATATATAGATATATATATATATAGTTATATCTATATAGATATATATAGTTATATTTATATATATCTATATATAACTATATTTATATATATCTATATATAACTATATTTATATATATCTATATATAACTATATTTATATATATCTATATATAACTATATTTATATATATCTATATATAACTATATTTATATATATCTATATATAACTATATTTATATATATCTATATATAACTATATTTATATATATCTATATATAACTATATTTATATATATATATCGATAGATAGATATAACATGAATTTAGAGCTTCTCTTTACCTGAGTTCACTCTGACTTTTCACCAGCAGTGACAGAATGTTCAGGTTTCAGACTCGTGTCTCTGCAGCTGCACCAGCAACAAAGTCCACGAAACAAGTTCAGACCTGCAGGATTCTGGGAGATAGATCCAGATTTGTGGAGGATAAAGACTGATCCAGACCATCTGAGACCTGATCCAGACCTGATCCAGACCATCAGAGACCTGATCCAGACCATCTGAGACCTGATCCAGACCTGATCCAGACCATCAGAGACCTGATCCAGACCATCTGAGACCTGATCCAGACCATCGAGACCTGATCCAGACCATCTGAGACCTGATCCAGACCATCGAGACCTGATCCAGACCATCTGAGACCTGATCCAGACCCTCAAGACCTGATCCAGACCATCAGAGACCTGATCCAGACCATCTGAGAGTAAGTAGAGAAATATATTGCTAGAAATGTCCAAATCAATAAAAATAAGATCACGGAAAGGAAATGAGTTTCTGATGAAGCTGCATGTCGTTGGTGCTGCCAGTCATTGTGTGTGTGTGTGTGTGTGTCTTCTGGGGGGCATAATAAACACACTTCCTGAGAGCTTTGAAGAGTCCTGGTGTGACACAAACCTGCAGGACTCTGGACTCTGTTTGGACTCTCACTTCCTGATAAGTCTTTTCTAAATAAATGGATTGTCTCTCTGGAAAGAAACTCAGGACGAGCGGGACATTCTTCAGACGGAGACGCTTTGTTTATCAGTTCTCAGCAGATGTGGAGGGACTGGCATCCTTTAAATACCACCGGGGAAAGTACTACACGACAAGTACAAATACTGCATTCTTTAAGTACAAATATCGGCAGGTTAATGTCCTACCAATGTGAAGTGGGATAGAAACCTCATCCTCATTAAGAAAGAAGGGTGGAAGGAAGGATGCAAGGAAAGAAGGAGTAGGGAAGGAAGGACATACATATTGATGATAAAATATCTTATATATAATCTATTTAGTTTTGTGTCTCTTTGTGGTCGTTTAATGTCACTTTGTGATTGTTTTGTGTCTCTTTGATTGTTTTGTGTCTCTGTGATTGTAATGTTTCTCTTTGTGGTTATTTTGTGCCTAATTGTGGTCATTTTGAGTCTGTGATGTTGTTTTGTGTTAGTTCTGTGTCTTTGTGGTAGAGTTGTGTTACTGTGGCCATTGCGTGTCTTTGAGTTTATTTGTGTCACTTTGTGGTCGTTTTGTGTCTCTTTGTGATTGTTTTCTGTCTCTTTGTGATTGTTTTGTGTGTCTTTGTGGTCGTTTTGTGTCTCTTTGTGGTTGTTTTGTGTCTCTTTGTGATTGTTTAGTGTCTCTTTGTTATTGTTTTGTGTCTCTTTGTTATTGTTTTTTGTCTCTTTGTGGTCGTTTAATGTCTCTTTCTGGTTGTTTTCTGTCTCTTTGTTATTGTTTTGTGTCACTTTCTGGTTGTTTTCTGTCTCTTTGTGGTCATTTAATGTCTCTTTCTGGTTGTTTTGTGTCTCTTTGTTATTGTTTTTTGTCTCTTTGTGGTCATTTAATGTCACTTTCTGGTTGTTTTCTGTCTCTTTGTGATTGTTTTGTGTCTCTTTGTGGTTTGTTTTGTATCTTTTTGGGGTTGTTTCGTGTCTCTTTAAAAAGTCTCTCTGATCCCAGTAGGCTGCTCAGTATTTTATTGATTGGACAGAGTTGAGTCAATGGATTGATCAGAAATGTGTATTAATGCAAGTATGTGGGGTCAAACTGATGTTCTGTTGTCTCCAAACTGACAAGTTGTTGTCCGGAGAACATGAGAACCACATGATGCTGTTGATCAACACGTTAATGATTTATATGAGTCTGTTTCTGTTCTCATGGCTCTTCTCACACAAAGACGTTATGCAACGATGTTCCTTCGGAGAAAAAAAATTAAGCAGCTTCAATGAAAGACAAACAGGCGGCAGGAAGATGGAGAGTCTGATATCGCTCCACCTGTCTGAGGAAAAATAGCAAAGCTTTTCAGCTAATGGACGTTTGTTTTCCTGATTTCTGTCCAGCTGACGCTTTAGTGGCGCGTGGGAACGGAAGAAGTCCGTCTTTAACACAAAGCACACGTTGGCTTCTGGTTCTGAGTCACGATTCCATGATGAACATCTCTGGAGCGCGGCCATTCGTTATGATAATGGAGACGCCCATCGATCGGATTATAAAACTAAACTTCATGTGGAGACTTTACTGCTCTCACGTCTTTTCAGAAAGAGTCTCATGTTTGATGTTTTCAGAGGGACTCTGGTGTCTAACACATCCTCATAAAGTCAGTCCACCGAAACACATATAAGACTGTTATGATCAACGTAGTTTGAAGCACTTCAATAAAAAGCTGCATTTTTTGTATGAGCAAGGCATTGGTTAGTTCAGGGTTCAGAAACCCCCAGAGACCACCTGAGACCACCTAGGACCCCTGAGACCACCCAAGACTACCTAAGACTACCTAAGACCACCTGAGACAACCTAAGACCCCTGAGACCACCTGACCCCTCTTATCTCACATCCTCATATCTGAAATATCAAAGTGATGCTAATGTGAAAGGATCGGCAGAGGTGGAAGAAGTTTTTTAGATCCTTAACTGATGTAAAATACTTAATTTACAGATACTTGAGATTATTAATGCAAAATATTAACAAATAAAATATGATGTATTATTACAGATTAAGGTGCACAAAATAAATATATAGCAGTTAAAGTTAAACCCACTAGAGTCCAAATAATTCACAGAGATCAGGAGTATTTAACTCTAAAGGACACAAAGGAGACATATAGTTTCATTAGATTACAGCTGTTTTGTAAAATATATGAAGAATATGAACTTCCAGGTGACGACTGAAGGCTATGAGTCACAAATATAAACACAAATACAGGAAGTCAAATCTGTCAAATATCTGAGTTCTTCATTTATACATTTGGGGAATATCAAGTTTTAGTGACAAAGACCGAATACGAGTGAAATCCTGTTCAATCTGAGCCAATAAATAATAGACGTAGCTGCTTTAAAACGTCCAATAAAACCCAAAGAAAGTCAGTTTGAGAAAAGCTGCAGAATGATTTGCCTTTTTCTAGGATATAACAATCAAAACAGTTATTATTTAATCGATCGATTAATTGATTGATTGACTCAGTGTGCTCGTTGTGTTTCTCCTGCTAAGAGCAGTGACTCATTCATGAATGTTATGAGAACAAGCTGAGAGCGGTTTGATCCGTGTTAAAACACTGAGCTTATATGTGATGGGTCCTCGCCCTGCCCCGATATACAAGCTCAATAAGGGAACGCCCCGACATACAAGCTCAATAAGGGAACACCCCGACATACAAGCTCAATAAGGGAACGCCCCGACATACAAGCTCAATAAGGGAACACCCCGACATACAAGCTCAATAAGGGAACGCCCCGACATACAAGCTCAATAAGGGAACGCCCCGACATACAAGCTCAATAAGGGAACGCCCCGATATACAAGCTCAATAAGGGAACACCCCGACATACAAGCTCAATAAGGGAACGCCCCGACATACAAGCTCAATAAGGGAACGCCCCGACATACAAGCTCAATAAGGGAACGCCCCGACATACAAGCTCAATAAGGGAACGCCCCGACATACAAGCTCAATAAGGGAACGCCCCGACATACAAGCTCAATAAGGGAACGCCCCGACATACAAGCTCAATAAGGGAACGCCCCGACATACAAGCTCAATAAGGGAACGCCCCGACATACAAGCTCAATAAGGGAACGCCCCGACATACAAGCTCAATAAGGGAACGCCCCGATATACAAGCTCAATAAGGGAACGCCCCGATATACAAGCTCAATAAGGGAACGCCCCGACATACAAGCTCAATAAGGGAACGCCCCGACATACAAGCTCAATAAGGGAACGCCCCGACATACAAGCTCAATAAGGGAACGCCCCGACATACAAGCTCAATAAGGGAACGCCCCGATATACAAGATCAATCAGGGAACGCCCCGACATACAAGCTCAATAAGGGAACGCCCCGACATACAAGCTCAATAAGGGAACGCCCCGATATACAAGCTCAATAAGGGAACGCCCCGATATACAAGCTCAATAAGGGAACGCCCCGATATACAAGATCAATCAGGGAACGCCCCGACATACAAGCTCAATAAGGGAACGCCCCGACATACAAGCTCAATAAGGGAACGCCCCGATATACAAGATCAATCAGGGAACGCCCCGACATACAAGATCAATAAGGGAACGCCCCGACATACAAGCTCAATAAGGGAACGCCCCGATATAAAAGCTCAATAAGGGAACGCCCCGACATACAAGCTCAATAACGGAACGCCCCGACATACAAGCTCAATAACGGAATGCCCCGACATACAAGCTCAATAAGGGAACGCCCCGACATACAAGCTCAATAAGGGAACGCCCCGACATACAAGATCAATAAGGGAACGCCCCGACATACAAGCTCAATAAGGGAACGCCCCGATATACGAGCTCAATAAGGGAACGCCCCGACATACGAGCTCAATAAGGGAACGCCCCGATATACAAGATCAATAACGGAACGCCCCGATATACAAGCTCAATAAGGGAACGCCCCGATATACAAGCTCAATAAGGGAACGCCCCGACATACAAGCTCAATAAGGGAACGCCCCGATATACAAGATCAATAACGGAACGCCCCGATATACAAGCTCAATAAGGGAACGCCCCGATATACAAGATCAATAAGGGAATGCCCCGATATACAAGCTCAATAAGGGAACGCCCCGATATAAAAGCTCAATAAGGGAACGCCCCGATATACAAGCTCAATAAGGGAACGCCCCGATATACAAGCTCAATAAGGGAACGCCCCGACATACAAGCTCAATAAGGGAACGCCCCGATATAAAAGCTCAATAAGGGAACGCCCCGATATACAAGCTCAATAAGGGAACGCCCCGATATAAAAGCTCAATAACGGAACACCCCGACATACAAGCTCAATAAGGGAACGCCCCGATATAAAAGCTCAATAACGGAACACCCCGACATACAAGCTCAATAAGGGAACGCCCCGACATACAAGATCAATAAGGGAACGCCCCGACATACAAGCTCAATAAGGGAACGCCCCGACATACAAGATCAATAAGGGAACGCCCCGATATACAAGCTCAATAAGGGAACGCCCCGACATACAAGCTCAATAAGGGAACGCCCCGATATACAAGCTCAATAAGGGAACGCCCCGACATACAAGCTCAATAAGGGAACGCCCCGACATACAAGCTCAATAAGGGAACGCCCCGACATACAAGATCAATAAGGGAACGCCCCGACATACAAGCTCAATAAGGGAACGCCCCGATATACAAGCTCAATAAGGGAACGCCCCGACATACAAGCTCAATAAGGGAACGCCCCGATATACAAGCTCAATAAGGGAACGCCCCGACATACAAGATCAATAAGGGAACGCCCCGACATACAAGCTCAATAAGGGAACGCCCCGATATAAAAGCTCAATAAGGGAACGCCCCGACATACAAGCTCAATAAGGGAACGCCCCGATATACAAGCTCAATAAGGGAACGCCCCGACATACAAGCTCAATAAGGGAACGCCCCGACATACAAGCTCAATAAGGGAACGCCCCGACATACAAGCTCAATAAGGGAACGCCCCGATATAAAAGCTCAATAAGGGAACGCCCCGATATACAAGCTCAATAAGGGAACGCCCCAATATACAAGCTCAATAAGGGAACGCCCCGACATACAAGCTCAATAAGGGAACGCCCCGACATACAAGATCAATAAGGGAACGCCCCGACATACAAGCTCAATAAGGGAACGCCCCGACATACAAGCTCAATAAGGGAACGCCCCGATATACAAGCTCAATAAGGGAACGCCCCGACATACAAGCTCAATAAGGGAACGCCCCGATATACAAGCTCAATAAGGGAACGCCCCGACATACAAGATCAATAAGGGAACGCCCCGACATACAAGCTCAATAAGGGAACGCCCCGATATAAAAGCTCAATAAGGGAACGCCCCGACATACAAGCTCAATAAGGGAACGCCCCGATATACAAGCTCAATAAGGGAACGCCCCGACATACAAGCTCAATAAGGGAACGCCCCGACATACAAGCTCAATAAGGGAACGCCCCGATATACAAGCTCAATAAGGGAACGCCCCGACATACAAGCTCAATAAGGGAACGCCCCGATATACAAGATCAATAACGGAACGCCCCGATATACAAGCTCAATAAGGGAACGCCCCGATATACAAGATCAATAAGGGAATGCCCCGATATACAAGCTCAATAAGGGAACGCCCCGATATAAAAGCTCAATAAGGGAACGCCCCGATATACAAGCTCAATAAGGGAACGCCCCGATATACAAGCTCAATAAGGGAACGCCCCGACATACAAGCTCAATAAGGGAACGCCCCGATATAAAAGCTCAATAAGGGAACGCCCCGATATACAAGCTCAATAAGGGAACGCCCCGATATAAAAGCTCAATAACGGAACACCCCGACATACAAGCTCAATAAGGGAACGCCCCGATATAAAAGCTCAATAACGGAACACCCCGACATACAAGCTCAATAAGGGAACGCCCCGACATACAAGATCAATAAGGGAACGCCCCGACATACAAGCTCAATAAGGGAACGCCCCGACATACAAGATCAATAAGGGAACGCCCCGATATACAAGCTCAATAAGGGAACGCCCCGACATACAAGCTCAATAAGGGAACGCCCCGATATACAAGCTCAATAAGGGAACGCCCCGACATACAAGCTCAATAAGGGAACGCCCCGACATACAAGCTCAATAAGGGAACGCCCCGACATACAAGATCAATAAGGGAACGCCCCGACATACAAGCTCAATAAGGGAACGCCCCGACATACAAGCTCAATAAGGGAACGCCCCGATATACAAGCTCAATAAGGGAACGCCCCGACATACAAGCTCAATAAGGGAACGCCCCGATATACAAGCTCAATAAGGGAACGCCCCGACATACAAGATCAATAAGGGAACGCCCCGACATACAAGCTCAATAAGGGAACGCCCCGATATAAAAGCTCAATAAGGGAACGCCCCGACATACAAGCTCAATAAGGGAACGCCCCGATATACAAGCTCAATAAGGGAACGCCCCGACATACAAGCTCAATAAGGGAACGCCCCGACATACAAGCTCAATAAGGGAACGCCCCGACATACAAGCTCAATAAGGGAACGCCCCGATATAAAAGCTCAATAAGGGAACGCCCCGATATACAAGCTCAATAAGGGAACGCCCCAATATACAAGCTCAATAAGGGAACGCCCCGACATACAAGCTCAATAAGGGAACGCCCCGACATACAAGATCAATAAGGGAACGCCCCGACATACAAGCTCAATAAGGGAACGCCCCGACATACAAGCTCAATAAGGGAACGCCCCGATATACAAGCTCAATAAGGGAACGCCCCGACATACAAGCTCAATAAGGGAACGCCCCGATATACAAGCTCAATAAGGGAACGCCCCGACATACAAGATCAATAAGGGAACGCCCCGACATACAAGCTCAATAAGGGAACGCCCCGATATAAAAGCTCAATAAGGGAACGCCCCGACATACAAGCTCAATAAGGGAACGCCCCGATATACAAGCTCAATAAGGGAACGCCCCGACATACAAGCTCAATAAGGGAACGCCCCGACATACAAGCTCAATAAGGGAACGCCCCGACATACAAGCTCAATAAGGGAACGCCCCGATATAAAAGCTCAATAACGGAACGCCCCGACATACAAGCTCAATAAGGGAACGCCCCGACATACAAGCTCAATAAGGGAACGCCCCGATATACAAGCTCAATAAGGGAACGCCCCGATATAAAAGCTCAATAACGGAACGCCCCGACATACAAGCTCAATAAGGGAACGCCCCGACATACAAGCTCAATAAGGGAACGCCCCGATATACAAGCTCAATAAGGGAACGCCCCGACATACAAGCTCAATAAGGGAACGCCCCGATATACAAGCTCAATAAGGGAACGCCCCGATATAAAAGCTCAATAACGGAACGCCCCGACATACAAGCTCAATAAGGGAACGCCCCGACATACAAGCTCAATAAGGGAACGCCCCGACATACAAGATCAATAAGGGAACGCCCCGATATACAAGCTCAATAAGGGAACGCCCCGATATAAAAGCTCAATAAGGGAACGCCCCGATATACAAGCTCAATAAGGGAACGCCCCGACATACAAGCTCAATAAGGGAACGCCCCGATATAAAAGCTCAATAAGGGAACGCCCCGACATACAAGCTCAATAAGGGAACGCCCCGATATAAAAGCTCAATAAGGGAACACCCCGATATACAAGCTCAATAAGGGAACGCCCCGATATAAAAGCTCAATAAGGGAACGCCCCGACATACAAGCTCAATAAGGGAACGCCCCGACATACAAGCTCAATAAGGGAACGCCCCGATATAAAAGCTCAATAAGGGAACGCCCCGATATAAAAGCTCAATAAGGGAACGCCCCGATATAAAAGCTCAATAAGGGAACGCCCCGATATACAAGCTCAATAAGGGAACGCCCCAATATACAAGCTCAATAAGGGAACGCCCCGATATACAAGCTCAATAAGGGAACGCCCCGATATACAAGCTCAATAAGGGAACGCCCCGATATACAAGCTCAATAAGGGAACGCCCCGATATACAAGCTCAATAAGGGAACGCCCCGATATACAAGCTCAATAAGGGAACGCCCCGATATACAAGCTCAATAAGGGAACGCCCCGATATACAAGCTCAATAAGGGAACGCCCCGATATACAAGCTCAATAAGGGAACGCCCCGACATACAAGATCAATAAGGGAACGCCCCGATATACAAGCTCAATAAGGGAACGCCCCGATATACAAGCTCAATAAGGGAACGCCCCGATATACAAGCTCAATAAGGGAACGCCCCGACATACGAGCTCAATAAGGGAACGCCCCGACATACAAGATCAATAAGGGAACGCCCCGACATACAAGATCAATAAGGGAACGCCCCGATATACAAGCTCAATAAGGGAACGCCCCGATATAAAAGATCAATAAGGGAACGCCCCGATATAAAAGCTCAATAAGGGAACGCCCCGACATACAAGATCAATAAGGGAACGCCCCGACATACAAGATCAATAAGGGAACGCCCCGATATACAAGCTCAATAAGGGAACGCCCCGATATAAAAGCTCAATAAGGGAACGCCCCGATATACAAGATCAATAAGGGAACGCCCCGATATACAAGCTCAATAAGGGAACGCCCCGACATACAAGATCAATAAGGGAACGCCCCGATATAAAAGCTCAATAAGGGAACGCCCCGACATACAAGCTCAATAAGGGAACGCCCCGATATAAAAGCTCAATAAGGGAACGCCCCGATATAAAAGCTCAATAAGGGAACGCCCCGACATACAAGCTCAATAAGGGAATGCCCCGATATACAAGATCAATAAGGGAACGCCCCGATATACAAGCTCAATAAGGGAACGCCCCGACATACAAGCTCAATAAGGGAACGCCCCGATATAAAAGCTCAATAAGGGAACGCCCCGATATACAAGATCAATAAGGGAACGCCCCGATATAAAAGCTCAATAAGGGAACGCCCCGATATACAAGATCAATAAGGGAACGCCCCGACATACAAGCTCAATAAGGGAACGCCCCGATATACAAGATCAATAAGGGAACGCCCCGACATACAAGATCAATAAGGGAACGCCCCGATATAAAAGATCAATAAGGGAACGCCCCGACATACAAGATCAATAAGGGAACGCCCCGATATAAAAGCTCAATAACGGAACACCCCGACATACAAGCTCAATAACGGAACACCCCGACATACAAGATCAATAAGGGAACGCCCCGATATAAAAGCTCAATAAGGGAACGCCCCGATATACAAGATCAATAACGGAACACCCCGACATACAAGCTCAATAACGGAACACCCCGACATACAAGCTCAATAACGGAACACCCCGACATACAAGATCAATAAGGGAACGCCCCGATATAAAAGCTCAATAAGGGAACGCCCCGATATACAAGATCAATAACGGAACACCCCGACATACAAGCTCAATAACGGAACACCCCGACATACAAGATCAATAAGGGAACGCCCCGACATACAAGCTCAATAAGGGAACGCCCCGATATACAAGATCAATAACGGAACACCCCGACATACAAGCTCAATAACGGAACACCCCGACATACAAGCTCAATAACGGAACACCCCGACATACAAGCTCAATAACGGAACACCCCGACATACAAGCTCAATAACGGAACACCCCGACATACAAGCTCAATAACGGAACACCCCGACATACAAGCTCAATAAGGGAACGCCCCGATATAAAAGCTCAATAACGGAACACCCCGACATACAAGCTCAATAAGGGAACGCCCCGATATAAAAGCTCAATAACGGAACACCCCGACATACAAGCTCAATAACGGAACACCCCGACATACAAGCTCAATAAGGGAACACCCCGATATACAAGATCAATAACGGAACACCCCGACATACAAGCTCAATAACGGAACACCCCGACATACAAGCTCAATAACGGAACACCCCGACATACAAGATCAATAAGGGAACGCCCCGACATACAAGATCAATAAGGGAACGCCCCGATATACAAGCTCAATAAGGGAACGCCCCGATATAAAAGATCAATAAGGGAACGCCCCGATATACAAGATCAATAAGGGAACGCCCCGATATACAAGCTCAATAAGGGAACGCCCCGATATAAAAGATCAATAAGGGAACGCCCCGATATAAAAGATCAATAAGGGAACGCCCCGACATACAAGATCAATAAGGGAACGCCCCGACATACAAGATCAATAAGGGAACGCCCCGATATACAAGCTCAATAAGGGAACGCCCCGATATAAAAGATCAATAAGGGAACGCCCCGATATACAAGATCAATAAGGGAACGCCCCGATATACAAGCTCAATAAGGGAACGCCCCGATATAAAAGATCAATAAGGGAACGCCCCGATATAAAAGATCAATAAGGGAACGCCCCGATATAAAAGATCAATAAGGGAACGCCCCGATATACAAGCTCAATAAGGGAACGCCCCGATATAAAAGATCAATAAGGGAACGCCCCGATATAAAAGCTCAATAAGGGAACGCCCCGACATACAAGCTCAATAAGGGAACGCCCCGACATACAAGATCAATAAGGGAACGCCCCGATATAAAAGATCAATAAGGGAACGCCCCGACATACAAGCTCAATAAGGGAACGCCCCGACATACAAGATCAATAAGGGAACGCCCCGATATAAAAGATCAATAAGGGAACGCCCCGACATACAAGATCAATAAGGGAACGCCCCGATATAAAAGATCAATAAGGGAACGCCCCGACATACAAGATCAATAAGGGAACGCCCCGATATAAAAGATCAATAAGGGAACGCCCCGATATACAAGATCAATAAGGGAACGCCCCGATATAAAAGATCAATAAGGGAACGCCCCGATATAAAAGATCAATAAGGGAACGCCCCGATATACAAGATCAATAAGGGAACGCCCCGATATAAAAGATCAATAAGGGAACGCCCCGATATAAAAGATCAATAAGGGAACGCCCCGACATACAAGCTCAATAAGGGAACGCCCCGACATACAAGATCAATAAGGGAACGCCCCGATATAAAAGATCAATAAGGGAACGCCCCGACATACAAGATCAATAAGGGAACGCCCCGATATAAAAGATCAATAAGGGAACGCCCCGATATAAAAGATCAATAAGGGAACGCCCCGATATAAAAGATCAATAAGGGAACGCCCCGACATACAAGCTCAATAAGGGAACGCCCCGATATAAAAGCTCAATAAGGGAACGCCCCGATATAAAAGATCAATAAGGGAACGCCCCGATATACAAGCTCAATAAGGGAACGCCCCGATATAAAAGATCAATAAGGGAACGCCCCGATATAAAAGATCAATAAGGGAACGCCCCGATATACAAGCTCAATAAGGGAACGCCCCGATATAAAAGATCAATAAGGGAACGCCCCGATATAAAAGATCAATAAGGGAACGCCCCGACATACAAGATCAATAAGGGAACGCCCCGATATAAAAGATCAATAAGGGAACGCCCCGATATAAAAGATCAATAAGGGAACGCCCCGATATACAAGCTCAATAAGGGAACGCCCCGATATAAAAGATCAATAAGGGAACGCCCCGATATAAAAGATCAATAAGGGAACGCCCCGATATAAAAGCTCAATAAGGGAACGCCCCGACATACAAGCTCAATAAGGGAACGCCCCGACATACAAGATCAATAAGGGAACGCCCCGATATAAAAGATCAATAAGGGAACGCCCCGATATACAAGCTCAATAAGGGAACGCCCCGATATAAAAGATCAATAAGGGAACGCCCCGATATAAAAGATCAATAAGGGAACGCCCCGATATAAAAGCTCAATAAGGGAACGCCCCGACATACAAGCTCAATAAGGGAACGCCCCGACATACAAGATCAATAAGGGAACGCCCCGATATACAAGCTCAATAAGGGAACGCCCCGATATAAAAGATCAATAAGGGAACGCCCCGATATACAAGATCAATAAGGGAACGCCCCGATATACAAGCTCAATAAGGGAACGCCCCGACATACAAGATCAATAAGGGAACGCCCCGATATACAAGCTCAATAAGGGAACGCCCCGACATACAAGATCAATAAGGGAACGCCCCGATATAAAAGATCAATAAGGGAACGCCCCGATATAAAAGATCAATAAGGGAACGCCCCGATATAAAAGATCAATAAGGGAACGCCCCGATATACAAGCTCAATAAGGGAACGCCCCGATATAAAAGATCAATAAGGGAACGCCCCGATATAAAAGATCAATAAGGGAACGCCCCGATATACAAGCTCAATAAGGGAACGCCCCGATATACAAGCTCAATAAGGGAACGCCCCGACATACAAGCTCAATAAGGGAACGCCCCGATATAAAAGATCAATAAGGGAACGCCCCGATATACAAGATCAATAAGGGAACGCCCCGACATACAAGCTCAATAAGGGAACGCCCCGATATACAAGCTCAATAAGGGAACGCCCCGATATACAAGCTCAATAAGGGAACGCCCCGACATACAAGCTCAATAAGGGAACGCCCCGATATAAAAGATCAATAAGGGAACGCCCCGATATACAAGATCAATAAGGGAACGCCCCGACATACAAGCTCAATAAGGGAACGCCCCGACATACAAGCTCAATAAGGGAACGCCCCGATATACAAGCTCAATAAGGGAACGCCCCGATATACAAGCTCAATAAGGGAACGCCCCGATATACAAGCTCAATAAGGGAACGCCCCGATATACAAGCTCAATAAGGGAACGCCCCGACATACGAGCTCAATAAGGGAACGCCCCGACATACAAGATCAATAAGGGAACGCCCCGACATACAAGATCAATAAGGGAACGCCCCGATATACAAGCTCAATAAGGGAACGCCCCGATATAAAAGATCAATAAGGGAACGCCCCGATATAAAAGCTCAATAAGGGAACGCCCCGATATAAAAGATCAATAAGGGAACGCCCCGATATACAAGCTCAATAAGGGAACGCCCCGACATACAAGATCAATAAGGGAACGCCCCGACATACAAGATCAATAAGGGAACGCCCCGATATACAAGATCAATAAGGGAACGCCCCGATATAAAAGATCAATAAGGGAACGCCCCGATATAAAAGATCAATAAGGGAACGCCCCGATATAAAAGATCAATAAGGGAACGCCCCGATATAAAAGATCAATAAGGGAACGCCCCGCCATACAAGCTCAATAAGGGAACGCCCCGATATACAAGCTCAATAAGGGAACGCCCCGATATACAAGATCAATAAGGGAACGCCCCGATATACAAGATCAATAAGGGAACGCCCCGATATACAAGCTCAATGAGGATATCAGATCAATAAGGGAACATTCCCCCGGCCCCTCCGTCCTGACCCCTGCTCAGTGAAGGTGAGCCTGTGGTGTTTGGCATCGCCGACGGAAGTCAACCCGTTCCATTTATTAGTTCTCAAAGCCGCTGTTGTTGTAAGAATCAGAGATGAAGAAAAACGGCATATTAATGCAACGAGAAGACAAACAAGCGACGGCTGCGAGAGATGTAAATGTTATTTCATCCACTTGAAAGGAGTTCACCGGCCCGGGTTCAGAGGACTTTGATTCTTCTGTGTTTCAGATCTGAAGTGAACGATGCTCATGTTTGATTCTTTGTGGACTCATTTATAGAACCTTGTGGGAGGAGAGTAGAACCTGTCCATTGATAGAAAAAACAAAAGGTGCTGACATACAGCCAAACATTTAACCCCTTAAAACCCCTTTACTCTTTAACTTCTGCTCAGATAGATTTAACATAATCCTTTAAAACCACTCTGAATCAGTGTGTTTGGATGTCAGTCTGCTAAATACAATGTATTCATTTAAATCTTGTTATCTTGATCAACGCATCATTTCAGCAAAACAAAAGGTTTCACTAAAATCTGTCGCTTTTTAGAAACTACAGATTTTTATGGATTTTAAATTCCTCGTCTTCATCACTTATATTCTGCATGTCGTCTTTATTGTAGCTGAAAGATGTGAAATGTGAAAACCATAAATGTTCAATCCAACAATGTCTCCAAACTAAATACCTAATTATTAATATCCTTTCAAAATGTCCAAAATAATAATTTTCACAAAACAATTACATTTATACAGAAGAATAACTTCATTTCAAATGTCCTCCAGGTGTCCTCCAGGTGTCTCAAAATGTCAAAGGTGTGAAGTTAAAATTACTTTTTTTTAATCAATAATTATCTTCAGCTCTGGTTTTAAGATGAAACTTTATTGACGTTGAAGAACGTAAAATCATTTAATTACAATGAGGGATGAACACGTTTCAGCTTGACCTCCACATTCTTCAACCAGACTGATCGTCTTTCTTCTCACTGTTTTAGTTTGGCGAGTTTGATATTAACACGATGACAGACACATTAATCAAAACTACCGAACCAAGTTAAATTAAAGTTTATCTTTGGTTTGTATCTTGCGGTTGAAGAGTTTCCTCCTCGGTGTCGACGTCTCGTCTCCATCAGTGAAATCTGTCCGTCCTCACCTCCTTTCAACAGTTCTCTCTTCACAATCAAACATCTCTGCTTCAAACATCAACATGCAGTCGCTCCTGGACCAGATATCAGCCGATTATCAGCCGGCTGCAGCGCCAAGAGCCAAAGCTCTGCTGGAATAATTAAACCCAGCAGATCTGCGGTCAGCGTTTCTTCTAAAAACTGCTTCCTGCTGTTTCTGTTAGCATTCCTGCCGCTAACGTCTCTACACACATCATCATCAGCAGATTGTGTTGCCTGCTAACATTGATGAGGATGATGATGTGGTTTCAGGTCTCTGGAGGTTCAGTTTGTTTCAGATCTGGTTTGTGTTGTTTTTGCTTAGAAATGGCAGCAAAAGCACAAAGATCAATACGTCAGTGTCTCATTTTAAGTTTAAAGGGACACTCTACCCCAAATCCAGCAGGACTCAACTTTGTTTTACCTCGATTGATATTTCATTGTTTTATGTTGAGTTGATACCAACGCATTTCACTGCACAATGTAGAGTCATGAGACAAATATAAAACTACAAAAAAGTACATCTACCTAAATGTTGCAGAGGAAAAGTTGAAGGTTTCCCGTGATGTAAATACTCCAGAAGACAGTGGCTGTCTGAGGAGCAGCGGCAACAAATCAAATAAAAAGGGCAACAGCTAACGGAACGTTTGTAACGTGTAGGGCAGCCGATATGGCACTGAAGAGCGTTTTCTCCACTGGAAGGGCACTCTAGAGCAGTGATTCTTAACCATAGGGCCGCGGCCCATGATTGGGCCCCGAGGTCAAAAAGGTTAAGAACCCCTGCTCTAGAGGGTGTCACGACCTGCCTCTGACAGCCATGACCTAATCAGGGAGACGCAGATAGTTGACCAAAAGCAAAGAGTTTATTAGAAATAAACAAGACGTCGAACTACAACTGGTGGTTGGACCGAGCCGTCCTCGTTCCTCACCGGGGTGATAGGAGAGCGCCGCCAGGTTGCCAGAAAGGCGGAGCGTTATAGTGGAAGCGCACCGGGCCCACGTGCCTCCATTTAGGACGATCACCACCTCTGGTACCTGCTGGCTTAAAGGAACATACACAAGTAACCCAGATAGGGAACGTCACAGAGGCATTCCATCATGTTTTCTCCACTGGAAGGGATGTCAGCATGTCTTGTCTACTATAGTGGCATCCTGCTGCGTTTCTCTCTGATATGGGGGCATTAAGGGGGGTTGCGGTTGGTAAATGTGCTGTAGGACAGAGGAAATGTGTGCGATTCCTCCAGAAAGCAGAAAAATGCAGCAGCAGCTCTGCTCGTATTGTTTCATGGTCTCCGTCTCTTTTTAAAAACCACAAGTCTAAACACACTTAGCCCCGTGGCCGGCCACAAAAGCCTGCTGTTCACCTCCTCCTGACCAACATGCACCCGTCATGTTTAGAAAATAAGCCTGCGGTCCAAAACACACAGCCGCCGCCACCGCTGAAATAAATCTCAATTTCCTTCGGCCACTTTCTTCATTTAGCAGTTTTGTAATGAGCCAATCACAGGCTTCTCCCAGAGACTCATTAACATACCATTAACATATGTGTCAGTAATGAGTAAATGAGGGTAACATGTGGATCAACCTCTGGTTAAAAGGTCTCACTGTGAGCCACACAGATTATTCCTGCGCCCAGCACACCCACATCAGATTTAATGGGGCTGTCAGAGAGGCTGAGGTGTGGTCAGCCATTTTCCAAATAATTACCCCTCAAAACAGAGACGTTATTGTGTCCAACGCCGGGCCTCCGAGAGAACGAGCTGAAGTACACGCTGGAGTACTGTGAATGCAGTGCAGAGCTGCTGCTTCTCTGACTGAAATACTGTTTATATACTCTGTTCGACGAGCTGAAACTTTAAGGTCACTGTCTGAAGAACAAGGAGGGAAACAGTCACACAAACACAGACAAAAGGTTTACAGCAACAATCCTTATTATTACCAATTCAAAAGAAATAATGAGAGGCATGTTGAACATTAATATTGCCTCACAGCAACACATGCAAAGAAAATGCACTAAAATCAACATAGTATATATATCTATATAGATCAATACAGTCTCATCTTAACTCTTAATAAAACACCAGTTTAATTGTTGATTTCTATTATTGATCTGAATCAAAGTAACTATAAATAATAAATGAATGTGGTGCAGTAAAAAGACGTAGTGGAGAAGAAGTATAACACAGCATGACTTATATAAGATCGTTGAGTAAAAGTACTCAACTGGTTCATGCGGAACTTTACTGTTTCTTTACTGAACTTTATTGTGTTTCTTTACTGAACTTTACTGTGTTTTTTTTACTGAACTACTGTTTCTTAACTGAACTTTACTGTGTTTCTTTACTGAACTCTACTGTTTCTTTACTGAACTTGACTGTGTTTTTTTTACTGAACTACTGTTTCTTTACTGAACTCTACTGTGTTTTTTTTACTGAACTACTGTTTCTTAACTGAACTTTACTGTGTTTCTTTACTGAACTCTACTGTGTTTTTTTTACTGAACTACTGTTTCTTAACTGAACTTTACTGTTTCTTAACTGAACTTTACTGTGTTTCTTTACTGAACTTTACTGTGGTTCTTTACTGAACTTTACTGTGGTTCTTTACTGAACTTTACTGTGGTTCTTTACTGAACTTTACTGTGGTTCTTTACTGAACTTTACTGTGGTTCTTTACTGAACTTTACTGTTTCTTTACTGTGTTTCTTTACTGAACTTTACTGTGGTTCTTTACTGAACTTTACTGTGTTTCTTTACTGAACTTTACTGTGGTTCTTTACTGAACTTTACTGTTTCTTTACTGAACTTTACTGTTTCTTTACTGAACTTTACTGTTTCTTTACTGAACTTTACTGTGTTTCTTTTCTGAACTTTACTGTGTTTTATTTACTGAACTACTGTTTCTTAACTGAACTTTACTGTTTCTTTTCTGAACTTTACTGTGTTTTTTTACTGAACTACTGTTTCTTAACTGAACTTGACTTAATTTTTTTACTGAACTACTGTTTCTTTACTGAACTTTACTGTGGTTCTTTACTGAACTTTACTGTTTCTTTACTTAACTTTACTGTTTCTTTACTGAACTACTGTTTCTTTCCTGAACTTTACTGTGTTTCTTTTACTGAACTACTGTTTCTTTACTGAACTCTACTGTGTTTCTTTACTGAACTCTACTGTGTTTCTGTAATGAACTTCACTGTGTTTTGTACTGAACTTCACTGTGTTTTGTACTGAACGTTACTGTGTTTTTACTGAACTCTACTGTTGTGAGTTCCTCATTAACATGACTTAAATGAAGGAATGTAAATGTTTCATGTTGTTTTAGTTATTTGTTATTGTTAAACAGCTAATATGTGATCCTTCTATCATTTTAATTTGTCTTTAATTTCTTACTTTAATGTTTATTTGTTTGTGTCTTTTTATCTTAGTTTTGGGTGAATCAGTTTTCAGGAATAGTTGTATTAATTCTTTCTGATTCTGGAGCTGAT
The DNA here is from genome assembly GCF_949748355.1 of Melanostigma gelatinosum. Classification (NCBI taxonomy): domain Eukaryota; kingdom Metazoa; phylum Chordata; class Actinopteri; order Perciformes; family Zoarcidae; genus Melanostigma; species Melanostigma gelatinosum. The sequence continues at coordinate 529,472 of NC_136655.1, read as the reverse complement.
TGATTGATTAATTAGGTAACTGGTCACCTGGTTTCTGTTGTTGCTGATGAGTCTCTTGACGCTGTGATTGTTCGGTTGGACCAATGAACCTGTTGGTTCCACCTGTGTGACGTTCACTGACTCTTTATCTGCTGTTTCTTCTGACACTCAGATGAAGAACTTGTATACCATGGAGACGAACAGGTCCTCCCTGATGTATTTATGCAGGTTCATGCAAAAAGAAAAACTGCACACAAATATTTGTTCAAGTTAAAGAAAAAAAATGAGTCAGAAGATCTCGAGCTGCAGCATAAAGTTCATCAGTGAGACTACCAATGTTTCTTTAAATGAGTCTGTTCATCTGATCACAGATCAGCCTGCAGCCTCTGACTCCATGTAAATGTATTCTGTTGTGAAACAAACATCCATTTGATCACGTGGTCACCGACAGAGACCCACAACACCATTACAGCATGCGGGGGGAATGCTGGGCCGGGATTGGTTGGCAGGGGCGGACAGGTACGAGTTGTTTGATTGGTTCAGACCACACAGAGCCGACGCTCGGTTTCCTCTTCTAAATATTTGGTGCTGTCTGCAGGCTGCAGCTGGTGTGTGTGCGTGTGTGTGTGTGTGCTTTAATTACAGTGTTGCCAGTAAATATCTTCTCTTTCATGTGGTGCTACCTGTCTGCAGGTATTCCTCTGTTTGCATCTTCTGAAAGAATCTGATGCTGTAAGTTTAGATTCATGTAAGAGATGAAGACAGACAGATAGACACACATACAGACACACAGACAGACACACAGACACACAGACAGACAGTCAGACAGACAGACAGACTCACAGACAGACAGACAGCTAACATTAGCTGACATGAAGAGAACCAACAATAAAAACTAATTTCTAATCAAAGTCACAGACGTGGTGGAGAGAAACTGAAGAAAAAGAATGAGCCGAACAAGATGAAAATACTGATTTTTATCTACTTTAAATATTTATTTATTTATTAATTCCTATTCCGCCGTTATTCTTGAAATAATAAAATATATCTTGCACAAGAGCTCCATTTATATTTAATGGAACAAACTGTGTCATTTGAGATCTTTTTCTGACTTTCCCACACAACAAATTAACATCCAGGTGTGTGTTTACCTGTGATCTCACCTGACCTGTGATGTCACCTGACCTGTGATGTCACCAGGACTCCTTCCTGTTCTGCACTACAAAGAAACCACAAACAGATTTCATCCAGCAAGTCTGAACGGTAACGGAACATAACGTAACTCAAACTTTAACGGAGGGAAATGAAGACGCTGTAGACATCTTAACGCTGTTTGGCCAAGACTCGACACGTCAAAGATGTTTTATAGCGAAGATCACGACATCACCTTTTCTCCTCGTCTCACTCCAATCTGAGAAACGTTGGCTAGCCAGTTGACCCCCCCCCCCCCCCCCCCCACACACACACAAAAAAAACTCTACGGATCTACACGATTCACGTGGATGACATATTTTTGATTCAAAACGGTGATTCATTTCACAGAAAAGTGACAAGTTTGCAGGTATGAGCTTATCTAAGGTTCCGTTAGCTACCTGCCTTGCATTAGTTTCAAACCTGTGCTTTGTAACAGTACATTATTTTATTGTTGGCTAAAAATCATCACCGTATTTCATAATGTCATGAATAACATTAGCTGGTTAATTAATTTGGCAAGTTAGCCAATGAACAAATCCACTCAGATAGTATTTTACTCGCAATAACGTTAGCAATAAGTAAGCTACGGTTAGCCAGCAAGCTGTAACTTAGATACGCTGCATGGATCTGGTGTTGGTTGCTTCACAACGTTAGCGGAGGCCAGCCAATTTACCAGCCAGAAGAGCCCCAGGAATCTGGATGAATTAGCTGACGTTATCCATAAATAGCATTAGCAATGCTATACGTCACCAACGCTATACGTTCAGAACCACCACATCCTTTGGATGGCTGTTATACGAAACCGAGACCGTCGGGGAAAGTCTCTGTTTTTCAGTTACGTTACAATCCTTTCATGTGTAAATATATAAAAATCTAAACTTTGACTCTGTTAGATGATTTTGTTTACGGTTGATGTTATTATCTGGACTTTTTCTTATTCTCTTTAGTTTGTCTCTCCCTCGTCCTTCATGGGTGGCAGAACATTTAAGGAGGGTTGAAGCTGCAGAATAAAGTTTTGGGATGAATTTAGCATCACAGCTGGTTTTAGGAGGATACAAGAACAAAGCCAACATGGATGAGTCTGCACTCATTTCCACTAAATTACAACCAAAAAAAAAGGAAATGTCTGTCTGATTAATATTTCTTGATTTAGTAAGTAATCGTCTTTGTCAGCTATAAATTTTGAAAAGACTTCAAACGGCTGCAGCCACATATTTCACACTCGGTTAGAAAAATCCCACAGTCGGCATCTTCACCGTAGGCTCCGGCTGGAGGTTTTTACAGTTCTACATTTCAAAAAGGCCCCAAAAGATTCAGCCAAAAAACTCCAGATTCCAGTATATCCAACAATGCAAGATAAGCAAATATACCTGGCCCTCAGGAAGTGGAGCTGCAGCCAATGGAGCGCTGATTTACAGGCTGATGAGTTGAGGAGCCTCCTCTGGGACGGAAAGCTCTCCAAGACCGGGGAGGATTAGTTCCTTTCAGGAGTCCTATAATTAGGCCTACATCTGTACTCTGGCTGCTCGGCATGCTGGGAGAGGTAATTTACGGATGTGTGTGTGTGCTGGTATAAATTCTTCTTGGCCTCCGGTGAAACAGCCAACAGTGGAGATCCCAGCAATAGACTTGTGGAAAGCACTGGGATTTTACAATCATAAGTTTATCGGCAAATAACTAAGGAACTCTGAAAACAATTCAAGATTTGACATATTATCATCTTATAAAGTACTTGTGGCCAACATGTTAGCAAACAACAATTTAAATGTTATTCCAAACCATATTCAGCAATGTGAAAACACATGAAAACACGTGTTTCACACAAAAACACAATCAGACTTCCATGGATCAATGAGAACTAAGCTAATTAGCTACAAACAGCTAACATATAAGAAGATACATGCAGCTAAAGTTGGATAAGTTAACTGTTACATGCAACTATTAATCATCTTTAATCATTTTTAATAATTAATCAATCTTTAATAAACCCAACAACAAGCACTCATTTATAAGACAAGTCTGATTCTGAAACCTCTTTGAAATCACAATACAACAGTTTGCTTATTAATGCTGATCCCAAACCAAGTGCTGCATTGATTAAAGTTGAGTTCCAGGTCTGTGTGTGGTCCTCTTGTTGTCACACTATTGTCACTATTGAAGCTGAGTCACCGGATCGCTTTGTGTCTGTTTGTTTTGGATCACTCTCGTGAATATTTGATTTCTTTTACTGCTTCACTTCCTCGTTTGGTTTCCTTCACTGTTGGAGGAGGTGAACTCCAGCAGAGGTTCACAGTCAACCTGAAATATTAAAGGCAATGAAGGCGATCATTGATCGATTTACTCAGCGGTGAACAATAAGTATTACTTCCAAAACATCAACAACAAACTAAGTAATTTAACACGAGACTTTTACCTGCAACACGAAAGATGTGTTGCTCACAACAAACTCACAATCAGTGTGAATATAACACCTGAGCTGAGACCAGATACATAATATAGATAAATACCGTACAGTAGATACATGAAACTGCACATTGTGGTTCATTCTGACTTCCTTTCATTTGAACTACGATATTATTTTCTTTCCTTAGCAGAACTGAGCCTCCATACCAAACCTACTGTATGTGGACAAAACAGTCGAAGTCAATAGTTAAATGTGAGTTTGACAACATCTGCAGAGTTTCTAATGACACTGAAGGATTGAGAGGAAAGAGCTCTGTATCCAAAGGAAATATTGATAAAGTCCCTCATGAAAAGTTGACACTTCATCAGATCATAAAGATCCTCCTCGTTCTCTGCTCCTAAACGCACCAATCACACTTCAACAATATAACTTTATTAACAAGCCTTGGGAACACAAACGGAGTGCTTCTTCTGAGCTGTGGAGAGAAAATCCTTCATTCAAATAAATAGAAAGTGTGGAAAAACATTCAGAGAAGAAGTAAAGAAGCAGAAACATGATCCCAAATATACAAAAGAAAAGGTTTCATCGGTTCTCTCAGGAGGAAGGAAGGAAGAGATAAGGAAGGAAGGAAGGAAAAGAAAAGGGAAGATAGAAGAAGGAGGGAAGTAAAGGGAAGAAATAAGGGAGGAAAACACAAGGGATGAAGGAAGGAAGGAAACAAGAGGGGAGAGGGAAGGAAGGAAGGAAGCATGAGGATAAACTCCAAGGAATGAAGGAAGGAAAAAACAAGAGACATATGAAGGAGGGAAGGAAGGAAGCTAGGCAGTGAAACAAGGGAATAGTAAAGAGGAAAGGACGTGAGGAGGGAAGAAAGTAAAAAGGGAAATAAATAAATTCCAACCAAAACAAATCCTTAAAACTATTTAATGTTTGAATAATGAGGTTTGGTTTGAAGGATCTGAAACAGACGCTGTTTGGTGAGTTTTCAGTATTTGAATGTGTTGTTGTTGAGCGGCTACAACAGATCACATACCTGTCTCTGTGACATCACATGTTGAGAGTCTACCTGAGTTGACCAGTAATGATAACCATGCACAAAACGTTAAAGTAGATTGGTCCAAGCTCACAGAAGATGATTTCTTACATTACAACTCACAAACTGATAAGAGCCGAAGTAATATTGAATTACCACTTGATGCAATTCTGTGTGGCAACATTAACTGTAAAAACAAAAAACACAATAGTGATCTATGCCTAATGTATGATACAATTGTGAATTGTCCAAATAATGTCAGTGAATCATTCTGCAAAAAAAGGGCTAAACAACATCATCTTAGGCCAGGATGGAATGAATATGTGTCTGAACTCCATCTAGAGCTAGAGAAGCTTTTAAAAACGGGGTTTTATCAGGAAAAGCAAGACATGGTCCAGAGTGTGAACACAAGAATCACACAAATGCCAGATTTAAATATGCTGTGCGCTTCATTAAAATAAATGAACAGGCTATTAGGGCAAACTCCATGGCCAAAAGCTTCAGAGAATAATGTCTCTGATCTCTGGAAAGAGGTTACGGTTGCCAATAACACTAAGATGCCCGGCCATCCAGCATGATGGGGCTACTGGTTCGGACAGTATTGCAGATCTGTGGAGTAAACATTATAGGGATATTTTCAACAGTGTGAAGAGTGACACATTTAATATTGGTGATGTTTCTCATGTTGCTGGTGTGTGTATTGGACCTGATGATGTGCTGGATGCCATTGAGCATGTGGCCTTGACCAAATAACAGCAGAACATCTGAAGCATGCGAGCCATATGATTTCAGTTTTACTTGCAATGTGTTGTTCTGGATTGTTACTGCATGGTGTACTTCCTGATTCTATGCTGACTGTTGTGTTAGTGCCAGTGATCAAAGATAAAACCGGTAAAATATCCAGCATTGAAAATTACCGACCAATTGCTCCTGCTAGGGTACTCTCTAAAGTATTAGAACAAATTCTCTTAGACAGGCTTCAAGAATACATAATAACCACTGACAATCAATTTGGTTTTAAAAGTAAACAGCACAGACTTATGCATATACGCACTGAAGGAAGTTGTTAGTAAGTACAGGAGACATAACTCTACAATGTTGATGTGTTTCCTGGATGCATCTAAAGCTTTTGAGCGAATTAATCATGGTAAATTGTTTATCAAGCTACAGAGCGAGGGGTCCCTCCATACTGGACTATGATTTTGCACTTTTGGTATTCACATCAAACCATGCGAGCGAGGTGGCGTCAGAGTGTATCTGCACCCTTCCGAGTGACCAATGGCGTCCAACAAGGTGGAATACTGTCACCTGCTCTTTTTAATCTATATATGGATGATCTTTCCAAAAAACTAAAAGAGTGTAAGACAGGATGTATGGTGGGGAAAGTCTTGTGAACCATCTGATGTACGCTGCTGACTTAGTGGTCCTGTCTCCTTATAGCGCTGGTTTACAGTCTGCTCACGGTGCGGCGTGCAGTATGACATCAAATTCAACTCTGAAAAGAGTGTTATCGTGATTGCTAAAACCAAGGAGGATCAGAAGATACATTTTCCCTCATTTGTTATGGGAGGTCAAGAGCTAAATGTGGTGCACAAAATTAAATATTTGGGTCACATCATCAGGAATGACCTCAGTGACTTGTTTTTAACTGCAATGATCACACTTGTGTCTTGGTGTCCTCGTATTGTATTTTATATATTCTTGTATTTGTTTTTTTGATACTATATGGACTCATGAGTCTGAAATAAAAGTTGATTTACTCTCTTTGTTCAGACCTGAGGAGACATTTTCCTTCATGAGACCAGCGACACCAAAGTCCTGGTTCCAGACGGCTTCATGAGGTCTGATGAGTTCAGTCAGGAGCTCAGACTGATGATCAGCTGATCGCATTAGAAGACAGAGAAGGAAGGGTTGATGTTTGGTCATCATAAGAAGCAGATACACAGTATATTTATTCATATATATTTATATATGTTATAAACCGAGTGAATCAAAGTCCCTCAGACCCTGCAGCCCAGCACTCTAGATAATAATAACAATGTGTTTCTCCTGCTTACATCTGCACAAACCAACACATTGTTTACTGACATTCCCTGAAAGCATCACATGTCTCACTTCTCTGTCACATTGAGCTGAAAAACAAACGCTTTCTTAGATGAAGTGTTGAGCTGTTGCAGAGACGAAGTCGACGTCTCCGTCCGAACCAAACAAAAAGACGTTTGAAAGTGTTGCAGTGGAACAATCATCAGATATTCCTCTGATGCTTCTGTGTTCGGTCACTCTGAGCAGATGTGGAGGTCTTTGTGGAAAAGTTGAAACGTTCCCGTGATATTTACGCTCAGAAAGGTCCGAGTCCTGCAGAGTCTGGAATATTTGAAAAGCTTTTGGCTCCAGGCCATGGCTGGAATATGGAGGAGGAACACAGAGAAGCAGCTGAATGATGAATGATGATCCACAGATCAATCAGTGTGGCTCTGGTCCCAGGAAAAGGATTCGTAAACTCCTCTGGGTCCAACACCAGAGTGGAGGATTATGACGAATCCTTCAAGTACACATGGATCAGGTTCACAGGACCAGTACCATCCAGATTCACCTCAGAGCATGAAGGATGCAGGTGTGCATCAGGAAACTCAAAGTTCAGATGGACAAGCTGCAGGTCAACAGTTTCCATCAACAGAAAACATATTGTTAGTTTTTGTTTTTAAAAGATAACGTGACAAAGACAAAAACTCGACAAGACGCAGCAGGAACCAATCAGATCCAAACAGGAAGACAATTCTGAGAGATTTCTGTATGGATTCTCAATCTCAACCGCCTGTTCTTTAAGTGAAGCCAAAGCTCCACGTGTTAAAGCTGCATTCTCTCTAGTGTCCACCAGGGGGCGACTCCTCTGGTTGTATAGAAGTCTATAGAAAATGACTCTACTTCTCTCTTGATTTATTCCCTCAGTAAACATTGTAAACATGAGTTTATGTCTCAATCTCTAGTTTCAAGTCTTCTTCAATACAGCATGATGTTCATTTAGTACATTATGGTCCATTTAGAGTCACACAGACCATAAAGCAGGGGATGCTTTAGGGCGGGGCTACACGCTGATTGACAGGTCTCTAATAGACCATAAAGCAGGGGATGCTTTAGGGCGGGGCTACACAGTGATTGACAGGTCTCTAACAGACCATAAAGCAGGGGATGCTTTAGGGCGGGGCTACACAGTGATTGACAGGTCTCTAGTAGACCATAAAGCAGGGGATGCTTTAGGGCGGGGCTACACAGTGATTGACAGGTCTCTAACAGACCATAAAGCAGGGGATGCTTTAGGGCGGGGCTACACAGTGATTGACAGGTCTCTAACAGACCATAAAGCAGGGGATGCTTTAGGGCGGGGCTACACAGTGATTGACAGGTCTCTAACAGACCATAAAGCAGGGGATGCTTTAGGGCGGGGCTACACGGTAACAATAAAAAAACAAGATGTACAGTTGAGCCTCAATGTAGAACTGAGTTTGTCAAGTTTCCTTTAACTTGTTTCATGTGATCGATGTAGTGCTTTGATTTTTTTGTTGTATTTTTGTAACTTTGAGATATTTTGTGTTCTTTTGTTTCTTATGGGTTGTGGATCCATTATCTAATAGATTATAAATCCTGTCCAACCAATTATCCAATGAGAATCGTACACTTGTTCTTGTGTTTGATTTTTGTCTTTGTTCTTTTCATCTCTGTGTCTTCATGAAAGTCACTTTGCTTCAGTTCCTTCTTTTACAATTTGTTATAAAAGTCGAACAAACCTCTGAGCTGAGTCCTGGTTTGGAGTTTGATTTCATCAAATCAAGAGCTGCTTCAGAGGAACCGTGACATTAAAGGTGTCTCCTTTGTGTCTCCAGAGCTAGCTGATTCTTATTGAACCAGAAGAAAGTGAGGAAACGGGTTATAGGTCAAACACGGGGAAGAACAACCTTGTGTGTTGAACCTTTGGTTACAGATTGACTTTGATGGATCTCTCTACTGTGGAGTGTAATGAACATTTCAGCCTCTAGGAGATGCTCTGCTTTGTCAGCTTTGTTGTTGATGTCTTTTCCTGTTATTTTACGAGCCGGTGTTGTTTTTCAGAAGAGGCGTGGAGCGTCTCAGCTTCTCGTTTACGACCCAGGAGAGTAATTTGACTTAAAATGTTTTGTCTACTTAGCACTTAAGAATACAGCTATGATGACATGACATCCCACAGGATGGAATGACATGAAAACCACAGAGCTGCTCACTGCAATCAACTGTAGTCTTCTTATTACATGGAAACTCATCCAAGCATCAGTTATTCACTCTTTAGAGACCGCTCCTGGGTTATTGGTTCATATTAGATGCTGACTGACTCACAGATAGATCCTCTAAGGTTCAGTTAAAGTCAGTTATGTATACTTTACATAATAATATATATACTTTTGACTTTTTATTATGATGAGAAATTGTGAGACAGTCTAGATGATGCATAAATCAAAATATATAAATATAAATCCAATGTCTAAATTATGAGATACAAAGACAAAGAAATACAAAGTATGAGTCAAAATCATGATGTAATAAGTCAAATACGAATCAAAAAATAACAGAAAAACAAGACAAAATGAATTTTAAAAAACAAGTGAAAAATACAAATATATATATATCAATATATATATATATATTTATACATATAAATATATATTTCTATATATATATATATATATATAAGTGAAAATGTTGATTTAGTTCATTCAAAATGTATTTAATACAAAGTGGTAGTTATGAGATAGTAATTTATATTATGGCTGGAAGAAAGATTTTGAGTTACTAAATCAAAAATACGCATCATAACAATGATGACTGGTCTCAGGCTAAAGTAATGCTTTAGAGTAGGTCTGTAGTCTGATGAAATATATGTTTTATAGTATAATATAATAAATGTCTTTGACTAAATGGTTTTAGTTATTTGTCATCAAACTTCTCATGTATTTGTATTCTCTTGTTTTTAAAGTGTTACTCTTCTATATGTTTATGTTCCACAATCTTTACATTTTGTATTTTTAATGGAGCATTTTTAACATTTCATCTGTTTTTTTATTTAATTGTTCCTGTCAGCAATGGGCTCCATCACTCTTCATGTCCTCTACTGCTCTCTGAGGTGATCAATCTGTATCTAAAAACATCAGCAGACTGAAGCTCTGCACACATGAAGCTGCACGAGTCTGTGCTGTTTTAACAGAAGAAGAAGTGTGGACCCACGCGCCGCTGGAGGCCGTCCAGGCCGTCCAGGCCCGGCTCTGGGACTTTGGAAGGAGTTTTCCCAGCGCCGTGCGTCAGCCGGTGGGTCCGGAGGGGGACGCGCCCTTCTGCAGCGCCGATTGCATCACGGCTGCTGTCAACATCAAACCAGAGCTGCAACGCGGCTGAAGGCGTGGGCGGCGTGACACATCCACTATATATCTATATATATATATACATATATATATATACACACACACACTCACACATTCCAGCTCCGGAAATAAAAGGACGCACGCCGTGCTGCACAGCTCCACAGAGCAAAGAAAGCTGCTACATTTACACACATGTCAGCGCCAAGCTGTATATTTAGAGCACATCAAGAACAGATCAACTGCGTCAGTCACAGAGGAAACACCGGGAAGTTGGTCATCAGAAGAAAGGCTGCTGCAGCTCTGAGGAAGGTTAATGGGCCTCTGAACTGAGCTCAAAGACCACAACACAGACCTCGGGGTCTGAACCCAGCAGGCCTTCACACAGAAAACACCTTCGAACAGATTACCAGTCTGGACTCGTGTTTCACTCTGGGTGATGATTGTGAAGCTGAAAATAAAGAAATGAATAATGTACATGATATTAGAAGGTCTGACTGTAAAAAGGCTCAGCTCCCGGCAGCATGTCCTCCTCCAGGAGCAGAGTTTCTCCTCTCTGCTGGAGATACAAGTCGTATTGCTGGACCCGCTGGAGGGAAGGGGAGCACAGGCGGACCAGGACTGAGGGGCAGACTGTCACAACCTGCTGCAGTGAAAGGAGAGGTTTTCTAAAGGGAGTCTGGTGAAACACGACCGCATCAGCCCACATGGGGCGCCAGAGCCAACACAACATGAAGATTCCTCGTAGTAACTTTAACAGTCTATTCATTTTTCTTTTGCACAATTATATCAGATTATGAAAACACTTGACTTGCATAAAGATATTGTATGTTTTCTCTTTTATATGTGTATAGATGCACCTTAATGTTCAATGTCTTCAGTTCAGTTCTATCTTCCTGTAAACGTTGAGCAGCATTGAGAGCTGCTCGACTCACATTCCTTCAGCCTGTTCACATACTTGGCCTCTAAAGCTGACGACTTGTTTTCTGTCCAGGACGACGACACCAAAATCAGATTTTTCAATTTGATCTTGTGCGTGTGATGCAACACGCCGAGCGACTCCTTTAGGGCTCCGTGAGCTGCAGCACTTGAAAGAAGAGAAACAGATGCAGTGATTTATTTCATCAGACAGCTCTGCATGAGTTCACTGTCTGACCTGAAAACTGCAGCATTAAACTCAACCGGTCGACATTTAACTACCGGTCCCCGGTGGGAAAGAGGGAGAGGGGTTATAATTGGAGGGACCTCCACGCTGCCAAACATGTCAACATGCCCGTTAAAGAGCCAGATGGCTGGGCTTTGATCCGGATTCATGTGCCTCACCTTCCCTGATTGTCTCAGAGACTGGCGTCGCTGGTTTCCAGCCTGCCGGCCTGAATCTTCTTCATCCACCCTCCTCTTCGCCTTCAGCATCCACCCGTCATTCCTCCACAATGTGCACTCGAGAGAAGCCGAATAAATATCACCAAGGGTTTAAGGACAGACGACAAAAGACAGGAAAAATCGGTGCTAACTAGCTTAGCAACCGGAAGAATGGGAAAATAATATTAACATTCTGACCTCTGATCATTAAACATGATTCTCCACATTGATCTTTTCACACCGTATGAATAGCATCATTTTATTATGTGAAACCACAGCATTTATATATTTTTAGATTTAACTTTCAGTGTTTCAGTTTGTTGTTGAGAATTTTCTTTTAGACATCACTACTAACTAAAACTGAAAAGGATAACGTGAATACGCCATAACTAGCCGTTAGGAAGCTAGCTAACTTGTGGCTGGCTAGAGCTAGCATGTTTTCCTGCTAGCTGTCATGCTAGGTGATGCTAGCTCTACAGCTAATAATAATATGGAAATTGTAATTCACCTGCTACATCTCTGTAAATAGATCTTTTCACCAAAACTCCTTTCAGATTTACTTAACTTTTCAGGCTCATATGTGCCAAGAGTTAATGCTAAAGCTAGCATGCTAATACCGGTTTAGTTAGCATGTTTAAAGGCTTAAAAACAGAACAGGAAGTCAAGACGGGAGACAATCAAAGTCATTAGAATTCATCTTTACATGAACATTTATAATCCGTTTTGATGTTTGTAGTCTGAGATTCCACTGTTAAATGCTTTGATTGTGAAATATTATATATATGTGTGTGTGTGTGTGTGTGTGTGTGTGTGTTCACTGGGGCTATTGTTATTTTATTCCTCAGTGTTTGCGTTGTGTTTTGTGTTTGGGGCGTCTCCGCCGGCTTCACCATCCTGATTAAACACAAAGACATGAAGAACTCTACCTCCTCCGTCATTTGCCATCTCAATTTGTTTTGAGGCCACTAACACGTCTGCTGGTTTGCCTCAGTGAAGCTGTTAACACACAGCACATTTTTACATGCTGCCATTAAAAGCCACACTCTTTTATTTTTAGCATGGCTCCGTGACTTTGGATTGAGAGCTTCAGAGAGGACTGCCAAAGGTCCACTGGAACCAGGACTTTCACAGCCGCGGAGCCAAATCCTGCAGGACGACCACCCCACCCTCCAGCTCCACACAGCAACACAATGTCATTATGAGAAAATGCTGAAACTTAAAGTAGACGTTGGTTTTTCTCATCAGCTGGCAGAGCTCCGACGCTCCAACAGATCCACCAACCAAAACCCCAAAGAAAACCCCCCAACCCTCCACCCAGGACCATCATCTGACACCCACACTGGGACCCAGAGTCTCAGTCTCATCTGTGGTCAGAGGGAACCACAGAGGGTTTGAACCGTCTGACACTCAAGATAAACAGTCGACTGAAGTCACATTAACGAGTCCAAAGACACACTTTTAAAAATGTTAAATCTTTTATTAAATCATGTTTCATGTTTCAGATGAAGGAACGTTCACAAAAATCTCTTCTATGATCCAAGAAGAGTGCAACATTAGTCTGTGTGGGAAAAGCACTATTATTATAAGTAATATTATAAATACTGTGTGTATATTTAAGGTCGGCTACATGTATTTTCATACGTATATTGATATATTTTTAAGATTGTAAAATACGTGTCAACAACATAAAATCTATATCACTTATTTAATAATTTGTTCCACTTCCTGTGTTTTCATACCGGTTTACTTTGCTTGTTGTCTATTAATGTAATTGTAATAATTAATATATCCATGAGAGATGAGTTGTGTAATTATTAGGAGACGAAAATGAAACTATTCGATCATTTCTCCACCAAATGTGAAGGAAAGTGAAATTAAAAACAAAACGTACTCTCATCAAAGTAACTCACAAAGTTTTCTTTTCTTTAGACCAAATGATCAATTCAGAAAATAATCTGCAGAATAATCGACAATTAAAAGAATCAATACATACCGAATCAGTAGCAAAGTACACTTCAGGTATCAAAAGTAAAAGTATTCATTAAATCAGCCGAGTGGCCCATTATAGTATATTTTATAAGAGTACTTTCCTTCATGGTGCATACAGGAATGTTTTATCTGTTCAGTCTGTAAACGCTTCATGTTTTAGAAGTTGATCAAATGTTAATATTGATCCAAAGTGATCAGTAACTCCAGCTGTCAGATACATGTAGAAATGTAAAAAAGTACAACTTCCAACTTTAGAAACACTAGTTCTTAACTGTACTAAAGTACAGATACAATATACATATATATATATATATATATTGTATATATATATATATATGTATATATATATATATTGTATATATATATATATATATATATATATATTGTATATGTATATATATATATTAGTGCTGGGCAACGATTACAATTTTGAATCGCGATTAACGGCATGATTGTTCTGTGATTATGTCACAGCTCTGCCCCTTCGCTCCTGTCTCTTTATTTCTCACTCACCAACTCATTCAACCTGTCAGCACAACTCCCCTCACCTCATCAGCCCCCATATCAACTCCTGCCTCTCAGTCACTCACTGCCAGGTCATTGTCATGTCTACCCGCCCGGTTTCCCCGTCCTGTTCCCGGTTTCCCCGTCCTGTTCCCGTTTTCTCCGTCCTGTTCCCGGTTTCTCCGTCCTGTTCCCGGTTTCCCCGTCCTGTTCCCGGTTTCTCCGTCCTGTTCCCGGTTTCCCCGTCCTGTTCCCGGTTTCTCCGTCCTGTTCCCGGTTTCCCCGTCCTGTTCCCGGTTTCCCCGTCCTGTTCCCGGTTTCTCCGTCCTGTTCCCGGTTTCCCCGTCCTGTTCCCGGTTTCCCCGTCCTGTTCCCGGTTTCCCCGTCCTGTTCCCGTTTTCTCCGTCCTGTTCCCGGTTTCTCCGTCCTGTTCCCGGTTTCCCCGTCCTGTTCCCGGTTTCTCCGTCCTGTTCCCGGTTTCCCCGTCCTGTTCCCGGTTTCTCCGTCCTGTTCCCGGTTTCCCCGTCCTGTTCCCGGTTTCCCCGTCCTGTTCCCGGTTTCTCCGTCCTGTTCCCGGTTTCCCCGTCCTGTTCCCGGTTTCCCCGTCCTGTTCCCGGTTTCCCCGTCCTGTTCCCGGTTTCTCCGTCCTGTTCCCGGTTTCCCCGTCCTGTTCCCGGTTTCCCCGTCCTGTTCCCGGTTTCCCCGTCCTGTTCCCGGTTTCCCCGTCCTGTTCCCGGTTTCTCCGTCCTCTTCCCGGTTTCCCCGTCCTGTTCCCGGTTTCTCCGTCCTGTTCCCGGTTTCCCCGGCATGTTCCCGGTTTCTCCGTCCTGTTCCCGGTTTCCCCGTCCTGTTCCCGGTTTCTCCGTCCTGTTCCCGGTTTCCCCGTCCTGTTCCCGGTTTCCCCGTCCTGTTCCCGGTTTCCCCGTCCTGTTCCCGGTTTCCCCGTCCTGTTCCCGGTTTCTCCGTCCTGTTCCCGGTTTCTCCGTCCTGTTCCCGGTTTCCCCGTCCTGTTCCCGGTTTCTCCGTCCTGTTCCCGGTTTCCCCGTCCTGTTCCCGGTTTCTCCGTCCTGTTCCCGGTTTCCCCGTCCTGTTCCCGGTTTCCCCGTCCTGTTCCCGGTTTCTCCGTCCTGTTCCCGGTTTCCCCGTCCTGTTCCCGGTTTCCCCGTCCTGTTCCCGGTTTCTCCGTCCTGTTCCCGGTTTCCCCGTCCTGTTCCCGGTTTCTCCGTCCTGTTCCCGGTTTCCCCGTCCTGTTCCCGGTTTCTCCGTCCTGTTCCCGGTTTCCCCGTCCTGTTCCCGGTTTCCCCGTCCTGTTCCCGGTTTCTCCGTCCTGTTCCCGGTTTCTCCGTCCTGTTCCCGGTTTCCCCGTCCTGTTCCCGGTTTCTCCGTCCTGTTCCCGGTTTCACCGTCCTGTTCCCGGTTTCTCCGTCCTGTTCCCGGTTTCCCCGTCCTGTTCCCGGTTTCTCCGTCCTGTTCCCGGTTTCTCCGTCCTGTTCCCGGTTTCCCCGTCCTGTTCCCGGTTTCTCCGTCCTGTTCCCGGTTTCTCCGTCCTGTTCCCGGTTTCCCCGTCCTGTTCCCGGTTTCACCGTCCTGTTCCCGGTTTCGCCGTCCTGTTCCCGGTTTCCCCGTCCTGTTCCCGGTTTCTCCGTCCTGTTCCCGGTTTCCCCGGCATGTTCCCGGTTTCTCCGTCCTGTTCCCGGTTTCCCCGTCCTGTTCCCGGTTTCTCCGTCCTGTTCCCGGTTTCCCCGTCCTGTTCCCGGTTTCCCCGTCCTGTTCCCGGTTTCCCCGTCCTGTTCCCGGTTTCCCCGTCCTGTTCCCGGTTTCTCCGTCCTGTTCCCGGTTTCTCCGTCCTGTTCCCGGTTTCCCCGTCCTGTTCCCGGTTTCTCCGTCCTGTTCCCGGTTTCCCCGTCCTGTTCCCGGTTTCTCCGTCCTGTTCCCGGTTTCCCCGTCCTGTTCCCGGTTTCCCCGTCCTGTTCCCGGTTTCTCCGTCCTGTTCCCGGTTTCCCCGTCCTGTTCCCGGTTTCCCCGTCCTGTTCCCGGTTTCTCCGTCCTGTTCCCGGTTTCCCCGTCCTGTTCCCGGTTTCTCCGTCCTGTTCCCGGTTTCCCCGTCCTGTTCCCGGTTTCTCCGTCCTGTTCCCGGTTTCCCCGTCCTGTTCCCGGTTTCCCCGTCCTGTTCCCGGTTTCTCCGTCCTGTTCCCGGTTTCTCCGTCCTGTTCCCGGTTTCCCCGTCCTGTTCCCGGTTTCTCCGTCCTGTTCCCGGTTTCACCGTCCTGTTCCCGGTTTCTCCGTCCTGTTCCCGGTTTCCCCGTCCTGTTCCCGGTTTCCCCGTCCTGTTCCCGGTTTCTCCGTCCTGTTCCCGGTTTCTCCGTCCTGTTCCCGGTTTCCCCGTCCTGTTCCCGGTTTCTCCGTCCTGTTCCCGGTTTCTCCGTCCTGTTCCCGGTTTCCCCGTCCTGTTCCCGGTTTCCCCGTCTACCTGCCCTGTCTCGCTTCTGCTGGATTTTTCCCCTTCGTCTCTTGTCTTGTCCGTGGATTCACTGTGTTCCTCTAAGTTTCATGTTCTGATTTAAGTGTTCATTAAATTCCCGCTTCACTCTACTTCTGGTCTGGTCTGCGTTTGAGTCCTCAATCATACCCTGTGACATCATACCCTGTGACATCATACCCTGTGACATCATGCCCTGTGACATCATGCCCCGTGACATCATGCCCCGTGACAGATTAATCTCATTGTTATGGCAAAGTTCAATAATGAATTCAAAAGTAGTGTATTGTGCACTTTTATTTTAATGTGTTGCTATATGAACAAAAGGTCAATAACATTTGGTTTAAACACTTTAAACACATCAGGTTGTTGTTAGCAGCAGTGTTCCCTTTACACAGCAGCAGTTATAACACAGTTATAATGATTCTGATCATAGATATTCAGCCGGTGTTCACAACTTTATCTTCATGTGTGTAAGAGATGATATTTAAATATACACCTTGAAAACTGCAAACCTATCTACGTCATGTTGTTATGTTTGTTAGATTCTCAGTTGTGCTACTAAATGATGCTTATTATACATATTACAAACAAAATACTTTAAAAACTCTAAAACAATCATTTAAATTAATCATTTCGTTTTTGCTTCTTTTGGTATTTTGGTCAGACACGTGCAACGCTGATTACCGTAATATGTGTGTTATATTTGTTATAAATGTACGTTGGTACATAGAGGGTGATAAGAAGCTGTACATGGAGGGACTTAGGACCCAGGGGAATGTAGGTGAAGCAGACCTGTAGTCTGTACCTGGACAGTAACGTGCATGAGGAAGTTATGCTAATGCAGCAGCAAGATACGCCACACAAACAGCTGTTCACCGCTCGTTGCAGTTCTTGTGTTAAAAATGTCCGCTTCATAATTTGTAAAAAGCTGCATTAACGTGCGATAAAATAATTGTCGGCGTTAGTTAATGAATGCGTTAACGCGATAATAACGTGTTAACTATCTTGCCCAGTACTAATATATACAATACATAAGTACTTCCTGTCTCTGGTGTCCAGTTTGTTCCTTGAATGTACTTTTGGATTTGACCATGAAACTTGTTCTCAATTAAAATATGTCCGGAGACAATCGTCCATCTATTGATGAGAAAACCACAAACGAGGAGTCCGTCTGTAAAAGTACTCGAGACTCGACCGCTTTGAGTGACTCATGGAAACCAGAGCATGATGGGAAAATAACACAACAAAGGGAGTAATTCACAATAGAAAGAGGGGAAAGAGAGAGAACTCACAACAGATGCAGCTGTAATCAATACAGCAGCTTCACATCTGCTTCAGGCTGCTGGATGGAAGCATCTTTCCATCTGAGCGACCGTGAGGAAAACCAGACGTCAGCACTTTTTAGGGAGGTTCTCTTCTCTGTGGGAAACTACTGATAAACTCGGTGATCAATAAACGGAATCTACTGCAGCTAGGAAAGGAGTACGTTAGTGTTAGAAGGTTTCAGCAATAATTACATGAAAATATTTAAATTAGAAGCAGGTCATGGGACCAGAAGACTCAACCTGAAACAGACTCATGGAACATCTACACAAGCTGGCAATAATAAATCATTCATACATAAAAAAAGATCCCAAGGACGAGACAAAACCACGACAAAGATGAATCCCTTACTCTCTTTAAGTTAATGATGTAATTATTGCAGAATATTAAGGGAATATTTTGTAACATTAAGGATAAAATGTATGAATTCAAATACTTTCTAGTTCAAGTACTTTTTTCATAATATTATATATTATTAGGAAGTTTGGATAAAGAAAAGCCTCTTTTGAACAAATACTTTGTCTTTCATTCCCAAAGTCAGATGAGAAAACATCGGTTTCAAAAGTATCAGCGTGTAGCCCCGCCCCTAAAGCATCCCCTGCTTTATGGTATATCAGAGACCTGTCAATCACTGTGTAGCCCCGCCCTAAAGCATCCCCTGCTTTATGGTATATCAGAGACCTGTCAATCAGCGTGTATCCCCGCCCTAAAGCATCCCCTGCTTTATGGTCTATTAGAGACCTGTCAATCACAGTAGCCCCGCCCTAAAGCATCCCCTGCTTTATGGTCTATTAGAGACCTGTCAATCAGCGTGTAGCCCCGCCCTAAAGCATCCCCTGCTTTATGGTCTAGAGACCTGTCAATCAGCGTGTAGCCCCGCCCTAAAGCACCCCCTGCTTTATGGTCTATTAGAGACCTGTCAATCACTGTAGCCCCGCCCTAAAGCATCCCCTGCTTTATGGTCTATTAGAGACCTGTCAATCAGTGTGTAGCCCCGCCCTAAAGCATCCCCTGCTTTATGGTCTATTAGAGACCTGTCAATCACAGTAGCCCCGCCCTAAAGCATCCCCTGCTTTATGGTCTGTGTGACTCTAAATGGACCATAATGTACTAAATGAACATCATGCTGTATTGAAGAAGACTTGAAACTAGAGATTGAGACATAAACTCATGTTTACAATGTTTACTGAGGTAATAAATCAAGAGAGAAGTAGAGTCATTTTCTCATAGACTTCTATACAACCAGAGGAGTCGCCCCCTGGTGGACACTAGAGAGAATGCAGCTTTGACTCATGAAGCTTTGGCTTCAGTCTTTAGAACCGGAGGTTTTGGTCCGGGTCAATCAGCGTGTATCCCCGCCCTAAAGCATCCCCTGCTTTATGGTCTATTAGAGACCTGTCAATCACAGTAGCCCCGC
Source organism: Melanostigma gelatinosum (assembly GCF_949748355.1). Classification (NCBI taxonomy): domain Eukaryota; kingdom Metazoa; phylum Chordata; class Actinopteri; order Perciformes; family Zoarcidae; genus Melanostigma; species Melanostigma gelatinosum. Next base: position 510,401 of record NC_136655.1, on the reverse strand, counting down.
CCTAAAGCATCCCCTGCTTTATGGTCTATTAGAGACCTGTCAATCAGCGTGTAGCCCCGCCCTAAAGCATCCCCTGCTTTATGGTCTAGAGACCTGTCAATCAGCGTGTAGCCCCGCCCTAAAGCACCCCCTGCTTTATGGTCTATTAGAGACCTGTCAATCACTGTAGCCCCGCCCTAAAGCATCCCCTGCTTTATGGTCTATTAGAGACCTGTCAATCAGTGTGTAGCCCCGCCCTAAAGCATCCCCTGCTTTATGGTCTATTAGAGACCTGTCAATCACAGTAGCCCCGCCCTAAAGCATCCCCTGCTTTATGGTCTGTGTGACTCTAAATGGACCATAATGTACTAAATGAACATCATGCTGTATTGAAGAAGACTTGAAACTAGAGATTGAGACATAAACTCATGTTTACAATGTTTACTGAGGTAATAAATCAAGAGAGAAGTAGAGTCATTTTCTCATAGACTTCTATACAACCAGAGGAGTCGCCCCCTGGTGGACACTAGAGAGAATGCAGCTTTGACTCATGAAGCTTTGGCTTCAGTCTTTAGAACCGGAGGTTTTGGTCCGGGTAAAACTGAAAACAATGCTTCTTTTGAGCAATTTCTTCACATCCCCAGATCTCTATAAGTGTGATGTCATTATTACAGATATTGGGCTAAAATACGAGGATAATAAGTGTGTAAATATCCTTTAAGCTAGATCTGATGAGGGGAACTTACTGTGTACTAATACCTGTAGGAGGCAGCAGGTTAGCGTCTGTTTGAACCATCAGTGCCCTCCACTCGTTACCTAATGACTCCTTAGACAGATGGAGAACCAATGACCAGAGTCACAACAAGGCAGTGTGTAACTACTCTCACGTATCTATTCCAGCATGGTATTATCATTATAATCACAACGGCCCTGACACCACTTTCACTTCATTTCCTGCAAACAGCACTGACCCATGTGAATAAGAGACACGAAATAAATATGTAAAAGTAATGCCCATGGATCGGTTCTTCATGTGTCTCTGATAACCGACACCGAGTCCCTCCGGTCGGTCTGAGTGAGAATCCATATTGTTGTTCTGGAGAGATGCAACATAACGACAGTTAAATTAATACATGTGGGGAAATATCTGGAATCTGCTGCTGAAAGTCAAATGAAGGAAGTATCAGAGGAGTTTGGTCCAGTAAATCACTCCCTTATAATAAATAGCTTCAGTCTGAACACACTCAGACACATTTACTGTCCTGGAGTTGGAAGGAAATAATATGTGCACGTCCGATGGATCAGAGGAGACGAACAATGGGAACGTTTTATGTTCGCATGTGTTCGGGTTTAAACAGAAGGATGCGAGGCTTCAGCAGGCTGCAGGGAGATTTCTGCTTCAAGCTTCCTACTGCACACGCGCATCTGAAAAACGGAACTGGATCCGGTTTCAAAATTAAACAATATTTAATGTACGACACAAAGTTCACTTACAAACTGAGTCAACTATCAACAGTAATGTTCTGGAGAACAGAGACCACACGCACGCATCTCACTCACAGGTCTGAATCCAGGTGCTGAACCACGAGAGCGGATGTGGTCTGAGGAATGCTCTCCAGAACAGTCTCTCTTATGTCATAAAACGTGTGACTGATCCTCCATTGATCAGTGATTGGCTCCATTCTGTCCCCTCCCTGGATCGATCCTTTAGCGAAACATCTTCTCTCCTCGCAAAACATCTGTCTTGACTCCACCTCTGGTCAGCTTGTCCTCCCCACTGACCACATCCTCCATTTGCTGCATGTCTCATTCAGAATCCCTGTCTGACCCTCAAACTCTTCTTACTGTGTTTTAATACCTTTAGTGACTATACTTTTATGATTTAATACATTCAATTAGTTAATATACTGCAACACATAATATCTTCTATAAGCAAGAATATTGTAAACATATTGTGAGGAACATATTATTATTGTGACACTTCTACTCATCACTAGGGGGGTTATTGAATCCTACTTATAATGTGTTTAATACTGAAATTCTCCACACATGCTGATCGTTAGCATCCACACTGGTTCTGTTTTAGATATCGGCAGATAAAGATGTCCTCTTCAATACTTACGCTTCCATAAAGTCTAACGGTTGGTAGACCATCAAGAGTACACTAGAGTTTAAAACTCAACTCTTCCAACCTAAAGACTCATTTTTCATTCCTTCAAACACCTTCTAGAAAAGGTTGGTGTTTAGATATTTGTTCATATCCAAAAACAGACAAAACCTTCATGATTAAAACCTTATTTTTTAATAATAATAATAATTTTGCCGACGCTAGAGATGTTTGCATCAGATATTCATGGTAAGATACTTGATAACTCCAGATAATGATAATTGTGTTCACTTGTACAACTTAAACCAAACTTCTCTACTTAAACGTCTACAGTACAGATTAATACGAGCTGATATCTTACTCATAAACCAGGTTCAACATGTGGTGGAGAGACTGAAACCAGAAGAGAGCAGAACATGTTGAAACGTCAGCATAGTTCAGACTCATTGTTAAAGTTTAAACACTTCCTCTCAGAGCTTCAGTCGATCTGTCATTTAAAATCAAAACGGCGAGCGATCATCAATAATAGTGATTATTATCCAGTTGGATCTCCTGGCTGACAGAGAGGAGAAAAGGGAGGATAGTGAATCATTAAATCCTCACTAAGCTCTGGTCTTTGAGGCACAGAACTTCCATTACCAATAAAGAAGGAAATGAGACTGATTCTTCCTGTGTATGGACATCCAGCTGAGCTGCTACCTGCCGTCCATCAGTGCTCCATGAAACCAGAACATCCTGCAGCTGATTACAGGTTGATCCTCCATCACTGACACCTGAAGGACACAATTAATGTATGGGAAGAGAAGAAGAAAGAAGGAAACAAGGAGAGGAGGAAGCAACTGATGAAAATAGAAGAAATAAACAGAGAGAATGAAAAAAGGAAAGACCCTGAAAAACAATCGGTTCGGTTTAGGCAGCAAACTACTCGGTTAAGGTTAGAAAAAAGATCGTGGATCATGGTTTATGTTATGACAGTCACAACGTAATGTAATGACGTAGCGCAACGACGTAGCGCAACGACGTAGCGCAACGACGTAGCGCAACGACGTAGCGCAACGACGTAGCGCAACGACGTAGCGCAACGACGTAGCGCAACGACGTAGCGCAACGACGTAGCGCAACGACGTAGCGCAACGACGTAGCGCAATGACGTAGCGCAACGACGTAGCGCAACGACGTAGCGCAATGACGTAGCACAACGACGTAGCGCAACGACGTAGCGCAACGACGTAGCGCAACGACGTAGCGCAACGACGTAGCGCAACGACGTAGCGCAACGACGTAGCGCAACATAACCTAACAAATAACAACAATGTAACATTGTAACAAGAGCAAATGAATGCCCTTAAGTCACATTACTGGCTAGTGTTACTCGTTATTATACACATGACCTTTAATGACGATCACTCATTAGACTACACTCACTCTGACTGAATGCAAAAAAAACAAACATTCAACTTATCTGTGTTTAGTAGAAACAACATTTCCTGGAGACTGGGCTGTCTTTAATATTTGTATCAAACATTTATCTTGTCAAGTATGAAATGCAAACTAGAAGGTTTCCCTCTTCAACGTGTAGAAAAGCACCAGATGATGATATTCTGAACAGTGAATCTTGACAACACAAAGTGACAGCAGCTCTTACAAAGTGAGGACGAGACAGAGTCTCTTATTCTCTGCTTTATTGCAGGATTTTCCCAGCATGCATTGCCCTCATGAGGAGTTGTGGGGATTTGGCTGCAGAGGCCTCCTGTCAACACGCCCCGTCAACAAAGCTCTGTTTCCATGGAGACGCCCAAATATGGGAAAAGTAACGCAAGCGGCGGAGTTTCATTAGTTCTACTGTGGAGGAATGGTATGAAGGAGCCGGTACTTTAAACATGAGATCAACAAGTGGAACACATCAATAATCCAGCTCAAGTACTAAAGTACACACTTTAAGTACTTGTACTACACAAGAGTATTTTCCAACTAATGGTTCTACTTACTACCTGAAACGAAGAGTGATGTTTCACCTTCATCCCCTGAAAGTTAACCCCTCCTCCTCCTCTCCCTCTTCCTCCTCCTTCTCTTCGTCATTCTCCTCCTCCTCTTCCTCCTCTTCTTCAGCTCTGATGACGATGAAGCGACAACAAACACATTTCTGGTTTCCCCCTCTTCATGGACATGTTGTTGAGTTTAAAGATGTGTTTTTTATTAAATAAAAGCCAGCAAACCACTTCAGAGACGAAGAGGATTTACAACTTGAGGGTCTTCAGTCTGAACTGGATCCACAAAGACCTCCACCATGGAGGTTATGTTTCTGACTATCATGTGATAGATGAGAGCAGAGACAGACAGACCCCCCCCCCCATCAAAGGGCTCTCTCTAGTTTCTGTTAGTTTTACAGGTCGTGAGCAGGAAATGACACAAACCTGCAGAGAAGAGTTCACTTTGGTTTCAGGTGCTGACCATCAACCACAAGGTCTACAGGAAGTCTGGTGTCAGTCCGGCCCCCTTTAGTCTGTCACACATCCTGTATATATTATTGATGTACCCAAACTAACATGCAGTCTGTTGTACATGGTTACTGTAGTTCTTTATTGATTGTCATGTAGTCTTCAAGATCATATTCACATTTTGCACAACAAGGTCAAACTTTAAACCGTTAAAGACTCGGACACTGAGTCAATAACGCAGCAGTAAACCTATTGAAGATGTGTATGTATGTATGTGCATTTCATTTTACTACAGTAACGCAAAGTACACTCACTGAGGCAGCAGCAAGGGTTGGTGAGAAAATGACATATTCATGGTGATAGATTATGAGCTATATGTGACCTTTATTAAACCATTTTAAGACCTTTGTGTCGAGGAAGAAGTGATCTGGTTTTAGTGCCGATCCAGTTCCAATAGCACCAGGTGTCTCAGTCCATCATCATCAGGTTTAGTTTGGTCCTCATTAACCAGAGAGACTCGTGGTGGTCCAGGTTTAGACATCGGTCAATGAATGTTGACTACACGTGGCTAAACACTGTCAGAAAAGTCCAAAGATTTGCTTTGAAGATGAATCTTAATCAGTAATAAATGTCATTCACCACATTTTGTACGTTAACGAATTATTAAATATGAAATGTACAACATCTCAAGATGTTCAGACTTTTCTGCGTTAATGAACTCAGTTAATCCAATTGTTCCCAAAGTCAGAAGCTTTAAACAATCTGGATGTTTGTGGATTCAGATTTGAGTTTTATATAAAGAAGTTATTAAGATCCTCAGAGGTCTGCTGGTGCTTCAGGAGGAGTTTGGTGGATCTTTGTCTCTGAGGTGACGAACGTCGTCTTGTTTCTTAGAGGCCACCAGACCGCCGTCTGCCACCAGAAGCCTCACTCTCTTTTTACTGTGCGGTCGAGTAACTCGATCCAAGTCTCTGACACCAGAGCTAATAAGTGGAGCTGTAGTAGCACCTTCTGCCAGTTTACTGCTGCACCACATCCAGATGTTTGAATTCATATAGACTCACAGTCAACATTATTATACACTCATAAACAAGAGAGCGGCTCCTGAACACGAGGTTCCTTTATGAGTAAAGGGAGAAGGAACATGTGGCCACAAAGGTACTGGTGAAGAAGAGCGTCTGCAGTACTTTGATGTTTTCAGATCAGTTTAAAGGATTTTACTGATGTTTTATTATTATTTCAGTAAAAATAAACTTATATTAGTTTATTAAATTAGAACAGTAAAATGTTCACAAATTACTGACAGTGAAGTAGAAAAGTGTCTGTACGACAGAGAAACAACAATGTGCGTACATGAAACCAGTATTTTGTGACTATTTCACAACCTGGAGAAGTGGAAACCTAAATATCTACAATTCTGTTGAGGAAGATCATTTAATAGGACTGAAAGCTCCAGAAGAGCCTCCTAATGGACCTTGTCAGTTATTTCTTTGGAGGAACTATTCTAACGTAAATATTTCCCTCTCAGTCTTTTAAAGTGTAAATACTGTAAAGTGTCATGAAGACCAGGAGTACAGGTACTTTATTCCTTACTGAGATATGAGGTCAGCACTTCTTCTCTCATCTCTTCTGGACCATCAACCTGAAGACGTGAGTCTGAACTTCAGCAGGTTTCTGTGAGGAGATGAGTGGAAGGAAAGGAAACAAAGGAAAAGGAGGTTAAAATAGGACTCCATACTGATTATGGAGGAGGAGGAGGAGGAGGAAGAGGGAGAGGAAGAAGAGTGTTCATCTTCCTCCCTCAGTCACCTCCCTTCACATCCAGACGGACGCTGGAGAAGAAGTAAATATAAAAACTAAGCTCAGAGAGAGCTAACAAGCCTGAAGCCATATTTAGAATGAGAGGAGGGGACAAGGTTAGAAGAAGGCTTTTGGGTTTATTTTCCATAATCATGATGAATGTGTTTCTTTTTGAGAGAAAATGTGAGCAGATGATCGGCTCAGAGATACATCCTGGTCATTGATCAGGCCTACGAACTTCTGTCCAAAGACTGGATAGAAGAAGTGAAGGCAGTCAATGCATACCCTGCTTTATGGTGGTTGAGACCTGTATATATATCTAAGTATATATATATGTATATATATATATATATACTTGTATATGAGTGTCAGCGTGTCTCCTCGGTTTCTTCCCCCGATCAGCTGATCAGTGATGTGATGTAACTCCCTGGACTCACTTTGTTACTTGAGTAACTGTACAAAGAATCCGTTAATCATCATCTCATCTGGAGCAGCCAATCAGAGGCCGAGGTTCCTCTGCGAGGCTCCGCCCCTCAGGGAGACGTTTCGCTCCACATCCAAAAACAAGCGCTCACTTTTTCCCCAAAAAAACTTAAAGCTAGCATAATTATTGAGAGGTTGAGAGGGGGACACATGCCAGGCTCTACAGACTGTACAGTCAAAAAGCTTAATGACACCTTGATTCAGGGTCGGTCTCTGAGGATGTGACCCTCCCCCACCAGACTGTAAACAACAACCTGCCAACATCTACCTGGACCAGAGAGCTGCTGCTGTGAAGATCAACAGGCTTAATGACAACTTTATTAGTCATCTGGTGGTAAAAGTTCTCCTCACTGAGCTCTGGAAACTGTGGATCACTGAGGCCACGGACGAGGCTCTGTTTATATACCAGAGGGGGGCTCTCAGGTAGATTCATAGCACTGAGCATATGTGGAGCTGTGTTACATCATGATGTAAACACAACATTCCACAAACCTGAGCTCCTGAACCTTCATCAACTTCATCGTCCTCTTCTTCATGTGTTCATTTGAATTAAGTCAAAGCTTCATGTGTTAAAGCTGCATTCTCTCTCGTGTCCACCAGGGGGCGACTCCTCTGGTTGTATAGAAGTCTATAGAAAATGACTCTACTTCTCTCTTGATTTATTCCCTCAGTAAACATTGTAAACATGAGTTTATGTCTCAATCTCTAGTTTCAAGTCTTCTTCAATACAGCATGATGTTCATTTAGTACATTATGGTCCATTTAGAGTCAAACAGACCATAAAGCAGGGGATGCTTTAGGGCGGGGCTACACGCTGATTGACAGGTCTCTACCAGAGACGTATATGGCGTCTCTACGTCACTCCTCCTCAGTCCTAATATGGTCACTTCCTGTTCACTGGTTGCAAAACAAAACAACATGGCAACGGTGAAAATGCCGAACATATATATATATATATACAGTATGTTAGATCCTGGGATACTTCTGGCCCGGTACGGGGCTACTTACTGACTCAGCTCTCTATTGAAAGATTGTCGAGCTGGTGTTCTTGCGAGGGAACTCGCCTGGCTCTTCTAACTGCCGTTACTCCCGACGTCTACCCTGCTTCCTCCGGTCTGAGTGCACTCGGCCGAGGGGCCACCCTGACCCCGGGCGCTCCTACCGGTCGCATCGGTTATGGCAGCTTCCCTCTTCTGGATCCGTGCTCTTGGTAAATGCCAGGTTAGGTTTTGACGGCTAGGATTACTTCTAAAACCGTAAGGGATTGTTAAGTGGATTCGGTATCTAGGATAACCTTACAGAACTCAGTTGTTAGACATACAATGGATTTAACTTTTTACTGCCACGAGGAACTTTTACTACTTGAGCAAATAAATGCACTTGAGAAATTTACTTTAAATGCAGATTAGATATTTATTGCAGGTTATATTTAGTTAGTTAGCAAGGGTTAAGCTACAGCTCACATCAAATGTTACTACACTTGATTCGTTACTTTAATTTTCTTCTTAGATTATACTCATTAGTTTTAGATGCCGAGACGGCTCGGTTGGAGCTGGATTTTCAAAGGTGCGATGAAAAGGTTCTTTTGGAGTTGTTAGGAGTGAAGGTCTGGCCAGACCCTCGGTCCTCCTGCTCCCGCAGCGGAGTCCGTTCAACAGTCCTCAAGGCTCAGTACAAAGTCTTTCTAGGACTGCCGCATTCCTCCGTTGTTCAGTTGTTAAAGTCGAGCAGTGGGGAGAGGAAAATCTCCGTCTTTCAATCTTTGTCCACGAACAGCGGTCTTCTTTCCGTGAACAGAGACGAAGTCGAACGAGGTCCAGTGTTTCTCCATGGATGGCTCGGTCGGCGTCCCATCGTGAATTCCCGTCTTGCCGTTTGCAAGTTACTTCTTTTACAACACTTTTGGGCTGCCTCTCGCGTCTCTCCCCCCTCTTCCTCAACACGTCCTCCCTCAGCCCATGATTAACATGACATCATTGATTTGGTGCAGGTGCTTCGAAAAGTACCCACATTTTGTGTGTGTGTGCATGACGAAATCACCCCAACTTCCCTGTCTGGGCGCTTACTTAATCAAGCTCTGCGCGTGTCTGGGTGTTCAACATCTGTTGCACTTCCCCTTTTCCTACACTCACACATTTCTAACACAGATTAGTTATCATAATCACAGTTACAGTTGTTATAATCAGTTACAGTTGTTATAATCAGTTACAGTTGTTAATCGTTTTATTCAGCACGCGCTTGCTTTTAAAACACTTATTCGATTTTTCTCTCCTTCTCTCTGCAGCCGTTATTTTTCCTGAGTGAGCCTGCACTCAGCTCACTTCCTCTTTCTCTGTACTTTCTACACCCAGACTGCACTATACTCAGATACACATATTATTATTATTATCAGGTTTACATTTGTTAAATCACTCTATGTATTAAACATTCGTTATGTAACGATCAAACACTTTATCTTTCGATTACACTTTAACTATTGATTTCTGAGTATGTGCTTTATGCTTTTTATATCCTGACCTTCCCCTGATCGTGTAGCATGTATCCAAGGCGGCTTTCTCTGTGAGCTCAACTCTTCTCGACAAGTATATAAACAAGGCCCTGTAGGTGTAAACTCATATCACCAGTTGTTCATTGCTTTAAGTGAAACTACTTTAAGTGCTCGTCCATGAGCAAAACATCCATTTATTGTGACTTCTAGAGAACTCTTTCTATCTGAGTATCACATTCTAACGGAGGTCCAACAGACGACAAAGCTGACGTCTGTTGTAGCTTTTCTTTAGTTTATAGTAGCATAACAGTCTATTGCAGTCTGAAGGTAGCTTATAGTAGCGTAACAGTCTTTACAGTCTAAGGTATTTGGATATTTTCATTTCTCTGTTACAGTAGAGTTACTCTTGAAACAACAAATCTTTATATTGCATCCATAAAGTCTGTGATAGCATTGACTCAGAAGGTATTTAGTGAGATTTTAATAATCTGACTCAATTAATAAATCCAGTAAAATGCTGCAAACAAATAAGACCTGCTAGAAATGATGTAATTGGTTAAAATGAATGTGGAGGTTTTCAACGAGCCAATCACATTCTGGAGAAATTAGACGAAGGTCCAACTGGGCTGAACTTTATTACATGTGGCTTTTGTTGGGGCATCTCTATGTTTTTTTGGGTGGGGGTTAAGATCTTCATATGCAGTCATGTTCAGTTACGAATTAATGTAAAATGTTTGGCAGAGTATCTTGTAATTAGGAGCAGTTGTGGAAATGCAACATGTGAAGTTGCCAGAATACGACCACAAACGGAACAAGAACAAAACAAGTCTCCAAGCAGCGGAACTTCTCCGAAGAGCAATTAGCGCGGTTCAGTTACACGTTTACAAGCAGTTAAAACGCCTTTTATCATCGACTTCTTCAAGGTGCTGAACCACCGAACCGCAGTCACACCGACCCACCGACGCCATGTCTGAGGTTTGTAGTGAAGAGAGTCAGCAGAGCTGTGATGCTGCTAATACAGAGGAACTCCAGTGTATTACTATCTCATCATTATTAGACCTTTTGATCCCAATGTTCAGGTGTTTCACACGAGTCACTGAACAGACTCCTCTCCAGGACTCAACAGATATAATGTCCAATCAGTAGAATCTACTCCATGAGATTAATGTACATTTGTTCCTTTATAAGCTCTTAGCTTGCGCTTTAAATATTAGCATTCTAGCGTGCTAAACGTTAGCATGTCTCTTGAACCCCTTCAGGTGGAAATCCATGTTTCCGACATTACGTTTGTCAGATGTGAACAGCTGATGAAGGGGTGAGTGGGTTCAGGAGTATTTAACACCCTCTTCCTCCTCCTCCCCCTCCTCTTCCTCCCGGTAGCCATCAGCAGCCTTTAGCGGTTAGTTAAACCAGAGCTCATTTAGTGTTTTACACACTTCTTTAAATGACTCTGAGCTGGACGCTTTCCGCCCATGGAGGCGACAGCTTCTCTGTGCTGTAACCACAACAGCAGCGTGACTCACATCCAGCCTGCTGTTATGAATTCTTCTCTCCATGAGGACCATACATGTGATTAAAACAACACTGGACATGTTGTATTTCTGATTATGGTGCAGACGGGATCTGAAACGACCAATAAAATGTGTCTTGGGGCACAAATTGTCTCCATGTTGGGATAAATAACATGAACTTTGAGGCTCATTCTTGACCTTCAGGAACATTTTGACAACTCAAAGGTCCACTGACTCACTTTTTGGAGCTTTCAACCACTGAGCTGCTTAGCTGACCTACGTTTGGAAATTCACTTCACTTTTAACAGGCTCTTCTTCAAAGATGGTCAGATGTGACCAAACGCTTTCCTCTTTTACAATGAACCTGAAATAAAATATAAATATGGGATGAGAAGAAGTAACCTTTGAGGTTACTCGAACTACAAGTTCAAACTTGGTTTTCACAAGTTTGTCTTTAAAAAAAACACGAAACTTTCATCTTTCTTTTATCAATATGCCAACTGTCCAACTTTTAACACTAAAAACTTTCAGTTGGTTAAAGAAATGATACTATAGAAGTGAGTTTGATATTTTGTATCATTTATGTATTCAGTAAATAGCAGAGGACCGAATATTGATCCTTGTGGAACTCCTTTTTGTGTTTGTCTCGTGTAAAACCAAAAGTCGACGGTGACTAAACTTGATTTACATCCGTGACTTAAATAATGTAACAAATGTTCTCATCTAAAACCAAACTATGATGTTTTACTAACACTAACCCTGTCAGAACAGAAACATTTCCCTTGATAATTTAACTGACAGTACAGTTTTTAATGGGAATGTATACGTTGAAGGAAACATGTATTTCTGTTGTTCTCCTGCACTAATCCATACATGTGCTGTAGAACCTGAAGACGTTTCAGTGCAGGTGTGGCGGCTCGCTGAGGGCCGTCAGATGTGCCATGTGTTTGTAAAGTGACCATCAGTCACGGTGACTGGCCTGAGATCAGTGCAGAGGCAGCTGAGTGAAGCCAGTCAGCGAGACACAACCATCTCTGTCCGAAGCCGTTCTGGATAAACAGCACTCACCACTTCAGACCTCACACTAACCAAGGAAACACACACCAGCAGGCCGACATATGGACTCACAGCTTTATTTATATTTATATATATATATATATATATATATATATATATATATATATATATATATATATATATATATATATATATATACATTAGTGCTGGGCAACAATTACAATTTCTAATTGCATGATTTTTTTGCGATTAATCGCGATCAATCGCATTATGCGCAAAGTTCAACAATTAATTCAAAAGTAATTTGCTTGTGCATATAGACTGTGGCAGGTGTTGTGGATTCCCGTCAGAGGAGGAGGAGGAGGGCTGTGGTTTGAGGTCTCACTGCTCCGGACCACCATCACTTTGCTTTGCGGCCTCGGCCTCATCAGACCTGACAGCTTAATAACGGGTCCAGAGTCTCAATGAGGGACAACCTCTGTTAAAAACTCTCAGCTCCACTTTAACTGAGAGCTTCTATTCTGGGAAACGTTCTACACTGTAAATGATTTGACTGTAACTTCACAGTAAATGTCTACCAGGTTACTGTGGTTTAACAGTATGTGCTGTGTGGTTTCTGAGTACTTCTACCACCTGTTTTTATGTGCTGTAAATACTGCAGTACCTGAGAGGAAACGTTGATCTGACCTTCATTGCTTTCTGCGGCCTGATAAACGTGTCAGAGAGCAGACATGTTGTCATGGCAGTCAGCAGAAGCAGATACGATTTCATTTGTATCTGAACCTCACAAAGGACAGGAAGTGTTTCACCATCCAGACCTCAAACCTGCAGGTTTAACTGAGGGCAAAAGGTTCACAATGTGAGGAATTTAAAGAGTTGGTTACGCGTGAGTCAGTTCACACTGAAGTCATGACCACATTAATTACATCATTTACTTTATACTTTGTTATTTGTAAGTTGTTTAGAGGTCTGCTGGTATCTGAGTTTCTCTGACGTCTCTAATAATGATCATAGTTTAGTCCTGTGAGACAGACAGGCTGGCTGCACATCAACACTAAGTGAAGTGTTGAAAGCAGCAGTTTGTGGCTCCTTTAAAGAACAGACATTTAAACATTAGACTAAGGATGTGTGTGTTGTAATGTCATGAGAGGTCACTAGGGCAGCGTGGTACAAGGGAACAAACAGAAACAGACAAAAACCAAAGGGTCTCACAATAAGATCACGTTTTATTCTTAAAATAAATCCTTTTCTGTCTGTGAACAGCGCTCTACAAATAAATGTATTATTATTATATTTTCATAAAATTGTAGGTGGCAAAAATACTGACCGGGGAAAAAAATATATATATATATATATATATATATATTTTTTTTTTTAATTGAAAGACAAGAGACAATACATATACATAACAACAAGAGGACGACAAGAACAGTGGGATAAAAGCCAGCAAACATCCTATAGTCAGACTGTCTCATGTTTATGGTTTTGTATTAGAGATATGATGTCCCTTCAGGGTTGCCGCTGCTCTCCCTGGAGACTACTGGACATCGCTGGTAAAGTCAGCAGACACTCAGATCTCCGTGGTCAACTCAGCAGACACTTACATGTTTGTGCACCTATATGCTGACATTCACCGTAAACTCATTTAAACGCACAGATCGGGAGCGAAGGACTTTGAAAGTTAGCGGAAACATTAACGTGAGACAACATCCGGTTTCTTCAGACGAACATCCGGTTTTCAGAATAAGATGCCAACAAAGTATGAATTATAGTCACATTAAGTATGAAACATGCTGCCTGCATCTCGTGAACCAAATGTTATTGCCCTTTTGTTCATATAGCAGTACTTTTAAAATAAAAGTGCGCAATACACTACTTTTGAATTCATGATTGAACACAATGAGATTAATCGCGATTAATCGCGATTAAATATTTTAATCGTTGCCCAGCACTAATTTATATATATATATATATATATATATATATTTTATATATATATATATATATATATTTATATATTTATATATTTTATACATGTTTATAAGAACATGACAACATTAAATAAATGTTGGTTTATTGGACCTGAAACCTTCAAACCTTCAGCACAACTCTGATGATCCACGAGCTTCTTGAAGCAACATGACGTCATCATACTCGTACCCCCCCACACTCACACACACACACACACACACGCACACCCACGCACACAGACACACACACACACACACAGGTGTCCTCTTTAAAAAGGTTTCCACCCAAATCTGTGGAGCACATTTCATGTCGAGGTTGTGATGTCACTAAACTTAAACAGATATGTGATCTTTTATGTGTTTCTGTTGGATGTTTTTTCTTTTCTGGACTTAAATGTCATGAATACGGTTCATCATACAGAACAATAAGTCATGTTCTAGCTCCATAATGTCATCTGTATATTCATTATTATAAAATGTAGTTGTGGTGTCCCTCAAGGCTCCATTCTGGGTCCTCTTCACTTCTCCATTTACATACTTCTTCTTATGACATATAACTAGGAGACAGTATATATATGTATTATCATTTTTATGCAGATGATATGCAGTTATATTTTCCAGTCAACCTTCATATCAAATCCCCAACTTTTCTTGATGTTTCTCTCCTTGGTAGCATAATTAGAAGACACTGTACTTTATTTTCTTTTGTATGCAGATAATGTTGAATTATATCCTCCAGTCAACCCTCACATCACATATGATTTAGAGTCCTAAAATATTTACATTTACAATGCAAATCTATTGCATTCCAGAATTGTATGGACCCAAAGGTCGTCTATATATCTTAGATGGACTCAATAATTACGATGAGATATTATCCTGCAGCTGTATTTCTTCATCGAGAGTACTTTTGTTGTACCTCAGGGCTCCACTCTGGGTCCACTTCTATTGGGCACATAATGAGTTAACGTGATGTATATTTATTTTACACACACCATTTGCATGATCGTATTAGAAATGTTATTCAGAATATTATAGTTGCTGTTTCCTTTCATTCTGATTTTGTGGCATATTTCGTTTTTGTTGTTTGTCTGTAACTTATTATTATCAGTAGATACAGAATAATAATGTCAGGGCAGCATGAAGGCCGTTCTATAAAGTTCATCCAAACATTGTAGAAACGTGGTGATGTAGTCACTCAATGGTGAACAACAGCTTCTGAATGGGACTAAAAGTGAACATGGAAATCAGATTAGTGCAGATTCACTGAGTGACTCCAGCTCTTCCATTGACATTCATTTATTCTGCTGCTCATATTTGTCATTTTAGGACTGTTGTTGTGGCCTGAAGTCAGACGGGACCCTGGAGGACGGAGGAGTTTCCAGTCCGTCTCCTCGTCGTCTCTCAGACCTCCTGAGACGCTGCTGTTGCCTCCAGCTGGCACATTTCCCAGCAGCCCCTCCTCTGCTGAGGTCTGGGGGGTCCAGATGCTGCAGGAACTCTCACTCACAACTTCTTCTATGTGAGGAATTTAAACTGAAACTCCATGTTGGAGTCCTGGCTGCTGAATCATTATGATAAACTTCACAGTCAACAGTCTTTTACAACCAAATGTTCAAGTAATGAACTTCACATGTGACTCTGCTTGAGGATCTGTTTATGAGGCGCTGATGTTTGCACTTTTATTTCCTTTGATTTGACATTTAAGTCCACATTAAACAAGAGTTAAAGACCTTCAGTGACTAATATTTGTGATGAGAGAAAGATAATTATCTCCAGAAATGCAACCAAACAAAGTGACGTATCAACGATGTCCCAGATCCGCAGGACCTCATCTTCCCTGAATGTTAACCAGGCAGGTTTAGTTCGTTAGACTTCAACCTGGACCAGACTGTAGCAGCAGCAGCTACATCTCTGACTGGATTTGCTGATGATGAACAGGAAATGGATACAATTTGTAAGAGATATTTAATGCCTTCTATCTTAAACTACTAGAAACTGTATGGAGGCTCAAATCAGGAAATGAAAGGTGTTCTGAAGCTGACACACTTTAAGGTTCTCATGGATCCAAACCTCTGGATTCAAGTCCACGCGTCTCATTTATTCAAGAGTTAGATTACAAATAATACAATAAGAGATGAGTTAGTCGGATAAAGGATGACCTGTGGTTTAAAGGGACAGTTCACCCAAAACATCCAAACTGCATCTTTCCTCTGAGCTGCAGTGTTGTGTATCTCGAGGCTTCTAGTGTTGGAGGTATCGGCCGTAGAGACTCGACTGCTGTTCTTCCTCAAGAAGAACAAAAATACACATTAACAAACTCAACAGCAATGTTCTGTTCTTTGGTTGACTGAAGATGAAACCTGGACAGTTGTGAGAAGTTTCATGTAGGAACTATGTTCCTTCAACTATATTTTCTTTGTATTGTAGATAATGAGGTGAACTTATGGACGATTGAAACATTTTAATTCGGGCATAAATTTTCCTCCAATCACATCTTCCAATGAACTTTGTATGTGTCACAACCCCCCCCCCCCCCCCCCCCCTGTTCACACTTTACCCATCAGCCCCTTCACTGACCATCGTCTCCCATTCTGTGTCGTGGTCCCACCTTCACTGTGCAGCCCGTCTGAGTTTCCAGCGTGACCTTTTCTTCTCCTGTTAAATACAGTTCTGCACAACAATGAGTGTGTATCTGAAGAGGTTCGACACTCAGAGAAGTAAAGTGTGTTTCAGAGAGTGAGCCCAGCGACCACAGAGCTCAGCTGGCAGACGCTCTGACGTGAGCCAGACTCCATTACTTTCTGCTTTGGTATCATAACAAGTGGAGCTCTCCGGGTTTAGAGCCGAACCACAGACTTCATCCACAACACTACGCCTACCGCTGCTTTTAATAGCCGCCGGTCACATGAGCACAGCCGAAGAGCTGTGATCCCCGTTAACCGTTAACCGGGGACATCGAGGACGACAAGCAGAGGTAATGTGATAGACTGAGAATAATTCAACGGAATGAGAGGAAGAAGAAGAAGAGAAGGCCGCTGTGATGGAAATGACGCCGCCCACGCCACCAGCAGCCAATCGGAGCCCTTGGTGTGACACACTCCACGATGACATCACCGCTGCCTCAGAAACAGAAAGAGCAGGTTTGATTTAGCAGCGTGTGGAATCCCGCCTCCGTGGACCCGGAGAAGCAGACTGAGAGTTTTCTGCTCTGTGTTTGTTGGCAGCAGAGCGTTTGTGGCGATGCCTGAGGTTTAGGGAGCCGAGGGGGCTGCTGGGACCAGGACCAGAACCAGAGAGAGTCTGGTCTGTGTGAGACCTCCAGCTGGCTGACACCAGACCCCCAGGAGAGAACGGGAGGGCCCCGGGGGCCCGACGCCTGGCTACCGTGAGGCTACCAGAGGTGAGCTGGACCATGTGACCACAGCTGGACCTCAACCAGCCGCCTCAGTCTCAGGTCAAACACAGAGGGAACCCTGGCCCAATACAAGAGACTCTCTGAGTTACAAGTAAAAGTATTGATGCATTCAAGTGTCATCATTTGAATCAATACAGTTGTATCTTAATCCATCATAACAAATCCTGATTTATTTAATAATAATAACATTCAGCTGTGAGATGTTCTGGTTCTGTTAGTGTCAGTGGTTTGTCTGGTTGTAGAAACATGAACTTCTTGTATTTCTTTGTGTCACATGTTCACCACGTCCAGCCAAACAGACCGCAGGGCGTCGGGCACATTGATATTCATCAACACTTTTCTTTTTAATGTTTTCAATTATTTCTGCATTAAAAAGTGAAAGCAGCTCGGCCCGCAGAATCCACAGCGACGGGACAAGAACACCCATCGCTCTGTGACAGTGAAACCTCCTCGTAAATCCTACAAATGTCTTTTCACACATGAACCAACTCAGCGGCTCTTCAAAGGACATGAAGAGACTTTTATTATATTGTCGTCATGAAACAGACCTGGTCTCTGTTAAAAGGTGCTGAAGTGTTTCTAAACCTGCTTCAAGGTTTTAATCAAACATATTCTTATTCATAGTTTTTATAGTTGATGTAAAATAATAACAACAATAGTATTATAACAAAAAAATGAATGAATGAATTGTGATTCTTCTTTTAGACATTGACTCGTGTGTAATCGGTCCAAACACCTTTAGAATCACAAACAGCTTTGTTGTTTCGTTGTTTTATTGTTTTGTTGTTTCGTTGTTTTGTTGTTTTATTGTTTTGTTGTTTTGTTGAATTTAAGGTCAAAATAAACAAAGTCAAAGACCAAAAATGAGTTAAACATAAGCAGTACGATGTTACAAATGAAGAGGACGGAATATGCAAAACTTTCATCGTCATCATTGTGAGCATGGTAACATGCTAATGTTAGCATGCTAATCTAGGCATGCTAACGTTAGCATCCTCCTCGGGTCAATATGTTGAGCATTCCTGCTAAAACTCGACTTCTCTCCCACGTAGAACACACAAAATGTACCCATTTCTAGTATTTTAATATTCATATATAATATGAAATAATATATCAATTTTCATATTGTTCTATTTTATATCACGTCTCTTGTTGTGCAACACGTCACCAAGAACAGAATCATTTATGTTGTGTATTAATGAGTGCAGGCTGGACATGCGTTTGTATGTTTGAGAAATAAACCCTTCATCATCATCATCATCATCATCACAGTGAACCAGAGTTTTAATCTCAGCAGGATGACATCATCGTTATGTAACACACCTGCTGAGCTGCCACAGCCAATCAGGATGGAGTTCTTCCTTTCATCGATCATTACGAGTAAATTCATCTGAGCAGAGAAGAGTAAATGAGTCGTAGCGGAGGGGGGGGGGGCTGAACAAGCATGAGGTCATTCTCACAATGTGGACCTTGTTGCCAACGGTGACGGTGGGTCTGATGGTTCTACTCCATCATAACTGTACTAATGTCATCATAGCGTGACGGGTGAAGAGCTCTGCATTCTGTTTCTTTGTGATAAAAAACAATCAACCCATTTTCTCATAGACTTCAATACAACTTTACAATACAGCTTTGACTTCTCTTAACAGAACCAGAAGTTTGTCTCTCCACACTAGTGACCCCTGAACATGAATAGTTGACCTTTAGAGTCCCATCATGCTGCGGAACATGTGTGGAACATAAACAAGACTGGTTCTGGAGGCTGAAGACGAGCTGAACGCTATGAAGACAAACCACTCGTAAAGTTGACGACTAATCTGTCTGGTCGTCATTCTGGACTCCGTAAATGTTTGGAAACACTGACAATAAAACCTCTAGGACTCCAATAATAGAATCTGCTTCTATCTCTGGATGTGTGTTGACGTTTGGACAGATCTGTGTGTCAGACTGGAGGAGATCCAGAACCGAGGACTCCTGCGTCAGACTCCTCCGATCTGAGTTTAGAGCTGTGAGAAGACGAAACCACAGAGCTCAGATCAGTCTGACTGCGGTGCTCCTCAGTCTGCTGTGTTATTATAGGATTATCCAATCAGCCTGGTCTGGTCCTCACAAGAGGACCGCCTCCGAGACCAGCATACGGGCTGTGATGTGGACCATCAGTGGGGTAAAGAGTGTTCATCACACACAGCATTTAAATCTTCATCCACCTGGTTTCATCAGAGCCGCCTGTAAACAAATCATTATATTATCATTGTTGGTCCGATATTCGTTATTAGGCTGTTATTCAGGGCGTCCCTTGGTGAAGGATTGTGAGACAACCATTTGAGGAATGAACTGAATCCATTGATGGTTCCTAAGATGGCCTCTCCAGCTTCTCTGCAGCATCTCTTCGCTGTCAGGAATCACATGAACCTTTAAATCCTGAACCTGATGCTGCGTTCAGATCACAACACGTGGAAACTCACGAGGCCCGAGACTCAAACACACACACTTAGATCAACATACGTCTGCTGCACTCTGTTATTAGCTGCAGTATTTTATAGAGCTATTTATAGCAGTAAGAGCTGTCTGATTTGCTTCGTGTGGCGGAAAGTCAACTTGGAAATTGAAGCTAACTGAAGACATTTCAAGTGAAGCCAGGCAGACGTCTCCACAGCAGCACGGTTCACTGCTGCCTCACATTCATCACAACCTGCCTCATGAATATATGTATGTATGTATATATATATAGATATGTATGTGTATGTTTTCACCTTCTTACGTCCTCACTTCTAACTGGAAAAACCTGATTGCGTTGGCGCTCCTCTGGCCCGACACGTCCACGTGCTGCAGTGGAAGAAAAGCGGCTGGAATTACAGATTGGTAGGCGAGCTTCATCTCGGCGGACACCTTTGCACATGGAAACTACCGTACGGCAGCCACAAGGAAAACAGTCATCACCATGCACTGTACATATTGCAGAAGCTGGAGGATCTGCATCTCTGCAGGAGCTTAGAAAAGAATTAGAGTCGCGATGACTTGACAAAGTTTCAAAGAGCAGCTTTCTGCCAACAGCAGCACTGAAGGCAGAGAAACCTTCTGACAAACATCTCTTTTATCTTCCACTTACTTTAACGATGTCACTGCATGAAGATCTCTCTTCTGCACAGCCAGCAGTTATGATCTGGTCGTCTGGTCATTTATTTACTTCGCTGAAACAAAGCAGCAAAAGTTATTTATCAACATGTGCACAACAATTACAGAGAAGCTCAACAATGCTCATTAAACATGTATAAAAAGAAAAAATCATGCAAATCATAAATTAGAATCTGAGACATCAAATAGTGCAGAAGATAAAATGAAACATGCATAAATTAATATATATTTGTGCCAAATGCTTCATGAGTTAAAGCTGCATTCTCTCTAGTGTCCACCAGGGGGCGACTCCTCTGGTTGTATAGAAGTCTATAGAAAATGACTCTACTTCTCTCTTGATTTATTACCTCAGTAAACATTGTAAACATGAGTTTATGTCTCAATCTCTAGTTTCAAATCTTCTTCAATACAGCATGATGTTCATTTAGTACATTATGCTCCATTTAGAGTCACACAGACCATAAAGCAGGGGATGCTTTAGGGCGGGGCTACACAGTGATTGACAGGTCTCTAACAGACCATAAAGCAGGGGATGCTTTAGGGCGGGGCTACACAGTGATTGACAGGTCTCTAACAGACCATAAAGCAGGGGATGCTTTAGGGCGGGGCTACACGCTGATTGACAGGTCTCTAATAGACCATAAAGCAGGGGATGCTTTAGGGCGGGGCTACACAGTGATTGACAGGTCTCTAATAGACCATAAAGCAGGGGATGCTTTAGGGCGGGGCTACACAGTGATTGACAGGTCTCTAATAGACCATAAAGCAGGGGATGCTTTAGGGCGGGGCTACACAGTGATTGACAGGTCTCTAATAGACCATAAAGCAGGGGATGCTTTAGGGCGGGGCTACACAGTGATTGACAGGTCTCTAATAGACCATAAAGCAGGGGATGCTTTAGGGCGGGGCTACACAGTGATTGACAGGTCTCTAATAGACCATAAAGCAGGGGATGCTTTAGGGCGGGGCTACACAGTGATTGACAGGTCTCTAATAGACCATAAAGCAGGGGATGGGAGACTGTGGCTCAGTGGAGAGCAGGGCCGTCTTTCAATCAGAGGCTCCGGCTCTGCTAGTTGCATGTCGATGTGTCCTTGAGCAAGACACTGTGCCTACGGTGCAGAAATGTGATAGACTGAATTGTAAGTCGCTTTAGATAAAAACTCAATGAATGTAATGTAATGTATTCTTTAGGGGCGGGGCTACATGGTGATTGACAGGTCTCTACCAGAGACATATGGCGTCTCTACGTCACTCCTCCTCAGTCCTAATATGGTCACTTCCTGTTCACAAGAAAACAACATGGCGACAGCCGTAATCTAAGATGGCGACGGCTTCAGAACGTCCACGAACCAACGAGAGCGTCGCCATGATGACGTCCACTTCTTATATTTAGTCTGTGCTTCCAGATGATTGTAACTCTTGTGTGGTTTCCACCTGGAGGTCGACTCTGACATTCATGTGTTCAATAAACACTTTGACTCTTCGCTCCTCACTTTAATTGTTTCTCCGTTCAGAAGTTCAGTCTGTGAGTTAATGAACGAATCAAACAACGACTTCAAACAGAGCTTAGTTAGAAGAAGACGGTCGTCTGTATCTATACATGTGGAAACATTTTACAGCAGCGTTTTCATATCACGGTGTTTTTATTAAAGAAGAAAGGCAGTTAATGAAAAGCATGTTGAGCTCATGGAAGCAGAATGAACCTTCACGTTATCTCGTTAGCTTCTATCGTCAGCTGCTCTGATATTAACGGCAGCAGACATCGGCCGCACATTTAATCTGCTGCACTAATTTAATTTGGGTTCATTGAAAAATATATATGATACACAGTTTCATTATTACATAAGAGTCACCATACATTTCAATCTAACTCCAGAACACTGCAGATTATTAGGAATATTTACAGATTGAAGATCTTAATGACAAACAAGTTGTTACACCGTGACATTTTAGTGACGTTTGTTGATCAAAAACCTTTATTTAAACATATACAGCAAGTAAAAAAAGAATATGAAATGAATAAAAAGGTTTTATGTTTTATTAGATCTGCAGATAAAGCTCAGCAACATTTGGCTTGCTGTTTGTATTTTTTAAGAATTTGTCAAAATAACATAAATGAATGAAGTAAAACTGAATCATAATCAGTGAATCCAAACATGTAGGTCAGATCATGGAGAAATAAGCAACTTCTTACTTCTGATTTACTTCATCCTAAAAATGTTATTCAGCGTTCGGTTGAACTTAGTTCAGCCCTCTAGCGGTTGCAAATAAACCAAGATGGCGACGGCCTCAAATCGGGACGGCGACACCAACACTAACCCCATGGCATATGAATTACACACGAAAAGCCTAAAATGTGTACGAATGATAAGCGGAAAATTTCGAAAATCTCAGTTGAAACAGCTCATGAGATCGCTTGTGCTCAATCACCAATGTGTTTCCTCATTATAGTGACGCAACAGACATTTTAATTAAAACTGTCCAGCTTTTTACTTCATTATTTGTGAGGAAGTTAATCACATGAAACTAATCAATGAGACTTGTGTCGATGCCCCTACAGGTCTAGAACCAGATTCTGATGTGTTTCAGGTGTTGTTAGAGCTTCTTCCAGGAACATTTAAGTTGTTCAGCTTGACAGACGGCAGAAATGTCAGACAGCGTCTGGCTTCCACTTGTCCTCATACGAAGGAGTGTTTGAGCCGCCGTTCACAACCCCAGAAACCACGACCCTCTGCTAAACTTAGAGCCCTCAGACCAGATGGCAGGACTGGAAACTGTCGTGTTGGGGGATTAGGAGGGACGAACAAAACCACCATGTTTTAGTGAGGTTTCTCTTTTCTCTCCTCCTGAATCACCCGTCTGACAGCAGGGGGTCATTACTAAATACAGTAGAATTAAACCGAGACCAAAACACTGTTTTCATCATGGGCTTCTAAATTATTACATCAATGTGCCCAAGTAAAGTCTAGGGAGGTGTGGAGGTGGTAGGTTTTTACTGCCGAGCCTCAGTGACGTGCAGCGACGTGAAAAACACAATCGAGAGGAAACAAACCACAAACTGGTAAAAAACAGCGAAATCTACCGTCCACGAAAGAGGAGCCTGAACATGTGTCCTCAGTTTAAAGGGTAGTCGAAGAAAGAGGACGTGGGAGGAAAGGATAGAGTGAGTAAGTTCATGCAGCTTCATGGACTCTGATGATGATGGTGGTGGTGGTGACCACGTGTGATGTCATCGGGAGGGCTGAACTTATAAAGCTGATCGAACCTTCACAACAAAGTCAAGAGAGCTTCTTCTCTCCAGAGGAACTCAACCTAAAAACCTGAGGAAGCTTCTATTATTCCCATCGTCAGTGGATTCATTCAAGTCAGAAGAAGACAGGGATTCTGATAAGGTGAGAGCATTTATTCATTCATTCATTCATTTACTCATTGATTGTGTGCACAGAACAGGACCATGATGTATTCTACAACAAGAGTTACAGTCTAGACCTCATATAACTCAAATGTAACACTGGCTTCTGGTAAATAAGTGACGTCTACTCACAAAATATTTATCCTAAATACATATTTTTTAGATTTTTTGTGTCGTACTAAAGTATCAATTTTAATCATGGATATTTAAAACAAAATGTTCAAACTAAATTATTACAAGTTTCTTTTTCATTTATTGTCAATATGCTGAAACTTTTCACCAAATCTTATTTGTCTAAAAGGTTTGAACGTTGTTGATGAACAAAGTAATGTTCTTTGTGGGTTCAATGTCTAGACGTTACTCATAATAATCAGACCCGACATGACCAGATTATTACTAACAGAGACCTGATCCAGCTCTACAGATCCCTGGACCACATTCTGAATGTAGACTGAACATCATTCCCGTAAGCTTGTTTGATATTGTTTCCCATTGATAATTATGAAGCTTGTATGATGTCAAACTGTTTAATTTCTTGACTCCAAACTCAAGCAGTAAACATATTTCTTTCATATTTTTAGGGTTTCCAACACTGATGTATCACAAAAAAAGCTTGTGTTATTTTGCTTCACAAAGTAGTTTTCCTTTAGCTTCTTGTTGTTTCTATTACATGCTTGTGTATCATAAAACAACTGAATGTCTTAAAGTGGAGCTCAAACATTTCTTCTTCTACCTGTTTACGTTCAGGTAAAACATTTCTTCTTCTACCTGTTTACGTTCAGGTAAAACATTTCTTCTTCTACCTGTTTACGTTCAGGTAAAACATTTCTTCTTCTACCTGTTCACGTTCAGGTGAAGCAGCTTCTTCTTCTACCTGTTTACATTCAGGTAAAACATTTCTTCTTCTACGTGTTCACGTTCAGGTAAAACATTTCTTCTTCTACCTGTTTACATTCAGGTAAAACATTTCTTCTTCTACCTGTTTACGTTCAGGTAAAACATTTCTTCTTCTACCTGTTCATGTTCAGGTAAAACATTTCTTGTTCTACCTGTTCACGTTCAGGTAAAACATTTCTTCTTCTACCTGTTTACGTTCAGGTAAAACATTTCTTCTTCTACCTGTTTACGTTCAGGTAAAACATTTCTTCTACCTGTTTACGTTCAGGTAAAACATTTCTTCTACCTGTTCACGTTCAGGTAAAACATTTCTTCTACCTGTTTACGTTCAGGTGAAGCAGCTTCTTCTTCTACCTGTTCACGTTCAGGTGAAGCAGCTTCTTCTTCTACCTGTTCACGTTCAGGTAAAACATTTCTTCTTCTACCTGTTTACGTTCAGGTAAAACATTTCTTCTTCTACCGGTTCACGTTCAGGTAAAACATTTCTTCTTCTACCTGTTCACATTCAGGTAAAACATTTCTTCTTCTACCGGTTCACGTTCAGGTAAAACATTTCTTCTTCTACCTGTTCACGTTCAGGTAAAACATTTCTTCTTCTACCTGTTCACGTTCAGGTAAAACATTTCTTCTTCTACCTGTTTACGTTCAGGTAAAACATTTCTTCTTCTACCTGTTCACGTTCAGGTAAAACATTTCTTCTTCTACCTGTTCACATTCAGGTAAAACATTTCTTCTTCTACCTGTTTACATTCAGGTAAAACATTTCTTCTACCTGTTTACGTTCAGGTAAAACATTTCTTCTACCTGTTTACGTTCAGGTAAAACATTTCTTCTTCTACCTGTTTACGTTCAGGTAAAACATTTCTTCTTCTACCTGTTTACGTTCAGGTAAAACATTTCTTCTTCTACCTGTTCACGTTCAGGTGAAGCAGCTTCTTCTTCTACCTGTTTACGTTCAGGTAAAACATTTCTTCTACCTGTTTACGTTCAGGTAAAACATTTCTTCTTCTACCTGTTTACGTTCAGGTAAAACATTTCTTCTTCTACCTGTTTACGTTCAGGTAAAACATTTCTTCTACCTGTTTACGTTCAGGTAAAACATTTCTTCTACCTGTTCACGTTCAGGTAAAACATTTCTTCTACCTGTTTACGTTCAGGTAAAACATTTCTTCTTCTACCTGTTCACGTTCAGGTGAAGCAGCTTCTTCTTCTACCTGTTCACGTTCAGGTAAAACATTTCTTCTTCTACCTGTTCACGTTCAGGTAAAACATTTCTTCTTCTACCTGTTCACGTTCAGGTAAAACATTTCTTCTTCTACCTGTTTACGTTCAGGTAAAACATTTCTTCTTCTACCGGTTCACGTTCAGGTAAAACATTTCTTCTTCTACCTGTTTACGTTCAGGTAAAACATTTCTTCTTCTACCGGTTCACGTTCAGGTAAAACATTTCTTCTTCTACCTGTTCACATTCAGGTAAAACATTTCTTCTTCTACCTGTTCACGTTCAGGTAAAACATTTCTTCTTCTACCGGTTCACGTTCAGGTGAAGCAGCTTCTTCTTCTACCTGTTTACGTTCAGGTAAAACATTTCTTCTTCTTCTACCTGTTTACGTTCAGGTGAAACATTTATTCTTCTTCTACCTGTTTACGTTCAGGTGAAACATTTCTTCTTCTTCTACCTGTTTACGTTCAGGTGAAGCAGCTTCTTCTTCTTCTACCTGTTTACGTTCAGGTGAAGCAGCTTCTTCTTCTTCTACCTGTTTACGTTCAGGTGAAACATTTCTTCTTCTTCTACCTGTTTACGTTCAGGTGAAACATTTCTTCTTCTTCTACCTGTTTACGTTCAGGTGAAACATTTCTTCTTCTTCTACCTGTTTACGTTCAGGTGAAACATTTCTTCTTCTTCTACCTGTTTACGTTCAGGTGAAACATTTCTTCTTCTTCTACCTGTTTACGTTCAGGTGAAACATTTCTTCTTCTTCTACCTGTTTACGTTCAGGTGAAACATTTCTTCTTCTACCTGTTCACGTTCAGGTGAAGCCGCTTCTTCTTCTACCTGTTTACGTTCAGGTAAAACATTTCTTCTACCTGTTTACGTTCAGGTAAAACATTTCTTCTTCTACCTGTTTACGTTCAGGTAAAACATTTCTTCTTCTACCTGTTTACGTTCAGGTAAAACATTTCTTCTACCTGTTTACGTTCAGGTAAAACATTTCTTCTACCTGTTCACGTTCAGGTAAAACATTTCTTCTACCTGTTTACGTTCAGGTAAAACATTTCTTCTTCTACCTGTTCACGTTCAGGTGAAGCAGCTTCTTCTTCTACCTGTTCACGTTCAGGTAAAACATTTCTTCTTCTACCTGTTCACGTTCAGGTAAAACATTTCTTCTTCTACCTGTTCACGTTCAGGTAAAACATTTCTTCTTCTACCTGTTTACGTTCAGGTAAAACATTTCTTCTTCTACCGGTTCACGTTCAGGTAAAACATTTCTTCTTCTACCTGTTTACGTTCAGGTAAAACATTTCTTCTTCTACCGGTTCACGTTCAGGTAAAACATTTCTTCTTCTACCTGTTCACATTCAGGTAAAACATTTCTTCTTCTACCTGTTCACGTTCAGGTAAAACATTTCTTCTTCTACCGGTTCACGTTCAGGTGAAGCAGCTTCTTCTTCTACCTGTTTACGTTCAGGTAAAACATTTCTTCTTCTTCTACCTGTTTACGTTCAGGTGAAACATTTATTCTTCTTCTACCTGTTTACGTTCAGGTGAAACATTTCTTCTTCTTCTACCTGTTTACGTTCAGGTGAAGCAGCTTCTTCTTCTTCTACCTGTTTACGTTCAGGTGAAGCAGCTTCTTCTTCTTCTACCTGTTTACGTTCAGGTGAAACATTTCTTCTTCTTCTACCTGTTTACGTTCAGGTGAAACATTTCTTCTTCTTCTACCTGTTTACGTTCAGGTGAAACATTTCTTCTTCTTCTACCTGTTTACGTTCAGGTGAAACATTTCTTCTTCTTCTACCTGTTTACGTTCAGGTGAAACATTTCTTCTTCTTCTACCTGTTTATGTTCAGGTGAAACATTTCTTCTTCTTCTACCTGTTTACGTTCAGGTGAAACATTTCTTCTTCTTCTACCTGTTTACGTTCAGGTGAAACATTTCTTCTTCTTCTACCTGTTTACGTTCAGGTGAAACATTTCTTCTTCTTCTACCTGTTTACGTTCAGGTGAAACATTTCTTCTTCTTCTACCTGTTTACGTTCAGGTGAAGCAGCTTCTTCTTCTTCTACCTGTTTACGTTCAGGTGAAGCAGCTTCTTCTTCTTCTACCTGTTTACGTTCAGGTAAAACATTTCTTCTTCTTCTACCTGTTTACAGGTGAAGCAGCTTCACATGAGACCTTGTTTCCGGTGTTTCCACAGGTAGCCCGTCCTCCTTTCGTTGGTTTATTAGGAACTCTGCTGGACTTTGTGCTCCTGAATCGACTCCAACCAGAGGAGCTCATAAACTGGAAGGAACTCGACTAATTTGCAGACAAACTTTGGGGGAAAGTTCTCCATCAAACTGTTTTATACACTGAGCGGTGTCTTGGAAAGCAACAATGGATGTTGCATCACCAGCTCGTGTTGGCAGCCGGCAGGTTTAACAAATAAAGCGCTCATTGTGCTGCTGCTTGTGACCTTTAGAGAGGAGGAGAGAAATCAAGGACCACAGTCGCTGAATGTCTGAGTGTGACTGGACTGAGCTTAGACTTCGTGTTGAGTCAGAGTCCTGATAAATATCTGTATCCGCACTCTACGGATCGGGTTTCCTCACTGCTGCCCATCACAAACCCCCCGAGACCACCGTAACGTCAGCTAAACATCTAGGAGGTGCACGGTGGGCCTTTCATGCTGATGGAGGGGGGCGTCCCAACACTAACATGAGTCAACCCCCCGAGGTGTTGAGCCTCTTAAGGACAGAAGCAGGACTTTAAACTCTGTTCATTTCAGTGGATTTAAACACTATTAAAGCATCTATAATTAATATTAATGTAAATATATAATCAATATTAATATCAATACATAACACCATCAGATCAAATGACTGTGACGTGAAAGGGTTCACCAGAGGTTTCATGTCTTTTGTTACTACATTAAAAACAAAAGGTATCGGTGTGATCAAACCACAGACTGTATTTAAGAAGTGGACGTCGTCATGTTGACGTCTCTCGTTTGTTTGGGGATGTTTTGAAGCCTCGAGTTTGGCGATGCCACCGCCGCCATCAGTGAACAGAAAGTTACCATATTTGGACTAACCTCTGTCCTGACCTGGCAATCAGCGTGTAGCCCCGCCCTAAAGCATCCCCTGCTTTATGGTGTGTTTGACTCTAAATGGACCATAATGTACTAAATGAACATCATGCTGTATTGAAGAAGACTTGAAACTAGAGATTGAGACATAAACTCATGTTTACAATGTTTACTGAGGGAATAAATCAAGAGAGAAGTAGAGTCATTTTCTATAGACTTCTATACAACCAGAGGAGTCGCCCCCTGGTGGACACTAGAGAGAATGCAGCTTTAACACATGAAGAACTGACTTCACTCAAAGAACTGGAGGTTGACGACTGGATGAAACCCAAAAACGGTCCAGTTTGCTCTGGCCGGTGGGCGGGGCTTGTTTTTTGACTCGACTGATTTAAACATGGCGGCCGGGTCACAAACTAAAATAGAAAACATTTGTGACAGCGCTGCCTAGTTTATTGAAATGAATGTGATCCGTCAGATGTTGGTACATGTTGAAAGTCACGGGTGTAACTACGGTTGTATGAATTTCAGATGACCAGAAGAATTTCGAGGAATTTTAACCAGTAAGGTTAATTACAAACAGCATCTTACAAGTGGAATGTCTGGCCGGATGGCAACACCAAGGAACAGATCCCCAAATTGAAGGAGTTCATCCTCTGGGGTCTATGAACATCAACAGAAGATTTAGTGACAAT
Organism: Melanostigma gelatinosum; assembly: GCF_949748355.1. Lineage (NCBI taxonomy): Eukaryota > Metazoa > Chordata > Actinopteri > Perciformes > Zoarcidae > Melanostigma > Melanostigma gelatinosum. The sequence continues at coordinate 480,763 of NC_136655.1, read as the reverse complement.
TTAACCAAGAGGTGTTTGGATATTTGATCTGGACTCTGATTCAGCCTCGTCATACTACAAACGCCCTGGATGTTTATCTACCAAATATTCTACAGAACGGTCACGAACAACCTCACAAATCCAAGAGTTGTCCAAACCTGAGTGTCAACCAAGCTGATTGGGTGATACGAGGAGAGGTTTAAAAAGGAACCACCTCACTGAAGCCTCCGAACGAACCCACGGAGTTCAAGCCTTCAACCGATGGAGTGCTGCTCAGTGCTGCCTCTGGTGGCCACAAAATACCAATTCTTTCAGTAGCATTTCTGTAATTTTACGATTTTCATGAGGTGCTAAGTGACTAAAATGACGAGTTCTGCGAGAAGAAGTGATCCATGTCGTGGTCTTTGATCTGGAATAGATTGCTGAAAATCTTAACATTCTATTTAAGGTTATGGCACGAGGCTATTAAAGCAGCACAGAATGGGATGTTACATAAGAGCAGTGACAGTGTTGATCCTCACTAAACATGATCAGATTAGATTATAATCCACCGTAATGATCTGTGTGGATATGAAGTTAAAGATCAGAACAATTCATTACAGTTAGAGGAAGCTGCATCGTGAACGCTTCATCTGATGTGCACATGGAAGAAATGTAATCATGCTAATTAGAAATATGTTTATTATTCTGTATGTCTGAGGTCACACAATCAGCTGATCGTAGTTAAGATTGTAGTTATATTCGAAGAAACCAGGAAATATAATGTATTCATCTATTTGGTTGCTATTTGCAGAGAGAATGAGAGCAGTAAATATCAGATCATTGGTTCTGTTATCTCATGAATCTCAACATAACTATGTCTTGCAGACGTCTGGTGTTCAATCGCCCCAAGTTCTCCCACAACTTCTCTTCTCCGTTCTCTCCACTGGCTCCTGTAAGAGCATCCAGTGTGAGACTCTGGTGCTGGTCTACAGGGCAGTGAAAGGAACAGCTCCTTCCTATCTCCAGACCACGGTCAAGCCCTACACCCCCGCCCGACCTCTTGGCTCTGCTGCCTCGGGGCGATCGGTCGCCCCGTCGCTCAGAGGTCCGATCGACCCGGTCGCGTCTGTTTCCTGTCCTGACCCCTCAGTGGTGGAATGAACTCCCCACTGACCTCAGGACAGCAGAGTCGCTGCCCATCTTTCATCAGGCTGAAGACTCACCTCTTCAAGAAGCACTACCTGAGCCTTCACTCACCACTCACTGTATTCATACTAGTTTGTTGCACTTATTGTAATCATATTAGTTAGTTTCTGTACGTTGACTCTGGTTGATGCTCTTAGATGCTTGTTTAAAGGAAATGTACTTATGACTTCTGGTGACAAGTAGTTCTCTGGAATACCGATGTTAAATACACTTATTGTAAGTCGCTTGGCGTCTTGACTGTAAAGTAATGTAATGTCTTGTTTGTCTTCTGGAATAACTTCATGTTTTTGATTCCCATGAAAAGTGTCAGAGAGATCTTTAAACCTGTCTTTTCTAAACTTCAAAGTTCAAAGTTCAAAGTTCAAAGTTCAAAGTTCAAAGTTCACTTTATTGTCAAAGTTTCCACATGTGTTATGCATACAGAAAATTCGAAATGCCGTTTCTCGCAGTCCCACAGTGTAATATAGACATGAACATATAACATATAATAGAATAAAATAGAATAAAGTTAAGAACATAAGGGCCTAGATAAAGGATTTAACAAGTAGCAGCAGAGAATAAAAAGTGACTGGTGCTGATAAAAAGTGACTGGTGCTGATAAAAAGTGACTGGTGCTGATAAAAAGTGACTGGTGCTGGATGAGGGAAGGGGTGTGAGGGGGAGTAGATGTCCTGGTATGTTCCATTTGAGGCAGTGGGGAAAGGTGGGTGAGGGGGAGGGTAGAGAGGTCAGGGGAGAGATGGCAGGGGGGGAGAGAGGGGGAGCGAGAGGAGAGAGGGAGGGAGAGAGTTCAGCATCCTGACCGCCTGGTGGAAGAAGCTGTTCCTCAGCCGGGTAGAGCTCGAACGGAGACTGCGGAACCTTCTCCCTGAAGGCAGGAGGCTGAAGAGGCTGTTGGAGGGGTGGGTGGGGTCACCCGCAATGCCGAGTGCTTTGCGGGTGAGGCGGGTGTTGTAAATGTCCTGTAGTGTAGGGAGTGAGACTCCGATGATCCTCTGGGCAGAGTTCACAATGCGCTGCAGGCTCTTGCGGTTGGAGGCGGTGCAGCTTCCGAACCACAGCGTGATGCAGCTGCTGAGGATGCTCTCAGTGGCGCCTCGGTAGAATGAGAGCATGATGGGGGGGGGGGCTCCTGCTCGCTTGAGCTTCCTGATGAAGTACAGGCGTTGCTGGGCCTTCTTTGCCAGTGCAGTGGTGTTGCTGTTCCAGGTGAGGTCATCTGTGATTGTCACACCCAGGAATTTGGTGCTGCTCACCTGTTCCACAGCAGCACCATTGATGGTCAGAGGGAGGGGGGGTTGGGAGTGGGTTCTCCTGAAGTCAACAACAATCTCCTTTGTTTTCCCCACATTGAGGAAGAGATTGTTATTTTGGCACCAACGGACCAGCTGGTTCACTTCCTTCCTGTAGTTAGTCTCATCGTTGTGGCTGATGAGACCTACCACGGTAGTGTCGTCAGCGAACTTCACGATGTGGTTGGAGCTGTAGTTGGGTTTACAGTCATGGGTCAGCAGGGTGAAGAGAAGGGGGCTGAGCACACAACCTTGGGGGGCCCCCGTACTCAGTGTTAGTGTGTTCGAAGTGTTGTTGTTGACCCGAACAGCTTGTGGTCTCTCTGTGAGGAAGTCCAACAACCAGTTGCAGAGAGAGGGGCTGAGGCCCAGGTCTGTAAGTTTACACACAAGCTGCTGGGGGATGATTGTATTGAATGCTGAGCTGAAATCTATGAACAGCATTCTGACGTAGGAGTTCTTAGTGTCCAGGTGTGTGAGGGCTGGGTGTAGAGCGGAGGAGATTGCATCCTCTGTGGACCGTTTAGTTCGGTAAGCAAACTGAAACGGGTCCAGGGAGGGAGGAAGGGTGGATTTGATCTGCTTCATGACCAGCCTTTCGAAACACTTCATGATGGTAGAAGTCAATGCGACGGGGCGGTAGTCGTTGAAGCAGGCTGGAGATGACTTCTTCGGCACAGGAATGATGGTGGTTTCCTTGAAGCACGTGGGAACAACAGCCTGGCTCAGGGAGGTGTTAAAGATGTCGGTGAGGACATCCGTGAGCTCCTCTGCGCAGTCCCTCAGCACACGACCAGGAATGTTGTCAGGTCCCGCAGCCTTGCGGGTATTAATCCTCAGCAGTGTGCTCCTCACACTGGCTGGGGACAGGCACAGAGCCTGGTCGTCGGTGGGGGGGGTGGTTTTCTGCGCAGGTGTGTTGTTCTGTGCTTCGAAGCGTGCAAAGAAGCCATTGAGGTTGTTAAGCAGGGAGGTGTGACTGTCACAGGTCTGTGGCGGTAGTTTGTAGTCCGTTATGGTCCTAATGCCCTGCCACAGGCTCCGTGAGTCCCTGCTGTCTTTGAAATGTCCTGTGATTTTCCTGGTGTACAGTCGTTTAGCTTTCCTGATGCCACGGCACAGGTCAGCCCTGGCTGCTCCCAGCCCAGCTGGGTCTCCAGCTCTGAAGGCGGTGTCGCGAGCCTTGAGCAGTGTGCGGACCTCCCCTGTCAGCCATGGCTTCTGGTTGGCTCGGATGGTGATGGCTCTGGTGGTAGTTACATCATCAATGCACTTGGTGATGTAACCTGTGACTGTCTCTGTGTATTCTTGAATGTTAATGTGATGGTTGTAGGTGGCTGCCTGCTTGAACATGTCCCAGTCTGTAGTACCAAAGCAGTCCTGAAGTGCAGCTGTACTGTCCTCTGGCCACACCCGTACCTGTTTTGAAACCGGTTTGGTAACCTTTACCCTTGCTCTGTAGGCCGGTTTCAGCAAGACAGTGAGGTGGTCGGAGAGGCCAATGTGGGGGAGGGGGGACGCCTTGTACGCTCCCTTGATCGATGTGTAGACTAGGTCTAATTTGTTGTTTTCCCTGGTTGGAAAATCAACATGCTGGTATATTTTAGGCAGAACAGTTTTTAGGTTAGCATGGTTGAAGTCTCCAGCAACGATGAGAATGCCGTCTGGGTGTGCTGTCTGTTGCTCACTGATGGCTCTGTAAAGTTCACTGAGTGCCTCCTCTCTGTCCTTGTTGTTGGGGCTCGGAGGTATATAAACAGCCACCAGTAGAATGGCTGAAAACTCCCTCGGCAGGTAAAAAGGGCGGCACTTTAAAACCATAAACTCCACCAGCGGGGAACAGTGTTGGTTAACAACAATAGCGTCTCGACACCAAGCATCACTGATGTAAACACACACACCGCCGCCGCGGGACTTTCCCACGCTAACTATGTCTCTGTCTGCTCGGTAGCATGTTAGCTTGTCCAGTTGAATAGCGGAGTCCGGGATGTTGTGGTGGAGCCATGTGTCCGTGAACACGTAAACACAGCAGTCCCTCACCTCACGCTTGGTTCTGAGTAGCCGTATATTGTCCATCTTGTTGTCCAGTGAACGGACATTTGCCATGAGTAATGTTGGAATTGCCGGCTTGTGTGGGCTAGCCGCTAGCCTAGCCCGGATACCTCCACGCTTTCCCCGCTTTTGCTTCCTCTCGCACCGCTTGCGCGGTCTCCTTACCGGGTGGGGGTTGACACAATGGGGGGAGCAGAGAAGTCCCAGGCTGCTAAGATCCACGGAGAGTTTGGCTTCCAAGTTGAAGAAAGTTGTACTTTTCCCAAGAAGAAACTCACGGCTGTATTGTTGTGTTTTGCGATATAAGTCCGTCGGGCATGACGAACACAGCGGCAGACTAGACAAACTAGACGAAAAAGACGAAAAAGACGAAAACACTGTTTTTCCGGGACCGCGAGTGGCCGCTGCGACTGCACGCGCCGCCAACATGATTACTCTCTTAATCATAGATCATAGTTAAATTCACAAGGTCACACAGTCGAAGGATTTATAAACTCTTCACATGACAGATACTGAGAGTCCTTTCACGCCTCGTGTGGTTCAGACTTTCTGCAGAACTCTGGTCTGATGAAAAGACCAAACACAGGAAGTTCTGGCCAGCTGTCGCCAGAACAGGAAATAGGAAGAACAACAAAACAAAATGAGGAGACGTTGGGGACGTAGGTGACAACAAGACACAGGTGATGACGACAGGACGTAGGGGACGAAGAGGAGACATAGGTGTCAAAGATAATTCAACTGAATTTGTTTTTATTAAAGTAGATTATAGTAAAACGTTTTCTTCGTCCTCTGTAATTGTCATTTTCTTTATATTCTTGTCGTCGTCTCGTTTTCTAACAATGAATTCATGTTTTTGGCATTTAAATATGAAACAGCAGACTCATCTAATGGAAATCAGTGACCGGACAGTAGTGTTGCACTAATCAGCCCTCATAGCTCTTTAAGTCGTGGTTTATTTTGTCAGTATCTTTGTTTTTATATTATTCTGTTTTTTGCTTCTTCATCTTCTGTAAATTTAATTTTCTTTGTTGTTGTTGTCTCACCTTCCAAACATGATTTCATATTCCTGACACTATAATTTAGACAGTGAACGTACAGTAGTTGTGGCACGAATGAAACCTCGGACATCTTCCAGTTGTGATCTCATAAGAATGAGTCAGAGTTTGGCATCTTTGGGTTTCTTTACATTTTAACTTGGTCGCCTTTGTTTCGGTTTTCTTTTATTCAGGTTTTTAGTTTTGCTTTTCGTCATCGTTTACTGTAGATGTGATTTTCTTTGATATGTTTGAAGCATGAATTGATTCATAAACTAAACCCTGGACTCCTCTAACAGACAGACAGTGTGTTTCTGGCACTGACTGACCTCCGTAGTTCCAGCTGTGGTTTCAGCAGACTCCCTGTGTGCTGCTCGAGTGCCACCTTCCTGCCGTTTCTTCTTCTTCTTCTTCTTCTTCTCTCTGAGTGGGTGGGCAGACAGACGTGATGGAGGTTCCTCCTCCCTGTTAGTGACTCCTCCCCTTCTCTCCTCCTCTCACCTCCTCAGGCAGCGTGCAGCAAACGTTCTCATCAGAACGACCTGCAGCAGCAGAGCTGCCTCACCTTTAACCGGAGGACACCTGGAGGACGTCGTCTTCTTCTGCTCACTCTCAGGAACATAGAAACACTGGATGACTGTTTTTTAAATATTTTACCTGAGGTGTGATCACCTGGATTGTGTCTTTATTTGGGAAAGTTTGAGAAAAAAGGACAAAAGTGAATTTTCTGTTTTTACCGTGTGGGTGAGACACTGCTGAGGGAAGGTAAGTTCCCTGTTAACTCCTCTTCTTCCTCTTCTTCTTCCTCTTCTTCTTCTTCTTCCTCTTCTTCCTCTTCTTCTTCTTTGCCTTCTTCCTCTTCTTCCTCTTCTTCTTCTTATTCTTCTTCTCCTCCCTTCAGCCTTTTTCCAGCTCTGTTGTGGCTTCATGAGGACTCTGCTGTGGAACATGTTGGACTGGTTTGAATCATTCCAAACAGCCTGACGGTGTGTTTACTGTGTTTCTCTGCAGCACCATGTTCTGCTCCGGGAGAACCCTCCAGCAGTGGTGCTTCGCCGTCTTCCTGCTCTGCTCTCCGGTTCCTCACTTCGGACGTCCCATCGACGCCCTAAGCAGCAGAATGTAAGCTTCACTCCGTCTGTGCTCCTCAATCCTGACAGACAGGAAGTGGAACAAACTCACAGATAATCTTTTTTCCCATATTTGCACTTTTCTTTTGCATGTTTTTCCACACACACGTACACACAGACACACACGCATACACACACACGTACACACACACAAACACACACACACACACACAAACACACACACACAGAGGCTGGAAACTGTTGTGAAAGTGTTTGTTTAGCCGTCGCCCACCTGAGTGTGGACCTGAAGCAGGCTGATAGAACGTCTATCTGAGCATCTAAACATGTGAGGACCTGAACAGTTCTGGTTCTGGTCCTGGTGTGAGACTCAAACCTGCTGAGAGTGTTTGATGCCAAACAGAATAAATGTGGTGAAGTGAAGTAGGTTTAATAACTTTCTAAAGAGATAAAGACTGTAATTCTGGATCAGTTTGTAGTGAAGCAGAAAAAAAAGGTTTTCTCTCTCTTGTGAAATGTGTTTTAGTGGCAGCCGTTCTAGTTGTGAGAGGGTTCTGGTGGATGTTCAGGGTTCTGGTGGAGGCTGAGGGTTCTGGTGGACGTCAAGGCTTCTGCTGGACATTGAGGATTCGGATAGACGTTGAGGGTTCTGGTAGATGTAGAGGTTTCTGCTGGATGTTCAGGGTTCTGTTGGACGTTAAGGGTTCTTCTGGACATTGAGGGTTCTGGTAGATGTTGAGGGTTCTGGTAGATGTTGAGGGTTCTGCTGGACGTTGAGGGTTCTGCTGGACGTTGAGGATTCTGCTGGATGTTGAGGGTTTTGCTGGATGTTGAGCGTTCTGCTGGACGTTGAGGGTTTTTGCTGGATGTTGAGGGTTCTGGTAGACGTTGAGGGTTTTGCTGGATGTTGAGGGTTCTGCTGGACGTTGAGGGTTCTGCTGGACATTGAAAGTTCTGGTAGACGTTGAGGGTTCTGCTGGACGTTGAGGGTTTTGGTGGATGTTGAGGGTTTTGGTGGATGTTGAGGGTTCTGCTGGATGTTGAGGGTTCTGCTGGACGTTGAGGGTTTTGGTGGATGTTGAGGGTTCTGCTGGACATTGAAAGTTCTGGTAGACGTTGAGGGTTCTGCTGGACGTTGAGGGTTTTGCTGGATGTTGAGGGTTCTGCTGGACATTGAAAGTTCTGGTAGACGTTGAGGGTTCTGCTGGACGTTGAGCGTTTTGCTGGATGTTGAGTGTTCTGCTGGACATTGAAAGTTCTGGTAGACATTGAGGGTTCTGCTGGATGTTGAGGGATTTGGTGGATGTTGAGGGTTCTGCTGGACATTGAGGGTTTTGGTAGATGTTGAGGGTTCTGCTGGACGTTGAGGGTTTTGGTGGACGTTGAGGGTTCTGCTGGACGTTGAGGGTTTTGGTGGATGTTGAGGGTTCTGCTGGACATTGAAAGTTCTGGTAGACGTTGAGGGTTCTGCTGGATGTTGAGGGTTTTGGTGGATGTTGAGTGTTCTGCTAGATGTTGAGGGTTCTGCTGGACATTGAAAGTTCTGGTAGACGTTGAGGGTTCTGGGTGATGTTGAGGTTCTGGTAGACGTTGAGGGTTCTGCTGGATGTTGAGGGATTTGGTGGATGTTGAGGGTTCTGCTGGACATTGAGGGTTTTGGTGGATGTTGAGGGTTCTGCTGGACGTTGAGGGTTTTGGTGGACGTTGAGGGTTTTGGTGGATGTTGAGGGTTCTGCTGGACATTGAAAGTTCTGGTAGACGTTGAGGGTTCTGCTGGATGTTGAGGGTTTTGGTGGATGTTGAGTGTTCTGCTAGATGTTGAGGGTTCTGCTGGACATTGAAAGTTCTGGTAGACGTTGAGGGTTCTGGGTGATGTTGAGGTTCTGGTAGATGTTGAGGTTCTGCTTGACGTTGAGGTTCTGGGTGGCTTCAGGGCTTGATGTAAAAACCCTGAGGTAGAACTCACACGGCGGAGGAGGCTGGTGACCTCTGACCTTCATCTGCTGTTTGGAGGCTTTCAGAGATTCTATTTAGATTTAATCACGTTTATAGTTTATAGTTTAAGTTTTTCACTTGAGCTTAAAATCGTTTCTAATGTTAATTAATCTGCAGCCATCAGTTCATCTAAAATAATGAATATTTACGGGATCATTTCCTGCTTCTCTTGGTCTCACTTTATTTTAAACTGAACACAATCTTAAGTTATTGTTGTTGACGTGTGTCTGATGTTTTATTGATCGATTCATGAAGGAAAGAATTAGCAGATGAATCTGTAATGAGTCATAAACACTTTTCTTCTGAAGCAGAAATAAAAAGCCAAACATTCAGATTCAAATCACTGATCACATTTCTCGAATAATTATTCTGAATGTGAAATAAAAACATTCCTGACGAGATGTTTGTGAGCTCCGACATTCATATTAACGCTGACATATCATATATATCTATATATATGTATACTCTGTGGACCCCACAGAGAGAACAATCAGCATCAGGATGTGTCAGGAAGCCTTTGAAGTCTGTATTAAAGGTAGAATGTGAACCAGATCGGCTTCAAAGACTCAGGAAACATCTGTATGCATACAAACAAGAGCTGCTCTCTGATATTATGATAATCATGACTCAAAAGAAACACGTTCAGAAAGCTGTGACTCTGTTCTGTGAAGCCCTCCAGAGAGGAGAGGAGAAGCAGTGCATCATGGGAAACGCTGTGTTTGTGTGCTCGGACACCTGAAGTGTTTGTGCTCGCTGGTTCCCAGGGTTCTGGACCCGGGTCCTCTGTACCTCTGTTGTTCTAAGAGTTAAGACTCAGAGTAACGAGACACTGCGGCGAAGCAAAGACCTGATCCTTCAGCTGCTGGGACCAGGTCTGTAAGATAACAGGTCCTTCAGCTGCTGGGACCAGGTCTGTAAGATAACAGGTCCTTCAGCTGCTGGGACCTGGTCTGTAAGATAACAGGTCCTTCAGCTGCTGGGACCAGGTCTGTAAGATAACAGGTCCTTCAGCTGCTGGGACCTGGTCTGTAAGATAACAGGTCCTTCAGCTGCTGGGACCAGGTCTGTAAGATAACAGGTCCTTCAGCTGCTGGGACCTGGTCTGTAAGATAACAGGTCCTTCAGCTGCTGGGACCAGGTCTGTAAGATAACAGGTCCTTCAGCTGCTGGGACCAGGTCTGTAAGATAACAGGTCCTTCAGCTGCTGGGACCAGGTCTGTAAGATAACAGGTCCTTCAGCTGCTGGGACCTGGTCTGTAAGATAACAGGTCCTTCAGCTGCTGGGACCAGGTCTGTAAGATAACAGGTCCTTCAGCTGCTGGGACCAGGTCTGTAAGATAACAGGTCCTTCAGCTGCTGGGACCAGGTCTGTAAGATAACAGGTCCTTCAGCTGCTGGGACCAGGTCTGTAAGATAACAGATCCTTCAGCTGCTGGGACCAGGTCTGTAAGATAACAGGTCCTTCAGCTGCTGGGACCAGGTCTGTAAGATAACAGGTCCTTCAGCTGCTGGGACCAGGTCTGTAAGATAGCAGATCCTTCAGCTGGTCAAAATCAGTTGTTGTTCTTCTTGTTCTTCTTGTCCTTCTTCTTCTTCTCTTGTTCTTCTTGTCCTTCTTGTCCTTCTTCTTGTCCTTCTTGTCCTTCTTCTTCTTCTCTTGTTCTTACATCTACCAACAAGCAGGTCGATGCACGTTTTCTGTCTCGTTTCATTTCATCTTGTAACGAAACCGATTCAATAAAAAGTAAAATGTTTCGATTTAAATCAGGAGTTTTCTGAGTAAAACTGATTTGTCTAATTATTATTTTGAATATTTCTAGAAGCCTAAATATTTCAATACAAAAATATAATTTGGCATTCGTGAAAAACTCAAAAAGATAAAGGATAAACGACGTCGGAGGTTTGGTGAAGTGATTGTTCTTTCGTTGTTGAGCAGACAGCTCCACCATGTGGATACTTCATCAAGTACTTTTCCACCTGAACACTTGAACTGGTTTAGTAAACCAGGGGTCACGAGTTCAAATCCCGCTGTGGCCGCACTACATTTGAAATATCAATAATACATCAGCAAATACTTTATAAAACATATTAATGATATGATATAAATAATATAAAGCTGTTGGTACAAGAACATGCTGAATAAGAACTGGTTGGTTTCAGGCGCAGATAGCTCAACCTTTGACCTTTATAAGAGCTGATTACAGGACTCAGTGAAGATCTTGTTTTTATTATAATTAAGATTTGTTTGATGACATAAATATCTTTATTTAAAATGAGGCAGAATTCATTCCTCTGTTTTCTGCAGAGAAACATTTCTGTGAGTCTCTGCTTCTTATTTTCTTAAAGGTTTTTACTTTTAATGAACAATGAAACTGAAAACTGTCTTTGCATCCGTTTTAAGACAAACTCATTCCCAGTTTGGATGGATTATTATTGGAGAAGTCTGTCAGCTGATGAACCTTCTGTGTGAACGTTAATAAAGAGTCACATCCTAAAGTCCTCTCAGTATTATCTTATCGTGCCAAATATATATATATATATATATGTATATAATATATATCATATATTATATATCTATATATATAATATATATATAATATATATATTATATTAATATATATATATTATATATAATATATATTATATAAATATATAATATATGATATATATTATATATATATCATATATTAATATATATATATTATATATCTTATAGAGAAAAGACTCATTCAAACCAACATTATGTGACTCTTTGCAGAAGGCGCTCAGTGACTCACGCTCAGCTGATGCACGACAAAGGCCGGACGCTGCAGGACTTTAAGCGTCGCATGTGGCTGCAGGAGCTTTTGGACGAAGTCCACACGGCCGAGATCCGAGACCTCCCGGTCCGGACCGCCGGAGGAGGAGGGAGCAGCAGCGGCGCCGGCGTCGGGCTGCCGGGGGTCGGTCTGGGGGTCAACCCGGGGGTCAACCCGAGCACCACCGGAACCACCAGCAGCACCCTGCACTCCAAACCACCCGGAGGAACCAAGAACCTGCCCCTCAGCTTCAGGCTGGAGGAGGAGGAGGGAACCAACCTGCCGCAGGAGACCAACAAGTCTCAGACCTACAAGGACGGCACGCTGAAAGCTCCCGGCAAGAAGAAGAAGAAAGGGAGGTCTGGGAAGAGGAGGGAGGGAGACAAGAGGAAGAGGAGGGCCCGGTCGCTCGGCTGGAGGCTGGAGGAGGAAACAGGAAGTGGACTCCTCCTGGAGTGGAGGTCTCTGCTGGGCCTGCAGAGGGCGCTGCTTTAAGACGCTGTCAGTCTCTGACAAAGGTGAGTTCTGAAATACACAACACGAGAACTAACGTAACATAAAGCTGAAATACACAACACGAGATCAGCCTTTACTTCAAGAATTCAAGATGATTATTGAAATACAAATGATGACTTGGTGTTTGAATTTTTCCTTTAATGACTGAAAGAGAACTGAACACGTTCAGTTTATTGTCTCACTTTTACCAAACAAAGGAAATGAAGTTATTCATCCACTAAATGCTCATATTTCATTGTTATTCTACATAATAACACAGAACAAATCTATTTGCTGCTAAACGTGAAGTTATCTGAACTAATTCATATTATAGGAGTAAGATGAATTTACTTCCTGTTTACTTCCACATAAATCATTTGCATGAAGTAACAATCATCTTTTTATATTATTAATGTCTGAAACATTAAACGAAGTTTGTCTCTGTGTTTCAGAACCTTCGGACAGTTGGACTCCTAAATTATCTCATTACAATCGTCTGTAACTGAGATCGTTTGGAAAGAAAGTGGAAAATATTTATTGTCTGTAAATATTCTAAATATAGCAGAATAGAAAGCAGAATATGATAAAAAAAGATTTGAATCTTTGTGAATCCTTGCTTTTTCTTTTTTTATTCCCATTATGTCAGGTTTGTTTTGCAGTAATTTATTTGGTTGGATGATGTATTTATTTTGTAAATGTATCGAGGCGCTGCTGACCTTCTATATTTTTGTACCATAATGCACTTTAGATATATAAATATATATACCATTGATTTAGTTTGCGGACTTGTTTTTGTGGTTGATTGAAATTAAGAAATGATTCTGTGTTCAGTTTCCGGTCTTTTGGTTTCTCTGCTGCTGGTTTTTGTCTTCAGTGTTGAACCCTCGTGCTGCCTTCAGGGTCTCTTGTTCCTTCCACCACCCACTCTGCTTCTCAATGCCAAAGCTCACATCTGTACATAAACTAACACGGCTCCATGTTGCACTGAGACAAACACTCTGAACCATTAAACCTTTGACAGAATCCTGCTCTCTGTGTCCTCAATGTCTCTGATGTCTCTCTGATGTATCTTTGTCCGAAACATTCATTTAACATCAGAAACCTCATGAAGTGTCTCTGATGTCTCTCTGATGTCTCTGATGTCTCGCTGATCTCTCTCTGATCTCTGTCTGATGTCTCTGATCTCTCTCTGATGTGTCTCTGATGTCTCTCTGATGTCTCTCTGATGTCTCTGATCTCTCTCTGATCTCTCTCTGATGTCTCTGATCTCTCTCTGATGTCTCTGATCTCTCTCTGATGTCTCTGATCTCTCTCTGATCTCTCTCTGATGTCTCTGATCTCTCTCTGATGTGTCTCTGATGTCTCTCTGATCTCTCTCTGATGTCTCTGATGTCTCTCTGATGTCTCTCTGATCTCTCTCTCTGATGTCTCTCTGATGTCTCTGATGTCTCTCGGATGTCTCTGATCTCTCTCTGATGTCTCTCTGATGTCTCTGATGTCTCTCTGATCTCTCTCTGATGTCTCTCTGATGTCTCTGATGTCTCTCTGATGTCTCTGATCTCTCTCTGATGTCTCTGATCTCTCTCTGATGTCTCTCTGATGTCTCTCGGATGTCTCTGATCTCTCTCTGATGTCTCTCTGATGTCTCTGATGTCTCTCTGATGTCTCTCTGATGTCTCTGATGTCTCTCTGATCTCTCTCTGATGTCTCTGATGTCTCTCTGATGTCTCTCTGATCTCTCTCTCTCTGATGTCTCTCTGATGTCTCTGATGTCTCTGATGTCTCTCGGATGTCTCTGATGTCTCTCTGATGTCTCTGATGTCTCTGATGTCTCTCTGATGTCTCTCTGATCTCTCTCTGATGTCTCTCTGATGTCTCTCTGATCTCTCTCTCTGATGTCTCTCTGATGTCTCTGATGTCTCTCTGATCTCTCTCTGATGTCTCTCTGATGTCTCTCTGATCTCTCTCTCTGATGTCTCTCTGATGTCTCTGATGTCTCTCTGATATCTCTCTGATGTCTCTGATATCTCTCTGATTTCTCTCTGATCTCTCTCTGATGTCTCTCTGATGTCTCTCTGATCTCTCTATGATGTCTCTGATTTCTCTCTGATTTCTCTCTGATGTCTCTCTGATGTCTCTCTGATGTCTCTGATGTCTCTGATGTCTCTCTGATGTCTCTCTGATGTCTCTGATGTCTCTGATGTCTCTCGGATGTCTCTGATCTCTCTCTGATCTCTCTCTGATGTCTCTCTGATGTCTCTGATGTCTCTGTCTCTCGGATGTCTCTGATCTCTCTCTGATGTCTCTGATGTCTCTGATCTCTCTCTGATGTCTCTCTGATGTCTCTGATCTCTCTCTGATGTCTCTGATCTCTCTCTGATGTCTCTCTGATGTCTCTGATGTCTCTGATCTCTCTCTGATGTCTCTCTGATGTCTCTCTGATGTCTCTCTGATGTCTCTCTGATGTCTCTGATGTCTCTGTCTCTCGGATGTCTCTGATCTCTCTCTGATGTCTCTGATGTCTCTGATCTCTCTCTGATGTCTCTCTGATGTCTCTGATCTCTCTCTGATGTCTCTCTGATGTCTCTGATGTCTCTGATCTCTCTCTGATGTCTCTCTGATGTCTCTCTGATGTCTCTCTGATGTCTCTGATGTCTCTGTCTCTCGGATGTCTCTCTGATGTCTCTCTGATGTCTCTCTGATGTCTCTTTGTCCTAAACATTCAGAGAATCATCATTCTACATCAGAACCCTCATGAAATTGCTCTTCACTTCAAACATTTCTGTTTAGAGGAGTTCCCCAACGTTCCACCTCAGGTCCTCTGGACTTTCAGATTATACTTAATTACATCCTGTTGATGTGATGGTAGATTATTTCCTACAAGCTCCAACTATTCTCTTCAATGTGACGGCTTTCTGTTTCTATAATCAATCAATCAAACTTGATTTCAGACAAGGGGTCCAGATAAGACAAATAGAATAAAATCATATACAAATAATACATTTTACCAAGTAACATACAATGTTACATACATATAACATTGTAACAGATTATCTTTTGGTTTTAGACTGTTGGACATTTTACAAACCAACAATTAAAAAAATTGACAATTTAAACAAATTGATAATGAAAACAATGATTAATTGCAGCTTTACTTCCTGATCTGACTCAATACTCTAATATAAAGACTTATTGAGTCACTAAAGTGGCTCTCATCTTAAAATCTGTATTCACATGAACTCTCTCTCTCGTAACACAAAGTCACTGGTTTCATCAGGTCGCGTCTCGGTTTAGAAACAAGCAGCTCAACATGAAGCTGACATGACTTTTCATGTTTTTCCATACTGACATACATTTTTTGCACTCCAGTTATTGTATAAGATAACCTTATTTCTGAATAGTTTAACAGTTAAATGCTAACTTTATTTGTATTATCTGTCCCGTTCTGGAGCTGATTCTGGTTGTTTGTGATTCACCAGTTTAAATATAATAATAATTCTTTATTTTATATAGCGCTTTTCTTAGTACTCAAAGACGCTTTACAAGGTTCCATGCACACCATTCGCCCGGTCATACCGGTGGTGGTAAGCTACGTCTGTAGCCACAGCTGCCCTGGGGCAGACTGACGGAAGCGTGGCAACTAATTTGTGCACAACGGCCCCTCCGACCAACACCAAGCATTCACTCGCATTCACACCAAGCATTCACTCGCATTCACACCAAGCATTCACTCGCATTCACACCAAGCATTCACCATTCATTCCTTTGCATGTTTTTCCGAGGTGGGGGAAACCGGAGTGCCCGGAGGAAACCCACGCGGCCACGGCTGAGAACATGCAAACTCAACACAGGTTGTACCAGGAATCGAAACCAGAAACCTTGACTGGGAAGCGAACCCAGTACCTTCTTACTGTGAAGATATATACTGTAATAGATATAAACAGACTCATAGAATGATGGAACCACATTTTCCATCAGAGGAGTCATTCAGCCTGATTTCCCGTCTGATTTTAAATTCAGGGAAATGTTGAAACTCTTCATGACCCAAAATATAAGCATAAGCAATATTTAAAACTGATCCCAGACCCTCAGAGTCCGTTCATGTTGTCTCAGATGATTGACTGTTGTAGATTCAGTTTGTTCTCTGATGATTTTAGAGGGTTAGGGTTAACACACTGTTTATCTGAGGAACAATGAGACGATTGCAGCGATCAATACTTTTATTGTGACGTCTAAATGTGAACTACTGTGGTCGATGGAGCTAAAATAATCATATAAAACATACAATAATAATAGATATTATTATTTATATATTTTTTATTATTATGTAATATAAACAATATAATATAATAAATATGGTGATGATATAGTGACTCTGTATTATGATTGCTTTAAGTATTTTACTTTGGATACTTCAAGTACATTTAGTTGCTAATACTTCTTTACTTATTTTACTTTAATGCTAACCTGTTTATTGGCTTTTTGATCATTTCACAGAAACTCTCCTTCAATGATATAAATACAAATAAAAGCAGTGAATTAAACTGCATCACTTTTACTCATAACGAGTATTTTAGTCTGTATTTATCACTGTGGTTGTAATGCGTGGACAGACCTGAGGGGGCAGTAACGAGCCGTCCGTCCGGAGGTCTGGCCGTAATTTTAAGAGCAGAAGAAGAAGCTCAACTCTTCCCACGTGAGACCAACATGGCTCCAGGAGGAAAAATAAACAGACCGAAAACTGTAAGAAACGACTTTTAATATCAACAAGAAACAACGTTCAATGTCGATACGAGACGAGAGAGTTCCGAGAGAGAAGACGACGCTTTTAAACAGAGAAGAACGAACTGTAACCGGACAGTTAAACAGCTAGCGGCTAGAAGCTAACAGCTAGCAGCTAAGTTAGCATGTGGACGGCTAACGTAAACACGGCTACTTCTAGCTAGCTTAGCTTAGCCATTTATTTTACTGCCTTTTTACAGTCTGTGTCTTTATATTATACCGTTTTAAAAGTACCCATTCTGCATAGAGTACTTTTACTTTGAGTATATGTTGATTATTTCTACTAAATTACTTTTCCTCAAGTAAAGGATCAGAGTACTTCTCATGATAAGTCACATTTATATATGTATATATTAGTGCTGGGCAACGATTACAATTTTTAATCGCGATTAATCTCATTGTCATGGCAAAGTTCAACAATGAATTCATAAGTAGTGTATTGCGCACTTTTATTTTAAAGTGCTGCTCTATGAACAACAGGTGAAGAACATTGTGTGTGAACACGTTAAACACATCAAGTTGTTGCAGTGTTCTCTTCACACAGCAGCAGTTCTATCTCTTCTATATCTGTGCTCAGTGTGTGAACAGAACAACATGTTTCACACGTTGATCTACATGTGTGTGTTGAGTCTTCATCACAGTCAGAGCATGTGATGCAGCTCTACTCTTCATCACTATGATGCAGCTCTACTCTTCATCACTGTGATGCAGCTCTACTCTTCATCACTATGATGCAGCTCTACTCTTCATCACTATGATGCAGCTCTACTCTTCATCACTATGATGCAGCTCTACTCTTCATCACTATGATGCAGCTCTACTCTTCATCACTGTGATGCAGCTCTACTCTTCATCACTATGATGCAGCTCTACTCTTCATCACTATGATGCAGCTCTACTCTTCATCACTATGATGCAGCTCTACTCTTCATCACTATGATGCAGCTCTACTCTTCATCACTATGATGCAGCTCTACTCTTCATCACTATGATGCAGCTCTACTCTTCATCACTATGATGCAGCTCTACTCTTCATCACTATGATGCAGCTCTACTCTTCATCACTGTGATGCAGCTCTACTCTTCATCACTATGATGCAGCTCTACTCTTCATCACTATGATGCAGCTCTACTCTTCATCACTATGATGCAGCTCTACTCTTCATCACTATGATGCAGCTCTACTCTTCATCACTGTGATGCAGCTCTACTCTTCATCACTATGATGCAGCTCTACTCTTCATCACTATGATGCAGCTCTACTCTTCATCACTATGATGCAGCTCTACTCTTCATCACTGTGATGCAGCTCTACTCTTCATCACTATGATGCAGCTCTACTCTTCATCACTATGATGCAGCTCTACTCTTCATCACTATGATGCAGCTCTACTCTTCATCACTATGATGCAGCTCTACTCTTCATCACTATGATGCAGCTCTACTCTTCATCACTATGATGCAGCTCTACTCTTCATCACTGTGATGCAGCTCTACTCTTCATCACTATGATGCAGCTCTACTCTTCATCACTATGATGCAGCTCTACTCTTCATCACTATGATGCAGCTCTACTCTTCATCACTATGATGCAGCTCTACTCTTCATCACTGTGATGCAGCTCTACTCTTCATCACTATGATGCAGCTCTACTCTTCATCACTATGATGCAGCTCTACTCTTCATCACTATGATGCAGCTCTACTCTTCATCACTGTGATGCAGCTCTACTCTTCATCACTATGATGCAGCTCTACTCTTCATCACTATGATGCAGCTCTACTCTTCATCACTGTGATGCAGCTCTACTCTTCATCACTATGATGCAGCTCTACTCTTCATCACTATGATGCCGCTCTACTCTTCATCACTGTGATGCAGCTCTACTCTTCATCACTATGACGCAGCTCTACTCTTCATCACTATGATGCAGCTCTACTCTTCATCACTATGATGCCGCTCTACTCTTCATCACTGTGATGCAGCTCTACTCTTCATCACTATGATGCAGCTCTACTCTTCATCACTATGATGCAGCTCTACTCTTCATCACTGTGATGCAGCTCTACTCTTCATCACTATGATGCAGCTCTACTCTTCATCACTATGATGCAGCTCTACTCTTCATCACTGTGATGCAGCTCTACTCTTCATCACTATGATGCAGCTCTACTCTTCATCACTATGATGCCGCTCTACTCTTCATCACTGTGATGCAGCTCTACTCTTCATCACTATGACGCAGCTCTACTCTTCATCACTATGATGCAGCTCTACTCTTCATCACTATGATGCCGCTCTACTCTTCATCACTGTGATGCAGCTCTACTCTTCATCACTGTGATGCAGCTCTACTCTTCATCACTATGATGCAGCTCTACTCTTCATCACTATGATGCAGCTCTACTCTTCATCACTATGATGCAGCTCTACTCTTCATCACTATGATGCAGCTCTACTCTTCATCACTATGATGCAGCTCTACTCTTCATCACTATGATGCAGCTCTACTCTTCATCACTGTGATGCAGCTCTACTCTTCATCACTGTGATGCAGCTCTACTCTTCATCACTATGATGCTGTAACTCAGAGGTGATGAAGGTGACCCAGCGATCAAAGAATAACGTCACTTTACGCACAATTTAGGTGCATTTTCCCTTTAACTCACGAGATGTAGCATGTTTTATACTTAATGTGAATATAATTCATACTTTGTTGGCATCTTATTCTGAAAACCGGATGTTCGTCTGAAGAAACCGGATGTTGTCTCACGTTAATGTTTCCGCGAACTTTCAAAGTCCTTCACTCCCGATCTGTGCTGTTTAAATGCATTTACGGTGAATGTCAGTATATAGGTGCACGAACATGTGAGTGTCTGCTGACTTTACCGCACCGCTGCCAGTGAGCAACGCACTTTCAAAATAAAATAAAATGCGTTCACGCGCCATAAAATAATTGTCGGCATTACTGAATGAATGCGTTAACGCGATAATAACGCGTTATTAGTTCAGTTTTTCTCTGATGACCTGAACACTAAATCCGTCTCGTTCAAGTTTTTCTTTTTGTTGTCGTCCTGCAGGAACTCGCTAAGAACGTCTTCAAGCGTCGTCGAGTTCTGAGCCGAGAGAAGAGGAAGAGACATCTGATCGTGGGAGCCGTGGTGGACGAAGGTCTGATCACCGTCCACCACCTGAAGAAGAGGAAGTACGTGATGAATAGAACCAGAAGTCTCTTCTTCTCATGTTAGACGGAGAATAAACGTGTTTGTGTTTCAGGTCGAGTCAGCGAGCGAACATCACTTTGTCTGGAAAGAAGAAGAGAAAACTTCTGAAACAGCTTCAGCACATGCAGACAGACAAGGCCGGTATGGAAGGTCAGTGACGCATAAACACTGACTGACCCGCTGAACATCTCTCGATGGAAACAGAACCATCATGACAAAGAAATAAAACAAGTTGAATTCTTTGATTATTTATTTTTCAAAAATTGGAAAACAATATAATCAATACGTCCAACATGTTAAGTGTCTACAAGTGTTGGCGGAGGCTCCACATGTTATAAATATTAAACTATTTAGATATTAACATTCTCTCTCCTCTCCTTTCCTCTCCTCTCCTCTGTTTCCGTTTCCGGTTGCGTGTGAGTGGTGGACGTGAGTGTGAGAGGTGTGAGTGGTGAGTGTGAGCGGCGCGGAGGTTTGATTCTTGTTTCACTGCTTTGGGATTTGTTCCTCTGTCTCTGCACATGATCAGGTGAGATATAAGCGCTGTATTTATCGGTAGAACGTGTGGTTAGTGGTGTTGTTTGGCGTTGTTCGGGAGGATGGCGTCCTCCGAGACGCCGCGCCCGTCAATCCGGCACGGAGTCCGGGTAGTTCCACCGGACAGCAGCGTGTCAGTAGAGGAGGTGCTGCTGGCTGTGGGAGAACAGCTGACATGACAAACTTTCCTTCGCGTCTCGGATGAATAAAGCTGTGGTTGTGTTCGTGGCGAGTGGTTTACGTCCGCAAGCTGATAGAGAGCGGCGTGTTGATCAGGGACAGCTTCGTGCAGGTCTCTCCGCTCTCGGTGCGTCTACGCGGATCACCGTGTCCGGTGTTCCGCCGTTTATACCGGACGAGCTGTTAGGGAATGAGCTGCGCAGGTTTGGAAAGTTTGCCAGCGGATTTAGAACAGTTAATTTGGGGTGTAAGGACCCCAAGCTGAAGCACGTGCTGTCGCTTAGGCGGCAGGTCTTCATGTTCCTGGAGTCACCGACACAAACACTGGAGGTGTCCTTCAGGGTGAAACACGGGGAGGGTTCATACATGGTGTACGCGAGCTCGGGACAGATCAAATGAAACGAGTGTGGAGATGTAGGACACAAACGCACAAGCAGCGGGGAGGCGCGGAGGCGGAGCCTCCGGCGGCGGCCGCTCCGGCTGCTCCGGCGGCGGCTGCTCCGGCGGCGGCCGCTTCGGCACCGGACGCGGAGCCTCCGGCTGCGGCCGTACCGACCGCTCCTGCACCGGCTGTGGAGCCTCCGGCTGCGGCGGTGCCGACCGTACCGACCGCTCCTGCACCCGCGCCGGGACCCGCTGGTGTGGCTGCGGCTGCCGCCGGTGGGGTCGGCGGCGTTTCTTCGTCTTCTGCTGATGACAATCAGGGCCAGTCTTACAACCAGCAGGCTTCTGTGGTGGCGCAGAACCTCACTACATCTGGTACCGGAGCACCACCACAGTCTGTAGAAGTCTGAAGAGGCAGCTACAGGTTCTGCAGGTGGAGATCTCAGCGCAGCCTTAGATGACGCACAGAGTGTAGGGTCTGTGTCCAACAGCCAGCTGTCTTGTGAAGGAGAGGACATGGACGATGGGAGTGAATCAGATGTTGCATCTAATTCTGAAACGTGCATTAAAAGCACTGATCTGTATTCACTTGAGGAAATAAACTCGTTTTTGAATGTAACTTTCAATAGAACTGTAAAAGTGAGTGATTATTTCCCGGACACGGAGAAGTTCATCCGATCTGTTGGGGTGGTGCAGAGGAAGGTGGGTTTGGACCTTTTAGACGGGAAAAAGCGTTTCCGCCTGAAGAAACACGTCACAACCGTGAGGAAAGAGAGGAAAAGTCAAAAGGGTCAAACTAAGACCGCTTAACATGATCATGTGTCACACGGGGTTTTCCACTTTCCACTGCTTACTTCTCATCTTGTCTTACCTCCTTCCATCCTCTGACCTTTCCATGCAGAGCTTCAATTTAGGGTCTTTAAACATCAATGGTGGGAGGGACGGGCATAAGAGGGCGGTCACTGCAGACATGATCACACAGAAACACTCAGACATCGCTATCAGTGCTAGTACTATCAGTACTAGCACTAGTACTATCAGTGCTAGTACTATCAGTACTAGCACTAGTACTATCAGTGCTAGTACTATCAGTACTAGCACTAGTACTATCAGTGCTAGTACTATCAGTACTAGTACTATCAGTGCTAGTACTATCAGTACTAGTACTAGTACTATCAGTGCTAGTACTATCAGTACTAGTACTACCAATACTAGTACTATTATCAGTACTATTACTCGTACTATTATCAAGACTCATATCGGCTCTTTTCTATTGTTTTGTGAAAGAAAAAGACAATTCATTAAAAAGCAATCAATATTTCTTTATTATTTATTTGTAAACAAATATTCTTTCTTGAACGGCAGAAAGTCTAAAATAAATCACTATTTTTGACTTCACTGATTCAATGTCTTTCTTTTCATATTTATATAAACTCACATCATCAATGTTTGTTGAAGTTGTTTAAAATCCCTCTGATGCTTCTCTTCAGTCGAAGCTGAACCACCGAAGAAGAAGCAGGACTCCTCATCGGATCCAACCAAGACGAGGCAGAAGAAGAAGAAGAGAGCAGCTGGACCTCCGGAGGACCAAGAGATGGACGACGTGGAAACGATGAACTGAGCTCTGAACCAACGTTCATGTTTCTATGAAGACAAAGATCCAAGAGGCTGAAGACCAGGACCACCAGGACCACCAGGACCACCAGGACCACCAGGACCACTCTCACATAAGATACTGAACATGTTTCATTTATCAAGTCAAAGTTCTCAGTGAGTCAAACTAAATGTTAAAAGACGTTAATGTTTATTAAATTAAACTTTTAAAAGGTAATTTTGGCTCAAAGTCAAAGCATCTTGTTAGGTCAAGATTTTTTATTTATATTCGCTCATAATTTTGATAAGATTATGACACAGAGCTGATAATTTAGATTCAGTAAGTGATAATAATTTATAGTCCTGTCTCATAATTTAACTATTTAACACAAAATACGTTGTTTGGAGTTTTGTCATCATTTACATAATTTGGAGTTGAGTTTTTTTGCCTTCCATGGAATCACCGTCACAATAATACGTGATGTCAAAGTTTGTTCACGTCATAAATACATAAAATCTGTAAAAACAGTCATTGAGAACATTAACCGACTCTTTGTTTTATTAAACCGTTCAAGACTGATTTTAACTTCCTGTTTGTTTCATTCTGATCATGTGACATAATATTAATATACATCTATATGTATAAGTATCTATATTTATTTATTTCTATACTGTATGTGTGTATATATATTATTTATTCATGGCGGATTTTAACTTCCTGTTATTTGTTTCATTCTAATATTGTGACATCACACATTTCTCATATAAAGTATAAAATAGAAACATTAATTTAACTTTCATAATGTTCTCCGACTCAGTCATCATTTTAAATTAAAGTAATTTTTATTAATATTTTCCCTGAAAATGTTGCAAACGTAATTATTTTAACTTAATCTTTAAATGTTGACTTAGTTTCTCATAATTTTTCTCCCAGTATGTCAAACATTTTACTGGTCATTATTTTTATAAATATTTTCCCCAAAACGTTGCAAACGTAAACATTGTTACTTAATATTTCACTTTTGACTTTTGTCGTTTTATGAATTTAAATTGTATTTCATTTTTTCCATACATCTCATACTAATATTACTACCTCATGATTTTTAACTGAGTATCTCATGTTTGTTCTTTTCTAGACATAAATGATCTTCTGTACGTTTGAAGAGAGTTCTTTACTTATTAATACACCTGAATATAAACTTATTAACAGAGATTCTTATTTATAAGTGTTTTAAAGGTATTATTGATCTTTAATGTTCATAAACATGTTATTGACCATGTGATCAGTTATTGATCATGTGATCAGTGATGATCCCCCCCCCCCCCCTCTCCAGAGGACAAAGGCAAAAATGAGTCAGAAGACTGAAGCTTCTTCTCCTTCTTCCTCTCATCAGCCATCACGTGATCTAGTTCATCCTCCTGCAGTCGCTTAATAATAATCATCATTTCATTTACACATTCATACATTTAAAGGGTTCGTCTTTCATTCGGGAGGATCTCTGACTCGGGTCGTCTCGGGATAGTGGAGCTTCGGACTGAACCGGTTTAACTGGATCCTTCACCGGACTCATCGACGGACCCATGATGATGCACGCGACTTAATCTGAGTAAATACAGGTAGAACCGCGGAGTTTAGGCGGGAAAACGACGCTTTATGTTCCGGTTATTATCGTTGTTTTATCTTGTCACGTTAGCGGCATTAACAGCAGCACAGAGCCGTGTGAGCGGCAGGTGTTACTGGGAATAAACCAGAAGAGACCAGAGACACAAAGACAGGAACCAGCTGTCTGTCGTGAAGCTGCTTTTCACCGCCATATTTAATAACGTTATCTTTATCTTTGTCTTTAAGCTAGCAGCTCATTGTGTCCGATAGAGACGCGTGTGTATGGAAGACCAATAATGTAAAAAAATAACAATATCCTGTAATCATTACAGTGACGAATTTTAGTTAAATAATCAGTTAAATTAAGCTAAACTGAATCAAACCTTTAAA
Organism: Melanostigma gelatinosum; assembly: GCF_949748355.1. NCBI lineage: Eukaryota > Metazoa > Chordata > Actinopteri > Perciformes > Zoarcidae > Melanostigma > Melanostigma gelatinosum. The sequence goes on along the minus strand of NC_136655.1, from coordinate 456,149 downwards.
CACCAAAGTCACACAATAACACAAAGATTGAGGTAAAATGACCGTTTTTGTCAATAGAGTCTGGTGTTATAGAGCATAAAGATAACTGCTTCAGTGTGACAGAAAGGTAATATGTTAATTATAAATATACACTTACAGCCTTTACGCTACTGGACGTAAAGATTAAACTGTTCATACTGAGATGTGAATTCATGACGAAAACGTTTGAAGAGGTTTGTGTCGAGGACGAACTAACGTTACTAGAATGCTGTTGTGTCCTCTGTTTGATTTAAACTGTTGTATAAGATACAATTCATATTTTATTGAGTTTCCTTTTTAGCCAAATGCTGAATTGAGTAACTTTCAGTTCCTTCTTGTGAACAGGCTTTTATTGTGAAAGGTAATAAAGAAGCTGTTGATCTGGTCTGGTGAGGTTCAGGTTTAAAAGAGGAATAGAAGAAGTTTAGAATGAGACAAACCTCTGGTTCTGCATGTGTTGAAGCTGCATTCTCTCTAGTGTCCACCAGGGGGCGACTCCTCTGGTTGTATGGAAGTCTATAGAAAATGACTCTACTTCTCTCTTGATTTATTCCCTCAGTAAACATTGTAAACATGAGTTTATGTCTCAATCTCTAGTTTCAAGTCTTCTTCAATACAGCATGATGTTCATTTAGTACATTATGGTCCATTTAGAGTCACACAGACCATAAAGCAGGGGATGCTTTAGGGCGGGGCTACACAGTGATTGACAGGTCTCTAATAGACCATAAAGGAGGGGATGCTTTAGGGGCGGGGCTACACAGCAGGTCTGAACCGGGTGCAGGTCTCTGATAATGGGTCAGATAGTGTCTCTTAAGGAGATAAGAGACATAATGAGTCTCTGTCCTCACAGGAGACTAAAGTCCAGCTCAGAGGACTCTGGACCTCCAGATGGAGGACGGATCTCAGCGTCTCTTCGGTGAGTTTCTATTCTGAACCGCTTTTATTTCATCTGATTTTAAATCTCCGTCTTTAAAACCCGTCCACTCTCAGAAGATCTAAAAATAGAAGCTTATTTTTCTGTCTCCTGAAGGAGTCGTGTTCATTTTTAGATTTCTATTTTTACTCCTCAGATTGAACAAATTTAGTTAGTTTGTTCTGAAGATGCTGACGCAGCAGAAAACCGTCTCAGACGAACTGACGAGCTTATGAAGTCTTAAAAAAATATTTACAACGTTTTGTGATGTTATGTAATAATAATAATAATAATTTTAGTTTCACTTTATTTCTGACTTCAGTTAATCAGCATCAGGTGAACATGACTCCTCCAGCGAACACTCTGCCCTCATCATGGACTCTAAGGCCGCCCATCGCCGCGGTGCATCTGCTGCTGCTGCTGCTGCTGCTGATGACATCACTTTCTGTGTCCGGCATGGAGCCGGAGACGTGTTTCTCCAGACAACACCAGAGCGCCATCGTGAACGTCAGACAGACGCTGAACAGGACGACCACGGCGATGGGCGCCCGCGTGGTCCGGTCTGAGAGGGACTGTGTCCTCGCCTGCTGCTCAGAGGACGTGAAACCAGGTGAGACTACCTGAGACCTGAAACCCATCACATCCAGCTTTACCAGCTCTACCTGTGCATCTTCATATATATATCTATATATATATATCAATAAACTCTCCACTGTTTCTGTGTTTCTGAAGGCGCCAAATGCAACATGGCCGTGTTCAACGCCAACAAACACGCCGGGGAAGATAACTGCTTCCTGTTCCACTGTCAGACGGAGCAGGACTGTCCTTTAATGAAGGCTCAGGACGGCACCAACACCTACGACATCTACAAAGGTGAGGTACCGCTCAGGTACTCTGTTCTCTACCTGTTCAGGTACTCTGTTCACTACCTGTTCATGTACTCTGTTCTCTACCTGTTCAGGTACTCTGTTCTCTACCTGTTCATGTACTCTGTTCTCTACCTGTTCAGGTACTCTGTTCTCTACCTGTTCATGTACTCTGTTCTCTACCTGTTCAGGTACTCTGTTCTCTACCTGTTCAGGTACTCTGTTCTCTACCTGTTCAGGTACTCTGTTCACTACCTGTTCAGGTACTCTGTTCTCTACCTGTTCAGGTATTCTGTTCTCTACCTGTTCATGTACTCTGTTCTCTACCTGTTCAGGTACTCTGTTCTCTACCTGTTCATGTACTCTGTTCTCTACCTGTTCAGGTACTCTGTTCTCTACCTGTTCATGTACTCTGTTCTCTACCTGTTCAGGTACTCTGTTCTCTACCTGTTCAGGTATTCTGTTCTCTACCTGTTCAGGTACTCTGCTCTCTACCTGTTCATGTACTCTGTTCTCTACCTGTTCAGGTACTCTGTTCTCTACCTGTTCATGTACTCTGTTCTCTACCTGTTCAGGTACTCTGTTCTCTACCTGTTCAGGTACTCTGTTCTCTACCTGTTCAGGTACTCTGTTCACTACCTGTTCAGGTATTCTGTTCACTACCTGTTCAGGTACTCTGTTCTCTACCTGTTCAGGTATTCTGTTCTCTACCTGTTCAGGTATTCTGTTCTCTACCTGTTCAGGTACTCTGTTCTCTACCTGTTCATGTACTCTGTTCTCTACCTGTTCAGGTACTCTGTTCTCTACCTGTTCATGTATTCTGTTCTCTACCTGTTCAGGTATTCTGTTCTCTACCTGTTCAGGTACTCTGTTCTCTACCTGTTCAGGTATTCTGTTCTCTACCTGTTCAGGTACTCTGCTCTCTACCTGTTCATGTACTCTGTTCTCTACCTGTTCAGGTACTCTGTTCTCTACCTGTTCATGTACTCTGTTCTCTACCTGTTCAGGTATTCTGTTCTCTACCTGTTCAGGTACTCTGTTCTCTACCTGTTCAGGTACTCTGTTCTCTACCTGTTCAGGTACTCTGTTCTCTACCTGTTCAGGTATTCTGTTCACTACCTGTTCAGGTACTCTGTTCTCTACCTGTTCAGGTATTCTGTTCTCTACCTGTTCAGGTATTCTGTTCTCTACCTGTTCAGGTACTCTGTTCACTACCTGTTCAGGTACTCTGTTCTCTACCTGTTCAGGTACTCTGTTCTCTACATGTTCAGGTATTCTGTTCTCTACCTGTTCAGGTACTCTGTTCACTACCTGTTCAGGTATTCTGTTCACTACCTGTTCAGGTACTCTGTTCTCTACCTGTTCAGGTATTCTGTTCTCTACCTGTTCAGGTACTCTGTTCTCTACCTGTTCAGGTATTCTGTTCTCTACCTGTTCAGGTATTCTGTTCTCTACCTGTTCAGGTACTCTGTTCACTACCTGTTCAGGTACTCTGTTCACTACCTGTTCAGGTATTCTGTTCACTACCTGTTCAGGTACTCTGTTCACTACCTGTTCAGGTATTCTGTTCACTACCTGTTCAGGTACTCTGTTCTCTACCTGTTCAGGTATTCTGTTCTCTACCTGTTCAGGTACTCTGTTCTCTACCTGTTCAGGTACTCTGTTCTCTACCTGTTCAGGTATTCTGTTCTCTACCTGTTCAGGTATTCTGTTGTCTACCTGTTCAGGTACTCTGTTCTCTACCTGTTCAGGTATTCTGTTCTCTACCTGTTCAGGTACTCTGTTCTCTACCTGTTCATGTACTCTGTTCTCTACCTGTTCAGGTATTCTGTTCTCTACCTGTTCAGGTACTCTGTTCACTACCTGTTCAGGTACTCTGTTCTCTACCTGTTCAGGTATTCTGTTCTCTACATGTTCAGGTACTCTGTTCTCTACCTGTTCAGGTACTCTGTTCTCTACCTGTTCAGGTACTCTGTTCTCTACCTGTTCATGTACTCTGTTCTCTACCTGTTCAGGTATTCTGTTCTCTACCTGTTCAGGTACTCTGTTCACTACCTGTTCAGGTACTCTGTTCTCTACCTGTTCAGGTATTCTGTTCACTACCTGTTCAGGTACTCTGTTCTCTACATGTTCAGGTATTCTGTTCTCTACCTGTTCAGGTACTCTGTTCACTACCTGTTCAGGTATTCTGTTCACTACCTGTTCAGGTACTCTGTTCTCTACCTGTTCAGGTACTCTGTTCTCTACCTGTTCAGGTACTCTGTTCTCTACCTGTTCAGGTACTCTGTTCTCTACCTGTTCAGGTACTCTGTTCTCTACCTGTTCAGGTATTCTGTTCTCTACCTGTTCAGGTACTCTGTTCTCTACCTGTTCAGGTACTCTGTTCTCTACCTGTTCAGGTATTCTGTTCTCTACCTGTTCAGGTATTCTGTTGTCTACCTGTTCAGGTACTCTGTTCTCTACCTGTTCAGGTATTCTGTTCTCTACCTGTTCAGGTACTCTGTTCTCTACCTGTTCATGTACTCTGTTCTCTACCTGTTCAGGTATTCTGTTCTCTACCTGTTCAGGTACTCTGTTCACTACCTGTTCAGGTACTCTGTTCTCTACCTGTTCAGGTATTCTGTTCTCTACCTGTTCAGGTACTCTGTTCTCTACATGTTCAGGTATTCTGTTCTCTACCTGTTCAGGTACTCTGTTCACTACCTGTTCAGGTATTCTGTTCACTACCTGTTCAGGTACTCTGTTCTCTACCTGTTCAGGTACTCTGTTCTCTACCTGTTCAGGTACTCTGTTCTCTACCTGTTCAGGTATTCTGTTCTCTACCTGTTCAGGTACTCTGTTCACTACCTGTTCAGGTACTCTGTTCTCTACCTGTTCAGGTATTCTGTTCTCTACCTGTTCAGGTACTCTGTTCTCTACATGTTCAGGTATTCTGTTCTCTACCTGTTCAGGTACTCTGTTCTCTACCTGTTCAGGTACTCTGTTCTCTACCTGTTCAGGTACTCTGTTCACTACCTGTTCAGGTACTCTGTTCTCTACCTGTTCAGGTACTCTGTTCACTACCTGTTCAGGTACTCTGTTCTCTACCTGTTCAGGTACTCTGTTCACTACCTGTTCAGGTACTATAGTCAACAGTCAAAGTACACATTCAGAGTGAACAGTGAAGGTTTGATATCAGCTATAGTTACAATACACATGCAGATGCAGAGTAATCACAGAAAACTGCTCTTTAAAGTATAACAGAGTTGATTAAGTTTTAATAACATTGATCAAAACAAGGCAGATCCTCACCACCACGGAGAACACAGATTGTTTCTCTGTCATGCAGAACCCTGACTGGTGAACTTAGATTCTTTGAACTGATAAAACAACAGTTACCAACTTCCCTTACAGTGATGATCTAACACAACACTATTACAACAGTATCAAATACAGCATCGGTTCTTCACAGCGCTAACAGAACTCGGCGGTCCATCAACACACAAGAACACGTTATAACAAAACAAACAAGGTAATAAACACACGATGACCTAAACCCTGCCCAGACACAATCCTCTTCCTGAGAGATGACTTCGTAGCGGTCGATGTGGTTCTTCGAGTTTCTGGGTTGAACTCGGGATCCGGAGCTTCCAGCTGCGCAGAGATAAACTCTCTGTTTGGTCGAGAGTTTATCCTCGGAAATGAAGGGGATTCTACTTCCTTATGACTGGCAAAATGTGGACGTTAACGGTGAGGGAACGGGGAATAGAAGTTATCCGTTCTCTTCTATTCGTCCAGCAGAGTTAAAACTATGACCGAGGGTTTCTTAAAAAGCAACATTGTTTCTGTTCCTCTTTGCATACGTGGAATGTTTCAGAGTTTTATGGTTTCAGTGACAGGCAGAGGAAGTCCTGTGGAGTCTCGTCCAATGAGACCTCAGACCTGGAGCTTTTGGTGTTATCTTAAACTCAAATCAGGCTTTTGACTCTCAACACTACCTGCTCAGGTATATTTGTGATGTTGAAGTTCAGCTTCCTGTTTCTTTGCTTCTTTAACATTTCACTGTGTTTCTTCACAGGTTTGATTCATCCGACCACAGTGAGACCCTTAACCATGACGACCACCACGGAACCAACCACCACCACCTCCACCACAACTACACCAACAACCACAACATCACCAACCACCACCACAACAACCACCACCACTACAGCACCTCCATTCATCATCATCATCGCCACAATGCCTCCGGTAACTCCAGCACCCACCACGACCACAACTACAACCACAACTACAACAGCAGCTTCTACAACTACTTCTACTGCAGCCACCACCACGAAGAAGCCAAACAAAACCAGCAAAAAGCAAAACAAAACAGCCAAGAAGGTGAAGCCTCATCCCGTCGGCACCATTACCTCCACCCGGCCGACGCAGAGCTCCACCACATCACTTCCTGTTGTCACGGCCAAGAGGGAGGCTGCACCAGGAACAAGTGACAAACCACTGCCCACCACTGAAACTACTACAACTACAACTCCCACTACGACTGCTCCTGCTCCAACCACTACTACTACTAGTACTACTACTACTACTCCTGCCACCACCACCACTACTAGTAGTACTACTACTACTACTACTCCTGCCACCACTACTCGTACTACTACTACTACTCCTGCCACCACCACCACTACGACTCCTCTTCCTGCTACGACCACCACCACTGATCTGTCCACCACGAAGACGACTCCACCAGCGAGTCTGGTAATCGTCCCCAAAGGCGCCGTCCAGTCCGACCAGGCCCTCCAGAACTCCAGCGCCGGCCGCGGGAAGTCGGCGACATCGTCGGCAACGCGAGGCGCGCTGAAGAGCGGCGTGGTGGCGTTCACGGTGCTCGGGCTCGCCGTGCTCACGCTGGCTCTGGCCGTCGGCGGCCGCAAAGCGATGGAGTCCTTCGACAGACGGCACTACACGAGACTGGAGCTCAACGACCTGCACTACGAGGTGTGACGGAGCTGAAGAATTCAAATGACTTCTTTTCAGATTGTTAACCACATAAAACAATAAGGGAACGTCTACGTGGAGAATACTCGACCCTGATTGGCCGAAGGGTGTTCGTTATGTTTCATAACCGCACAGTTTACTATCATGTTACACTCGTGGTGTAACGATGATAAAAACTGTGCGGTCATGAGAAATAATGACAAACCGTTAATAAAGTTATCTGAAGAACATTAATGACTTCATATCAACAAACTGTCTTTTTATTGTCATACAGTCGATTTAAAAAGAAACAGATATTTTATCCTCTTTGGTTATTTCCACAAATAAAAATGCACCAAATGACAAATCAAGAATCATGATGAAAACAATGATATAGAATTTAAATATCACCGTAACTTTGTGTCTTTTATCACGTTTGTCGTCACGTCTTTTTTCTCACGTTCACTTTTGAAGACTAAACTGAACGTCATAACATCAAACGTTTCTTGTTTTCATTCTATGAAGATGTTTTTTCTCAGTTTACTCTCGCTATTTATTCAGTCAAAACATAAGTTTAAAAAACATCACAACATAAAAACGATCTCAGTAAAACAAAGCGTTTGATGTTCTGCTGATGAACTGACTCCTGATCAGCTGATTGATTTCTCTTTGAACACAAAGAACAAACTGCAATATTATTATTCCCTGAATCTCAGGAAGCCAATGAGGACCCTCCTCTCCCTCCTCCTTCTTCTTCTTCCTCCTCTTCCTCCTCTTCTTCCTCCTTCTTCCTCCTCTTCCTCCTCTCCCTCCTCCTCCTCTTCCTCATCTTCCTCCTCTCCCTACTCCTCTTCTTCCTCCTCCTTCTCCTCTCCCTCCTCTTCCTCATCTTCCTCCTCTCCCCCCTCCTCTTCTTCCTCCTCTTCCTCCTCTCCCTCCTCCTCTTCTTCCTCTTCCTCATCTTCTTCCTCTCCTCTTCTTCTTCCTCTTCCTCCTCTTCTTCCTCTCCCTCCTCCTTCCTCCTCTTCCTCATCTCCCCCCTCCTCTTCTTCCTCCTCCTCTTCTTCCTCCTCTTCTTCCTCTTCTTCCTCCTCTCCTTCCTCTTCCTCCTCTTCTTCCTCTTCTTCCTCTCCCTCCTCCTTCCTCTTCCTCCTCTCCCTCCTCCTCTTCTATCTCCTCTTCCTCCTCCTCTTCTTCCTCTCCCTCCTTCTTCCATCTCTTCCTCTCCCTCCTCTTCTTCCTCCTCCTCTCCCTCCTCTTCTTCCTCCTTCCTCCTCTCCCTCCTCCTCTTCTTCCTCCTCCTTCTTCCTCCTCTTCTTCCTCCTCCTCTCCCTCCTCTTCTTCCTCCTTCCTCATCTCCCTCCTCCTCTCCTTCCTCCTCTCCCTCCTCCTCTTCTTCCTCTCCCTCCTCCTCCTTCTTCCTCCTCTTCCTCCTCTCCCTCCTCCTCTTCCTCATCTTCCTCCTCTTCTTCCTCCTCCTCCTCTTCCTCCTGTTCTTCCTCCTCTTCTTCCTCTCCCTCCTCCTCTCCTTCCTCTTTCTCCTCTTCTTCCTCTCCCTCCTCCTCCTTCCTCTTCCTCCTCTTCTTCCTCCTCCTCTTCTTCCTCTCCTTCCTCCTCTCCCTCCTCTTCTTCCTCCTCCTTCCTCTTCTTCCTCCTCTTCCTCTCCCTCCTCTTCTTCCTCTTCTTCCTCCTCTTCCTCTCCCCCCTCTTCTTCCTCCTCCTTCCTCCTCTCCCTCCTCCTCTTCTTCCTCCTCTCCCTCCTCCTCCTCCTCTCCCTCCTCCTCTTCTTCCTCTTCCTCCTCTTCTTCCTCTCCCTCCTCCTCCTTCTTCCTCCTCTCCCTCCTCCTCTTCCTCATCTTCCTCCTCTCCCCCCTCCTCTTCTTCCTCCTCCTTCTCCTCTTCCTCCTCTTCTTCCTCTCCCTCCTCCTCTCCTTCCTCTTCCTCCTCTTCTTTCTCCTCTTCTTCCTCTCCCTCCTCCTCCTTCCTCTTCCTCCTCTTCCTCCTCTTCTTCCTCCTCCTCTTCTTCCTCTCCTTCCTCCTCTCCCTCCTCTTCTTCCTCCTCCTTCCTCTTCTTCCTCCTCTTCCTCTCCCTCCTCTTCTTCCTCCTCCTTCCTCCTCTCCCTCCTCCTCTTCTTCCTCCTCCTTCCTCCTCTCCCTCCTCCTCCTCTTCTTCCTCTCCCTCCTCCTCCTCTCCCTCCTCCTCTTCTTCTCCCTCCTCCTCCTTCTTCCTCCTCTCCCTCCTCCTCTTCCTCCTCCCCCCTCCTCTTCTTCCTCCTCCTTCTCCTCTTCCTCCTCTTCTTCCTCCTCCTCCTCTTCTTCCTCTCCCTCCTCCTCTTCTTCCTCCTCTCCTTCCTCTTCCTCCTCTTCCTCCTCCTCCTCTTCCTCCTCTTCTTCCTCCTCTTCCTCCTCTCCCTCCTCCTCTTCTATCTCCTCTTCTTCCTCTCCCTCCTCCTCCTCATGACTTCCTCCTGCATGTCCTCCTCTGAACTCACTGTGCTGGTTTTGTAAATCGTTTCACATGATGATGAAGATTTAGATAATTAATCTTTTGAACGTTGATGCACTTTTGTGTGTTTTTGATAAATATGATCTTCTGAAGCTTCTTTTTCACTATTTTCCTATGATGATGATGATGATGAAGAAGAGTCGCCTGATGAACACTGACTGCTCTTCTCTTCTGTTGCTCTGATTATTGATTATTATTATTGTTGACGATGGTGACAGTCTGGTCCTGTTTTGTGAAGTGAAGCTTTTGCATAAATTTGGAAATTTGATGTTTTCTTCTTGTAAAGAATAAAGAAATGTGATTTTGAACGTGTTGTTTTGCTGATGATGTCATGAGTATAGATTATTGATTTACAGTATTAATGATTTCTATCTTTCATACATTCAGTATTTTGACTTCTTTGTTCAAAATTACAATTTAAGTTAAACCTAAAAATCTGATTTATTTCCAGTTATTTATATTTTATATAGTTTATGATTTTCACGAGATTTTGAGTTTCTGGTTTGAAAGTGTCTTTAAATATATATATATATATATATATATATATATATATATATATACAGTATATATATACAGTATATATATACAGTATATATCCACTGTATATACATACAGTGGATATATCCCTCCAGACACTAGGGGGCCCTGTAGCCTCCTCCAGACACTAGAGGGCCCTGTAGCCTCCTCCAGACACTAGGGGGCCCTGTAGCCTCCTCCTCCAGACACCAAAGGTCCCTTTATCTGTGCTTTCATTGCATTTGAAGTGGAATAATTGAAATTGTTCATGAGTGGATTGACAGAAAATTAATCTTCAGCTCCTTAATGATATTACTGATAATAATGAAGTAATTCTTTAAAAAATATATCCAAATATTTGATGGTTTCATCATTTAAAATGTGATAATTTGATGCTTTTGTCTGAACATGATAAATAAAAATATATATATTTTGGTTTTAGACAAAAAGAGTCTGAGGAAATCCTAATTTCTCTATGTTCTGATGTTTTATAGACCAAATAATAACCTATATATATTATTTGTGTGTTTAGTTAACATCTAGCTCAAGTAAATCCTCACAGAGCTGCATTTAAAATCAGATTTTAGTGTTGGACTGCACAAACCAATATTGAAGCTGGTGTATGAATAACTAAAGCTATGAGCTGGACTCTGCCCAAGTGTGCCAACATGTATTTCAACCTGCACTTTTCAGCCAGAGATAGGGAGCTCATTACAGTAACATTGTCAGGCAGCCTGCTGGGAAGCAGACTGGTGTAACAGTGGAGGAGATGGGGGTACTGGGAGTTAACTGGGTGTGTGTAGAGGAGACGGAGCAGTGGGTGTTCTGCAGAAAAGACCTCACTCAGTGATGGAAAATATTCTTCTCAATGAGCCACAGTCATGAACATGTAAAATCATTACAAATACACGAAGTCTGAGCTGACTTCACTCCACGGTATGTGCAGCTCGCTCCAAAGCAAATATCTAATATGAAGTCACGTGACCGCGGTGGAGTTCCTTTACAGACTAACGTGAAGTCACGTGACCGCGGTGGAGTTCCTTTACAGACTAACGTGAAGTCAGGTGACCGTGGTGGAGTTCCTTTACAGACTAACGTGAAGTCAGGTGACAGTGGTGGAGTTCCTTTACAGACTAACGTGAAGTCACGTGACCGCGGTGGAGTTCCTTTACAGACTAACGTGAAGTCAGGTGACAGTGGTGGAGTTCCTTTACAGACTAACGTGAAGTCAGGTGACAGTGGTGGAGTTCCTTTACAGACTAACGTGAAGTCACGTGACCGCGGTGGAGTTCCTTTACAGACTAACGTGAAGTCAGGTGACAGTGGTGGAGTTCCTTTACAGACTAACGTGAAGTCAGGTGACAGTGGTGGAGTTCCTTTACAGACTAACGTGAAGTCACGTGACCGCGGTGGAGTTCCTTTACAGACTAACGTGAAGTCACGTGACCGCGGTGGAGTTCCTTTATAGACTAACGTGAAGTCACGTGACCGCGGTGGAGTTCCTTTACAGACTAACGTGAAGTCACGTGACCGCGGTGGAGTTCCTTTACAGACTAACGTGAAGTCATGTGACAGTAGTGGAGTTCCTTTACAGACTAACGTGAAGTCATGTGACAGTGGTGGAGTTCCTTTACAGACTAACGTGAAGTCATGTGACAGTGGTGGAGTTCCTTTACAGACTAACGTGAAGTCATGTGACCGCTGTGGAGTTCCTTTACAGACTAACGTGAAGTCATGTGACAGTGGTGGAGTTCCTTTATAGACTAACGTGAAGTCATGTGACAGTGTTGGAGTTCCTTTACAGACTAACGTGAAGTCACGTGACCGCTGTGGAGTTCCTTTACAGACTAACGTGAAGTCACGTGACCGCTGTGGAGTTCCTTTACAGACTAACGTGAAGTCATGTGACAGTGGTGGAGTTCCTTTATAGACTAACGTGAAGTCAGGTGACCGTGGTGGAGTTCCTTTACAGACTAACGTGAAGTCACGTGACCGCGGTGGAGTTCCTTTACAGACTAACGTGAAGTCACGTGACTGTGGTGGAGTTCCTTTACAGACTAACGTGAAGTCATGTGACAGTGGTGGAGTTCCTTTACAGACTAACGTGAAGTCACGTGACTGTGGTGGAGTTCCTTTACAGACTAACGTGAAGTCACGTGACTGTGGTGGAGTTCCTTTATAGACTAACGTGAAGTCGCGTGACCGTAGTGGAGTTCCTTTACAGACTAACGTGAAGTCATGTGACAGTGGTGGAGTTCCTTTACAGACTAACGTGAAGTCACGTGACCGCTGTGGAGTTCCTTTACAGACTAACGTGAAGTCATGTGACAGTGGTGGAGTTCCTTTACAGACTAACGTGAAGTCATGTGACAGTGGTGGAGTTCCTTTACAGACTAACGTGAAGTCACGTGACCGCTGTGGAGTTCCTTTACAGACTAACGTGAAGTCATGTGACAGTGGTGGAGTTCCTTTATAGACTAACGTGAAGTCACGTGACCCTGGTGGAGTTCCTTTACAGACTAACGTGAAGTCGCGTGACCATCGTGGAGTTCCTTTATAGAGGAACGTGAAGTCATGTGAAGAAGAGGAGGAGGAGTTTCTTCCTCAGCGGAAGGGGACCACGAACCTCCTCCAGGACAATGTGAGACACAGAGTTGATCCAGTGGATTAGGTTTACGTATATATAATATACATAATATGTAATAAAGAATAAACCAGTTATCGAGCCGTGATGGACTTCTTTGGGACATTTCTACGTCTCGTCTCGTAGATCTGAACCGAACATCGTGTTTCATTCCCGGACAATAAGCGGCTGTAGCAGCGATGGGAGCTCCGCGCTGAGGAGCCGAGAGAAGAGAAAGATGAGGGTCGCGCTGCGGAGCTTGTTGTTGTTTAGCTTCTGTTTCCTCATACGAGGTAAGTTTATCATCAAGTCCTCTTGTTCCTCCGGGTGAGATGTGTGAGAGTGTTGGTTAACAGCCGGGAGAAGAGGCTTCTAACGGGCGGAGGTGTGTGGAGAGGTCCGAGGATCAGGGCCCTCTAGCTGTTAGCATCATGCTATCAGTGCTGCTCCGCCTGTTTGACTGCCGGAGGAGCCGAAATAAAGCACACTTAGCTTCAGTTTGTGTGTGTTTTTATATTTATAAACTCTCACCAAGCCCTGTCTTCACACTTTACATATTATTTTAACGCAGTTATCATGCTAACTGTCTTATTTTAACACCGTTATTCATGATATCCGCTGTGGTAGTAACTTAGATTAGCATTGCTAGCAGCAGTTAGCACAACAAATGCTACGCGAGCGAGTCCTCCAGCTTGCTGTGACGTTATATGTATGTGATATTAAGCTAACAGCGGAGCTAATCGATACTATTATGTTATTATTGATTAAATCATATTGAACCACATTAATCTGTATTCAAACTGGAGCAGCTCATGTTTTCATGTTGTTATGCTAACAAGCTAGCTAAGGTAATTTCTGCTCAGTAACACTGTTATTGTTATTACTTTTATTATTATTAATAATGGTATTATTCTTCATATTATTATATAAATTAATTGATTTATCAGACTTCTTTTTAAAGAGATGTATATAATAATTCAACAATATTTAAATATAAATATGACTTTAATAAACACAGTTATTTATCAATGTTTCTAGATTTGTTCCTATTGTTTTATTTACTTATATTCTTTGCCTCCTTTTTTAGTATTTACGCTTATTTTTATTTAATAATTTATTTCTTTAATTTGCTAACTATGTTCCGATTTCTAAAAAACTCAGTATCTGTTTTATTTATTCTACACTAATATCATTTATTTATATTTCTATACATTTTTATTTCTATTAATATTAATATTTAATAATGAGCCACAATATTCTGAATTGTTTTGATGTTTTTTGACTTTAAAAATACAGTAAAGTTAAAAGCTACTTTATAAAAATATGTATTGTTTTATATTAAAAACATAAATAAAATAATAAACCTGTCGGATAAATAACTGTAAATTCACTGGAAGCCATTTGTTATTCACCAAAAGTAAAATACAGACTTTATTCTGTTGGTTATATGTTATTTAACGATTACTTCCATCATCAATCAATCTGTTGATTATTGTTATTTAAATAGCTGTTGGTCAGAAAACAGAAAAAGTCAGTTTTGCTTTGCCCAAAATATATAAATTTTTCTGTGATATGAAACCAAAGAACGTTAAAATATGTTATTAATATTTACCTCACTAGAACCAACAACATTCTGTTCATGGCTCTTTACGTTATTGATCAATGTGATGATTTATTTCAGGTTATTAGTCTTTAAATGTTTTGTTTTGTTCGTCCAACATTTAAATAGTTTCCCTTTATTCTGATAGAAAACAGTAAATCCACACAATGGAAATCAATATTTTCCAGTTTAAACTGTGTATTTTTGTGTATTTTCCACAGTTTAAAGTCTATTTATGTTAACCTCTTCCAGGCGTGCCCCTGCTGCTCTATGCGAACCGACGGGACCTTCGGCTGGTGGACGCGGCCCACGAGAAGGCCAACTCCACGGTGGTGGTGGGGGGGCTGGAGGACGCCGCCGCCGTGGACTACGTCTACTCTCAGGGTCTCATCTACTGGAGCGACGTCAGCGAGGAGGCCATCAAACGCACCGTCTTCAACCGATCACAGGCCAGCGTCGTCCAGATCGTGGTCCCAGGTCTGGCCTCCCCAGACGGACTGGCCTGTGATTGGTTAGGAAGTAAACTCTACTGGACAGACTCGGAGACCAATCGGATCGAGGTGGCCGAGCTGGATGGGTCCTTGAGGAAGGTTTTGTTCTGGCAGGAGCTGGACCAGCCGAGGGCCATCGCTCTGGATCCAGAACGAGGGTGAGTCTGAGGGACTGGGTTTCTCTGTAGTGGCCCTGATGAAGACCAGTGGGAGTGGGAGGAGTCAGTGGGAGGAGTCAGTGGGAGGAGTGGGAGGAGTCAGTGAATATATATATATATATATATATATATAAATAAATAAATAAATAAACTCACCTCCTCACCTGTAGTCTATATATATAACTCACTTGTAGTCTCTGTGGTCCCTCTGGGTCCTGGTCTCACAGGAGGATGTAGATCCATGAGGACTCAGGTTAAAGAAGTCTGTAATGTATTCATGAGTTTTATTTAAATGTGTCTTGGGTTTTATTGTATCTTTGGTCTTCTTCAGTATGGAAGATCAAAGAGACAAGATCTCAGTGTGTTGATAATAATAAAACCATCTGAATACTGATCATTGATGATTCGTTTTCATAGATACGTTCTGGACCATGTTCTAGTTATTCAGCTTCTCTTGTTTTTATTTAGGTGAAAGTTTTTTGTGACAGTGACACGTTTCATTTAGTCATGTTCTGGTCTCACTGCACCGTGTCCTGGTCTCACTGTGTTCTGGTCTCACTTCACTGTGTTCTGGTCTCGTCGTGTTCTAGTCTCATCGTGTCCTGGTCTCACTTCACTGTGTTCTGGTCTCGCTGTGTCCTGGTCTCGCTGTGTTCTGGTCTCACTGCACCATGTCCTGGTCTCACTGTGTTCTAGTCTCATCGTGTTCTGGTCTCACTTCGCTGTGTCCTGGTCTCGCTGTGTCCTGGTCTCGCTGTGTCCTGGTCTCACTATACCGTGTCCTGGTGTCACCGTGTTCTGGTCTCGCTGTGTCCTGGTCTCGCTGTGTCCTGGTTTTATTATTCTCCGAATGAAGTGATCGGATGGGTTGTTGTCGTTACCATGAATGAAGTGATCGGATGGGTTGTTGTCGTTACCATGAATGAAGTGATCGGATGGGTTGTTGTCGTTACCATGAATGAAGTGATCGGATGGGTTGTTGTCTTTACCATGAATGAAGTGATCGGATGGGTTGTTGTCGTTACCATGAATGGAGTGATCGGATGGGTTGTTGTCGTTACCATGAATGAAGTGATCGGATGGGTTGTTGTCGTTACCATGAATGAAGTGATCGGATGGGTTGTTGTCGTTACCATGAATGAAGTGATCGGATGGGTTGTTGTCGTTACCATGAATGAAGTGATCGGATGGGTTGTTGTCTTTACCATGAATGAAGTGATCGGATGGGTTGTTGTCGTTACCATGAATGAAGTGATCGGATGGGTTGTTGTCTTTACCATGAATGAAGTGATCGGATGGGTTGTTGTCTTTACCATGAATGAAGTGATCGGATGGGTTGTTGTCTTTACCATGAATGAAGTGATCGGATGGGTTGTTGTCGTTACCATGAATGAAGTGATCGGATGGGTTGTTGTCGTTACCATGAATGAAGTGATCGGATGGGTTGTTGTCTTTACCATGAATGAAGTGATCGGATGGGTTGTTGTCTTTACCATGAATGAAGTGATCGGATGGGTTGTTGTCTTTACCATGAATGAAGTGATCGGATGGGTTGTTGTCTTTACCATGAATGAAGTGATCGGATGGGTTGTTGTCGTTACCATGAATGAAGTGATCGGATGGGTTGTTGTCTTTACCATGAATGAAGTGATCGGATGGGTTGTTGTCGTTACCATGAATGAAGTGATCGGATGGGTTGTTGTCGTTACCATGAATGAAGTGATCGGATGGGTTGTTGTCTTTACCATGAATGAAGTGATCGGATGGGTTGTTGTCTTTACCATGAATGAAGTGATCGGATGGGTTGTTGTCGTTACCATGAATGAAGTGATCGGATCGGTTGTTGTCGTTACCATGAATGAAGTGATCGGATGGGTTGTTGTCGTTACCATGAATGAAGTGATCGGATGGGTTGTTGTCTTTACCATGAATGAAGTGATCGGATGGGTTGTTGTCGTTACCATGAATGAAGTGATCGGATGGGTTGTTGTCTTTACCATGAATGAAGTGATCGGATGGGTTGTTGTCGTTACCATGAATGAAGTGATCGGATGGGTTGTTGTCTTTACCATGAATGAAGTGATCGGATGGGTTGTTGTCGTTACCATGAATGAAGTGATCGGATGGGTTGTTGTCTTTACCATGAATGAAGTGATCGGATGGGTTGTTGTCTTTACCATGAATGAAGTGATCGGATGGGTTGTTGTCTTTACCATGAATGAAGTGATCGGATGGGTTGTTGTCGTTACCATGAATGAAGTGATCGGATGGGTTGTTGTCTTTACCATGAATGAAGTGATCGGATGGGTTGTTGTCGTTACCATGAATGAAGTGATCGGATGGGTTGTTGTCGTTACCATGAATGAAGTGATCGGATGGGTTGTTGTCTTTACCATGAATGAAGTGATCGGATGGGTTGTTGTCGTTACCATGAATGAAGTGATCGGATCGGTTGTTGTCGTTACCATGAATGAAGTGATCGGATGGGTTGTTGTCTTTACCATGAATGAAGTGATCGGATGGGTTGTTGTCTTTACCATGAATGAAGTGATCGGATGGGTTGTTGTCGTTACCATGAATGAAGTGATCGGATGGGTTGTTGTCGTTACCATGAATGAAGTGATCGGATGGGTTGTTGTCTTTACCATGAATGAAGTGATCGGATGGGTTGTTGTCTTTACCATGAATGAAGTGATCGGATGGGTTGTTGTCGTTACCATGAATGAAGTGATCGGATGGGTTGTTGTCGTTACCATGAATGAAGTGATCGGATGGGTTGTTGTCGTTACCATGAATGAAGTGATCGGATGGGTTGTTGTCTTTACCATGAATGAAGTGATCGGATGGGTTGTTGTCGTTACCATGAATGAAGTGATCGGATGGGTTGTTGTCTTTACCATGAATGAAGTGATCGGATGGGTTGTTGTCTTTACCATGAATGAAGTGATCGGATGGGTTGTTGTCTTTACCATGAATGAAGTGATCGGATGGGTTGTTGTCGTTACCATGAATGAAGTGATCGGATGGGTTGTTGTCTTTACCATGAATGAAGTGATCGGATGGGTTGTTGTCATCAGGTTGAACCTCTCTAGTCTCTGCGTCTTTAAACGGGATGATGTTCACATGTTATGCAGCATCCTGTGTTGTGATGTTCACTATAATTACCCATAATGCCTCCTCTGTCCTCAGGTACATGTACTGGACAGACTGGGGTGAGATCCCAAAGATCGAGCGAGCCGGGATGGACGGGACGAATCGCTCCATGATCATCGATAAAGAGATCTACTGGCCCAACGGTCTCACTCTGGATTACAGGCTGGAGAAGATCTACTGGGCCGATGCCAAGCACAACTTCATCCACCGCTGCAACCTGGATGGGTCCTCCAGGTACTCAACATGTCATCTACTGTCTTCACTGTACTGAAGTGCTTCTAAAGCAGGGGTGCCCAATACGTCGATCGCGATCGACCGGTCGATCGCGGAGGTAGTGCGGGTAGATCGCATGCCATTCAAAAACAATTTGATTTCCTCATGGCATTTGCCACTTGATTTTCTAACACATGGGTCACCACCTATGCGCGGTCAACCGCAAAACTCCGGCGAGCTAATTAGTTAGCCTTCCAATTTATTTGTACTAAAGAATCTAAAGCTGCAGCGCCATGATTTGGGAAACTTCCAAAACCTGGCGTCAGAACTGGAGACTCAGCGGAAGGCGTGTGCGTAACTCGACAGCGCGCGCTACACAGAGCAGGTTGACAAGTGTCTGTCAGAGTTTGACAAACGCTTTCCAGACTTTGCTTTACTCGAGCCAGTTGCTACACTTATGTGCTGCACATTTGGGGAAGATATTGAGGTTGATTCACTCGCATCAAAAATGTCAACGCTGTTTCACCTGAACTCGTCTGGAGTGGAGGATGAGATTCTGACACTGCAAGCTGACATTCAGCTGAAGTCCAGGGCTCATGGACAGTTTCCTCAGAGAGGAAAATTACCCAAACATGAGGACATGTGATACCTTCTTGACTGCATTATTCAGCTCTACTCATTTATGTGAGTCAGCCTTTTCGCACATGAAGAACATTAAGACCAAACACCGTTCCACCATGACTGATGATCATTTGAAGTCTGCTTGAGGCGGATACCAGCAGCTACTGTCCGAATATGCAACTCTGGCCAATGCCATTCAGTGCAAGTCATCAGAGTAAGGTCATGACCAAAAATGTACAGAATTGTATTGTGCCATAAGGGTTCATGCAGTTATGCAAGGTATGCCAACATATATTGTAAATATAAAGTATACTCAGTATGTCATACAAAGAATTTACTTTAAAATCCTGCTGTTGGTTTACAAAGCACTGAATGGTTTAGGGCCAAAATACATCTCTGATCTGCTGCTACCTTATGAACCATCCCGACCCCTCAGGTCGTCTGGGACCGGTCTACTTTCTGTTCCCAGAGTCAGAACTAAACATGGAGAAGCAGCGTTCAGTTTTTCTGCTCCACATATCTGGAACAAAGTCCCAGAAAGCTGCAGGTCTGCTGAGACCCTCAGCTCATTTAAATCAAGATTGAAGACCTTTCTGTTTGCTGCTGCCTTTAATTGAACCACATTCAATTCATATATTAATCAATTTCCTGCATTTCTGCATTTTACTACTGTATTTTATTTCTTACAGTGTTTAAAAAAAAATGTTTAATGCAATGAATGTTCTTAATTGTTTTTAAATCTCCTTTTTCACCTTATGTTTTGATGCTTTTAATGGTTTTATGTGAAGCACTTTGAATTACCTTGTTGAAATGTGCTATACAAATAAACTTGCCTTGCCTATATATATATATATATATATATATATATATATATATATATATATATATATATATATATATATATAAATAGATATTCAGCATTTTTAATGTAGGTAGATCATTTTGACTTCGTCATTTTAAAAGTAGCTCGCAAGCCGAAAAAGTGTGGGCACCCCTGTTCTAAAGGATACTGAAGTAAATGTACCTGGTGATGTGTGTTTTCAGAGAGGTGGTGGTCAAAGGAGAACTTCCTCACCCGTTCGCTCTCACCCTGTACGAGGACACTCTGTTCTGGACCGACTGGAACACTCACTCCATCCACTCCTGTAGGAAACAGACCGGAGACGAGCAGCGGATCGTCCACTCGGACATCTTCTCTCCGATGGACATCCACGTCTTCAGTGCCAAGAGACAAGACATACGTGAGTCTAAATGTCCCCATAGGTTTAGGATTCTTTCACCAGATGGAGTGTTTTAGGTTTTAACTAGTGCTGGGCAAGTTAACGCGTTCATTTCGCGTTAACGCATTCATTAATTAACGCCGACAATTATTTTATCGCGCGTTAATGCATTTTCTTTTAAATTAAAAAAAAAAATTATTATTTCTTTTTTTTTTTTTAACTGAAAGACAAGCGACAATACATATACATAACAACAAGAGGACGACAAGAACAGTGGGATAAAAGCCAGCAAACATCCTATAGTCAGACTGTCTCATGTTTATCGTTTTGCATTAGAGATATGATGTCCCTTCAGGGTTGCCGTAGAGAAAAGGCGACTTCCGCTGCTCTCCCTGGAGACGACTGGACATCGCTGGTAAAGTCAGCAGACACTCAGATCTCCGTGGTCAACTCAGCAGACACTTAAAAGTGTGCAATACACTACTTTATAATTCATTATTGAACTTTGCCATAACAATGCGATTAATCGCGATTAATCTCAAAAAATTCATGCGATTAAAATATTCAAACCGCGATTTAAATATTCAAATCGCGATTCCAATATTTTAATCGCGATTTCAATATTCTAATTGCGATTTCAATATTCTAATCGCGATTTCAATATTCTAATCGCGATTTCAATATTCTAATCGCGATTTCAATATTCTAATCGCGATTTCAATATTTGAATCGCGATTTCAATATTCTAATCGCGATTTCAATATTTGAATCGCGATTTCAATATTCTAATCGCGATTTCAATATTTGAATCGCGATTTCAATATTTTAATCGTTGCCCAGCACTAGTTTTAACATTAACCTAGTGTGAGTCTCTAATGTCCTCTCTGTGGACAATAGTGAGTCTCTAATGTCCTCTCTGTGGACAATAGTGAGTCTTTAATGTCCTCTCTGTGGACAATAGTGAGTCTCTAATGTCCTCTTTAATGTACCCTCTCCTTTAACAGTAGTGAAGAGTCCCTGCTCGGTGAACAATGGAGGATGTTCCCACCTCTGTCTCTTGTCTCCGATGGAGCCTTTCTATCAGTGTGCCTGTCCCACTGGAGTCCAGCTGCTGGAGGATGGGAAGACTTGCAGAGACGGTGAGGACACATCATCATCATCATCATCACACTGTGCTATATATATATATTGATTTAAACTGTGAGGTTGTTGCTTCATGTCTCTTCGTTCCTCTCTGGATGTTCTGACGCTAACAAGCTAAAGGTAGCGTTGGGTTTGACCTGCTGTTGCCATGGTAACCCCCCCCCCCCTTTATTTACATGTTTCTGGTTGGCTGCAGAGCAACGAGGAGTGAAGGCGGAGAATCTTTTGTGAGAGACGGATCACATGATCTCCTGCAGACAAAGCCTCCTTTCACTGAGCAGATTTAAATGTTTCTCTCTGAGCTCCTCCTCCTCCAACAATAAGACAAACAATTCAGCTTTAACTGACAACATGAAGAACATACAAACATGAGACCGTACCAACATGAGAACGTACCAACATGAGAACGTACCAACATGAGAACGTACCAACATGAGACCGTACCAACATGAGACCGTACCAACATGAGACCGTACAAACATGAGACCGTACCAACATGAGACCGTACCAACATGAGACCGTACAAACATGAGACCGTACCAACATGAGACCGTACCAACATGAGACCGTACAAACATGAGACCGTACCAACATGAGACCGTACCAACATGAGACCGTACAAACATGAGACCGTACCAACATGAGACCGTACCAACATGAGACCGTACCAACATGAGACCGTACAAACATGAGGCCGTACCAACATGAGACCGTACCAACATGAGAACGTACAAACATGAGACCGTACAAACATGAGACCGTACCAACATGAGACCGTACAAACATGAGACCGTACCAACATGAGAACGTACCAACATGAGACCGTACCAACATGAGACCGTACCAACATGAGTTAGTACAAACATGAGACCGTACCAACATGAGACCGTACAAACATGAGACCGTACCAACATGAGACCGTACAAACATGAGACCGTACCAACATGAGACCGTACCAACATGAGAACGTACAAACATGAGACCGTACCAACATGAGACCGTACCAACATGAGACCGTACCAACATGAGACCGTACCAACATGAGACCGTACCAACATGAGACCGTACCAACATGAGAACGTACAAACATGAGACCGTACAAACATGAGACCGTACCAACATGAGACCGTACAAACATGAGACCGTACCAACATGAGACCGTACCAACATGAGACCGTACCAACATGAGACCGTACCAACATGAGTTAGTACAAACATGAGACCGTACCAACATGAGACCGTACAAACATGAGACCGTACCAACATGAGACCGTACAAACATGAGACCGTACCAACATGAGACCGTACCAACATGAGAACGTACAAACATGAGACCGTACCAACATGAGACCGTACAAACATGAGACCGTACAAACATGAGACCGTACCAACATGAGACCGTACCAACATGAGAACGTACCAACATGAGACCGTACCAACATGAGACCGTACCAACATGAGACCGTACAAACATGAGACCGTACCAACATGAGACCGTACCAACATGAGAACGTACCAACATGAGAACGTACCAACATGAGACCGTACCAACATGAGAACGTACCAACATGAGACCGTACCAACATGAGACCGTACCAACATGAGACCGTACCAACATGAGACCGTACCAACATGAGACCGTACAAACATGAGACCGTACCAACATGAGACCGTACAAACATGAGACCGTACCAACATGAGACCGTACCAACATGAGACCGTACCAACATGAGACCGTACCAACATGAGACCGTACCAACATGAGACCGTACCAACATGAGACCGTACCAACATGAGACCGTACCAACATGAGACCGTACCAACATGAGACCGTACCAACATGAGACCGTACCAACATGAGAACGTACCAACATGAGACCGTACCAACATGAGACCGTACAAACATGAGACCGTACCAACATGAGACCGTACCAACATGAGACCGTACCAACATGAGACCGTACCAACATGAGACCGTACCAACATGAGACCGTACCAACATGAGAACGTACCAACATGAGAACGTACCAACATGAGACCGTACCAACATGAGACCGTACCAACATGAGACCGTACCAACATGAGAACGTACCAACATGAGACCGTACCAACATGAGACCGTACAAACATGAGACCATACGAATATGAAAGCATACCGACATGACAACATGGCCAATGAGAGTGTCGAATGTTGATGAGTGTCCATGAGAGTACTACTATAGTACTATATGGGGAGGCTGTATAGTGTTGAAAGGCCGAAACACTCAATGACACAAGGGAACATTACTGATGATGAGTTCTGGGCCCAACTGTCCCAAAATTCTACAACCTAAACCAAACCAAGATGCACCCACACCAGCTGGAAAACACCCACTTGTAGATCGTCAACCACTCAAAACAAGGTTAATTTCCTGGAAGTGCTCACCACCTTGGCACAAAGGACAGACAAACATCATGTCCTGTGTTTTTTGATTCTGACTATAGATGAAATCCTAACGATACCTGTCCCTACCCCCCTGTGGTCTGTCCTCTGATGACCTCTGACCTTCCCGTTGCGACTCAGGTGCGACTCAGATGCTGCTGTTGGCTCGGCGGACCGATCTGCGGCGCATCTCTCTGGACACCCCGGACTTCACCGACATCGTCCTGCAGGTGGAGGACATCCGGCACGCCATCGCTGTGGACTACGACCCGGTGGACGGGTACGTCTACTGGACGGACGACGACGTGAAGGCCATCCGCCGGTCACTGCTGGACGGCAGCGACGCCCAGTTCTTGGTCACGTCTCAGGTCAACCACCCCGACGGCATCGCCGTGGACTGGATCGCCCGGAACCTGTACTGGACCGACACTGGGACGGACCGCATCGAGGTGACCCGGCTCAACGGGACCATGCGTAAGATCCTGATCTCCGAAGACCTGGACGAACCCAGAGCCATCGTACTGGACCCTGTGGCCGGGTGAGTCCATCAATCAGTGAGTCCTGATCAGAGTCCTGATCATCGATCAATGAGTCCTGATCAGGGTCCTGATCAGATTTCTATTTGTAATAATATTAATCCTAATGATAATAATATTGTTAATTAGCTCCTTCCTGTCTGTGTTTGTTGGTAATAATATTAAGAATCATGATGATAATGTTAAAATGGCTGTGTCTCCAGCTACATGTACTGGACCGACTGGGGCGAGGTCCCAAAGATCGAGCGAGCCGACCTGGATGGGACGGAGCGTCTGGTGATGGTCAACACTTCTCTGGGATGGCCCAACGGACTCGCCCTCGACTATGAGGAACGCAAACTGTACTGGGGGGACGCCAAGACGGACAAGATCGAGGTCTGTGAGGGGGAGACCTGGGAGTTGTAGTTTTATTTTAATTGTGGGTTTCACCTGGGAGTTGTAGTTGTATTTTAAGTGTGGGTTCACCTGGAGTTGTAGTTCTTTAATCAATGTGAGTTCACCTGGAGTTGTAGTTCTATAATACATGTGAGTTCACCTGGCTGTTGTCGTTTTACAACCAGTGTGAGTTCAAATGGGACTTGTAGTTCTATCATCAATGTGAGTTCACCTGGGAGTTGTAGTTCTGCTGCTTCACAGTGGTTCCTCGCTGTGATTGGTCGGTCAGAGAGTCGGACTTCCTGCCAGCTTTAACATGAACTGATATAAATAACAAACATGAAACATGTTTTGGTCATTTTTTACATAAATATTGTGGATTTATCTTTTCGCCATATAAGGTAAACTAATGTATTTAGTTAATCCAAAAACTATCTTCATGAAAATAAGGAAAGAAAGATCATATTTAATGTAAATGTAGAATATGTTCCTGTTAAAGGTGTCGACGTGAGAATGAAAACACAACGGTCTCTTTTCTTCTTCTGTGGTTTCTGTCAGTGTTCTTGTCTGTTTTTATTTTCCTCTCGTGACCTCACCTGAGCCTCGGAGGTGGTGCAGGTTCTCGTGACCTCACCTGAGCCTCGGAGGTGGTGCAGGTTCTCGTGACCTCACCTGAGCCTCGGAGGTGGTGCAGGTTCTCGTGACCTCACCTGAGCCTCGGAGGTGGTGCAGGTTCTCGTGACCTCACCTGAGCCTCGGAGGTGGTGCAGGTTCTCGTGACCTCACCTGAGCCTCGGAGGTGGTGCAGGTTCTCGTGACCTCACCTGAGCCTCGGAGGTGGTGCAGGTTTTGTCTGTAGATTCCTCGCATTTCTACATGTCTTTATTATTTCTCTTCATATTTTACATGAACTCTCGCCATGTGTTCTCCTTAAAGTGTACTTGTGAGCATGCTTGGTGTGTCTCACCCTCCTGTCTGTCTACTTGTCTGTCTGTCTGTCAGGTGATGGACATGGACGGGACAGGACGACGGGTGCTGGTGGAGGACAAACTTCCTCACATCTTCGGCTTCACTCTGCTGGGAGACTTCATCTACTGGACGGACTGGCAGCGCCGCAGCATCGAACGGGTCCACAAACGCACCGCGGAGAGAGAGGTTATCATCGACCAGCTGCCGGACCTCATGGGCCTCAAGGCCACTTATGTCCACCAGTTCTACGGTGAGTCCAGGACCCTGGAGACCAGGACCCTGAAGACCAGCATGGGACAGAGTTAAGAAGTTAACTTAGCTTAGCCTGGGTCCTACCAGCTCCTCTCAAGCTCCCTGATTGATCCATCTGATCGGTTCTTTCTGGTTTTGATAATCTAAAATAAACTGGAAGTGCCTCAATTAATCCTCAACACTCACTAATTATTATCATCCAGAAAACATATCCTGCATCATGTAGTCAGACTCGCCTGTGACTCGCTTGTGACTCGCCTGTGACTCGCCTGTGACTCGCTTGTGACTCGCCTGTGACTCGCTTGTGACTCACTTGTGACTCGCTTGTGACCCACCTGTGCCCCCGCCCCCTCAGGTACCAACCCGTGTGCAGAGAGTAACGGTGGCTGCAGTCACCTGTGCCTCTACAAGCCTCAGGGTGTTCAGTGCGGATGTCCCATTGGTCTGGAGCTCATCTCCGACATGAGGACCTGCATCGTGCCCGAAGCCTTCCTGCTCTTCTCCCGTCACACCGACATCCGACGCATCTCACTGGAGACCAACAACAACAACGTGGCCATACCGCTCACCGGAGTCAAGGAGGCCTCAGCTCTCGACTTCGACGTCACCGACAACCGGATCTACTGGACCGACATCACTCTGAAGGTGAGAAGAGACTCTCCTCCTCCGTATCGTTTAATGAGTGTGTATATATTGGTGCTGGGAAACGATTACAATTTTAATCGCGATTAATCGCATTGTTATCCACAAAATTCAATAATGAATTCAAAAGTAATGTATTGTGCACTTTTATTTTAAAAGTACTGCTATATGAACAAAAGTGCAATAACCGTAATATGTGTGGTATTTGTTATAAATGTACGTTGGTACATAGAGGGTGATAAGAAGCTGTACATGGAGGGACTTAGGACCCAGGGGAATGTAGGTGAAGGAAACAGGAAGAGACGCCACACAAACAGCTGTTCATCGCTCGCTGCCTGCCGGTCGGTTCTTGTGTTAAAAATGTACGCTTAATAATAATAATAATAATAATAAAAAATGCGCTAACGTGCGATAAAATAATTGTCGGTGTTAATTAATTAATGCGTTAACGCGATAATAACGCGTTGCCCAGCACTAATATATACGTATATTGTTCAGTCAGATTCTCAGTATGGAACCTGAACAGCTGTACGTGGTCTAACATGGTCTTGCCTCGTCCCCCCTGCAGACCATCAGCCGGGCCTTTATGAATGGCAGCGCTCTGGAACACGTGGTGGAGTTCGGTCTCGACTACCCGGAGGGGATGGCGGTGGACTGGCTGGGGAAGAACCTGTACTGGGCCGACACCGGGACCAACCGCATCGAGGTGGCCAAGCTGGACGGGCAGCACCGGCAGGTCCTGGTCTGGAAGGACCTGGACAGTCCACGAGCTCTGGCTCTGGATCCAGCTGAAGGGTGAGAACTAAAACCAGGAGGAGACGGATCAGTACGACTGTAGACCAGTATGAAGACCATCGTAGGACCAAAAAATATGTTTCTCCAATAGTTAATCTCCTTAAATCTTATTTATACATATTATCCTGTTAATTATACATATCCTGTTAATTATACATATCCTGTTAATTATACATATCCTGTTAATTATACATATTATCCTGTTAATTATACATATTATCCTGTTAATTATACATATCCTGTTAATTATACATATCCTGTTAATTATACATATTATCCTGTTAATTATACATATTATCCTGTTAATTATACATCATATCCTGTTAATTATACATATTATCCTGTTAATTATACATCATATCCTGTTAATTATACATCATATCCTGTTAATTATACATATTATCCTGTTAATTATACATATCCTGTTAATTATACATATTATCCTGTTAATTATACATATTATCCTGTTAATTATACATATCCTGTTAATTATACATATTATCCTGTTAATTATACATCATATCCTGTTAATTATACATATTATCCTGTTAATTATACATATCCTGTTAATTATACATATTATCTTGTTAATTATACATATTATCCTGTTAATTTACGACTTTGATGTGAGAAAATATCCACGTTATTCTCTTTAAAATTTGTAGGTTTTCTTCTTGTAAATGGAGACCTTTAATCTCCCCAAAATTCTGAATACCCCTCGTCTCTGTAATTAATGTGTTTTACCCACAATGCCCTCACCCACCGTCGTAGACCAGAGACTCACCTGAGAACCACTAAGACCTGGTTTCCCGTCCACAGGTACATGTACTGGACCGAGTGGGGCGGGAAGCCAAAGATCGACCGGGCGGCGATGGACGGGACGGGCCGGATCACTCTGGTGGCCGACGTGGGCCGAGCCAACGGACTCACCATCGACTACGCCGAGCGGCGCCTCTACTGGACCGACCTGGACACCACGCTCATCGAGTCCTCCAACATGCTCGGTGGGAGCCCGTTGTTTTCAAACGTTAATGAAGACGATCGGCACCATGTTGGTCTCAGTCTTCATCTCCACATGTTCACCAGATGTGACGTCTGATTTAGATTTGAAACTAACGTTCAGAGAAAAGATGGAACGTTAAAAGTCTCTTTTCTTCCAGAGATGTTCTGAACACAATTGGTTTCAAGTTGTTGTTTCAGAGTTTCTTTCTCATACATTTTGACTTCCATCTCAGAGAATATTGAAGATTCTTTCCTGTGAATTTGTAGGTTTTTACTCGTGAATTTAAACATATTTTCCCGTAAATGTACTACTTTGATGTGAGATTAGATTAGATTTTTGACTAAAATCTCAAGAATGTCAAAGTGTATCTCTTTTAAATTTGTATGTAATTTTCTCGTAAGAATGAGAATTTCAAGGTTTTTTTTCTCGGAAATTTACGATTTAAATATCCCCAAAATTGAAATACAAACATCTCCGTATTCAACCCTCTCAGGGAATATCCACGTCTTTGGCTAAACTTTACTCCAGATTTAGTTCGTAAAGGAACAGTTTTATTTTTGATGATGAATATGTTTCACCATGTTGTTCATGAACAACTCATGTCCTCCTGTCCTCATGTCCTCAGGTCAGGACCGAGAGGTGATAGCAGACGACCTCCCTCACCCTTTCGGCCTCACCCAGTACCAGGACTACATCTACTGGACCGACTGGAGCCAGCGCAGCATCGAGCGGGCCAACAAGACCAGCGGCCAGAACCGCACGGTGATCCAGGGCCACCTGGACTACGTCATGGACATCCTGGTGTTCCACTCGTCCAGACAGGCCGGCTGGAACGCCTGCGCCTCCACCAATGGACACTGCTCCCACCTCTGCCTCGCCGTGCCCGTCAGCAGCTTCGTCTGCGGATGCCCCGCCCACTTCTCCCTCAACTATGACAACAAGACGTGCAGCGGTGAGGCGGCCAGTTAAATACGTGGAGAACATCTTGCTCTTCATCAGAACCCTGCAGGTCTGACCCGGTTCTTCTTTGTCTTCCAGCTCAGACCTCCTTCCTGCTGTTCAGCCAGAAGACGGCCATCAACCGCATGGTGATGGACGAGCAGCAGAGTCCGGATATCATCTTGCCGATCCACAGCCTGAGGAACGTCAGAGCCATCGACTACGACCCGCTGGACAAGCAGCTGTACTGGATCGACTCCAAGCAGAACGTGGTCCGCCGGGCTCAGGAGGACGGGAACCAGGTACGTCACAGACCAGATCCCTGTTGAAGTGGTTCACTATTAAACCTGTTTGTGACTCTGGTCTGGTCCCATCAGAGTATGACGGTGGTCTCCAGCTCCCTGGGGGGACCCAGTCAGGGTTTGCAGCTCTACGACCTGAGCATCGACATCTACAGCCGCTTCATCTACTGGACCAGCGAGGTCACCAACGTCATCAACGTCACCCGGACCGACGGCAGCAGAGTCGGGGTGGTTCTGAGAGGAGAGACGGACAAACCCAGAGCCATCGTGGTCAACCCGGAGAGAGGGTCAGTGTCCACTAAACAATGTCCCGGAGAGAGGGTCAGAGGGTCAGTCATGGACTTCATGAGGTTTCTGTTCAGGACACAAACGTGATTCTGGAGTTTTGAAGAAATGAAGTGTGTAGATGTTCTGAGAGTAAAATTCTCCACATGACTCGTGGTTCTGTGCTGCAGGTACATGTACTTCACCAACCTGCTGGAACGTTCTCCGAAGATCGAGCGGGCGGCGCTGGACGGGACGGAGCGAGAGGTTCTGTTCTTCAGCGGTTTGGGGAAACCCGTCGCTCTGGCCATCGACAACGAGGTGGGGAAGCTGTTCTGGGTCGACTCTGACCTGAGACGCATCGAGAGCAGCGACCTCTCTGGTGAGTCTGGAGGGTTCAGATCCACATCAGGGTCTACCAGCTGGTGGGGGGGTCACTAAGATCCACTTCAGGGTCTACCAGCTGGTGGGGGGGTCACTAAGATCCACTTCAGGGTCTACCAGCTGGTGGGGGGTCACTAAGATCCACTTCAGGGTCTACCAGCTGGTGGGGGGGTCACTAAGATCCACTTCAGGGTCTACCAGCTGGTGGGGGGGTCACTAAGATCCACTTCAGGGTCTACCAGCTGGTGGGGGGTCACTAAGATCCACTTCAGGGTCTACCAGCTGGTGGGGGGGTCACTAAGATCCACTTCAGGGTCTACCAGCTGGTGGGGGGGTCACTAAGATCCACTTCAGGGTCCAGCAGCTGGTGGGGGGGTCACTAAGATCCACTTCAGGGTCCAGCAGCTGGTGGGGGGGTCACTAAGATCCACTTCAGGGTCCAGCAGCTGGTGGGGGGGTCACTAAGATCCACTTCAGGGTCTACCAGCTGGTGGGGGGGTCACTAAGATCCACTTCAGGGTCTACCAGCTGGTGGGGGGGGGGTCCTCGCGCTCTGTCTGTACGTTGAACCATCAAGCTACTGCTGGTTAGCTTAGCATAAAGATAACATCCACCGATCAGCTCCTCTGATATATATATATATATATATATATATATATATATATATATATATATATATATATATATATATATATTATGTCACAATCATTTGTATTTTGGGAGAATGACGGATTATTTCTTGACCAGAAATACCTGTAAAATGGTAACTTAATATTTGTAACCTGAATTAGCTGCTTCCACCTGTTCCCAGTAATAATGCTCAGCTAAGAGGCTGTAGCTTCATATTTAGTGTACAGTCATGAGAGTGGCATCTCTGTGTGTCTCTGTCTGTCTCTGTCTCTCTCTGTGTGTCTGTCTGTCTCTCTCTGTGTCTCTCTGTGTGTCTCTGTCTGTCTCTGTCTCGCTCTATGTGTCTGTCTGTCTCTCTGTGTGTCTCTGTCTGTCTCTGTCTGTCTCTGTGTGTCTCTCTGTCTCTCTCTCTGTCTGTCTGTGTCTGTCTGTCTCTGTGTTTTAACCCTGTGAGCAGCAGGACAGACCAGACTGAGGACACGTTGTCTTGTGTCTGTAGAGTAGTAGTTTGTCTGATCTCAGCACATTCCTGAGATTTTCTGAGCTCCACGCAGGCCGACAGGAATGTGAAGCATCTTTGGGAGAGGGTTCAGGGGAGTCCTGGTTCAGGACTTCAAGTCCTCCTCTGTGAAGCACTAAACCAGATAACTGACTGAGACCAGGACCATCAACTCGATGATGGACCATGAATCTATATATGTTAGTGTTTAAACGTCTGACCCATGAGTGACCTCTGTCTGATGTGTGTTGACGGTTGCATCGCTGTCCTCCTGCCCCCCCCCCTCAGTTGCTCTCCCGTTTTGTTGCCTCTGATCCTGAACCTTTGGGCCCTACAACCTTGTTTTGTTTTTTTTCCACCCGGCGCTTTTGAAATGAATAAACATTCAGGAGCCAATCGGATCGTGATGGCGGACTCCAACATCCTGCAGCCGGTGGGCCTGACGGTGTTCGGGAACCACCTGTACTGGATCGACAAGCAGCAGCAGATGATCGAACGCATCGACAAGACCACGAGGGAGGGACGCACCAAGATCCAGGCCCGCATCGCCTACCTGAGCGACATCCACGCCGTCCACGAGCTGGACATGAGGGAGTACAGTGAGTCTGACTCCTCGAGATGTTAGGAACCTTCGGGACATTAGAGACCTTTGAGACGTGAGGAGACCTCAGTCTGTCCTCAGGCTCTGCTTGACCTCTTATCTGTCCTCTGGCTCACCTGTCCAGGTAAACACCCGTGTACGTGGGACAACGGCGGCTGCTCCCACATCTGCATCGTGAAGGGAGACGGGACGACTCGCTGCTCGTGTCCCGTCCACCTGGTGTTGCTGCAGGACGAGCTGTCCTGTGGAGGTGAGAGACAAACTCAACGGTCCTCTGACTGGTTTTTAACCGGGCTGGATCTGACCCGTCTCATGTCTCCGTCTCTCAGAGCCCCCCACCTGCTCCCCGGAGCAGTTCTCCTGCACCTCCGGAGAGGTGGACTGCATCCCTCAGGCCTGGAGGTGCGACGGTTACCCCGAGTGTGACGACAGCAGCGACGAGGACGACTGTCCCGTCTGCTCCGAGGCCGAGTTCCAGTGCGACAGCCGGCAGTGTATCGACCTGAACCTCCGCTGCAACGGGGAGGTGAACTGTCAGGACCGGTCCGACGAGAACAAGTGTGAAGGTGAGCCGAGTCCTCGTCCCTCCACACACACACATATACATACATGTATATATGTGTGTGTGTGTGTGGATATGTATCACTGTAATATAAAGTTCTGCTCCTCTATGCAAGTAACATGGGGTAAAAGTGTCTCAGCCCCATTTGGGGTTAGCAATGGTGTCAGACAAGTTCTGTTTAATCTGTATATTGATGATCTGTTCAAGCAACTGAAAGCCTGTAATCCTGGTGCATGATGGGTAATACTCTGGTTAATCACATCATGTCTGCAGATGATCTGGTGATCTTTAGTCCTTCTAGCGCTGGTCTTCAGCAGCTCCTCACTATATGTACTGTGTACGGTGTGGAACATGACATCAAATACAACGCCAGTAAGAGTGCTGTCCTGATCTGTAGCACTAAAGAGGACAAATGTCTAAACTTCCCTGACTTCAAACTGTCTGACAATAATCTTGGTGTCTGTAGTGAAGTCAAATATCTTGGTCATTTTTTAACAGAACACGTGTCTGATGATAACGACATTTCCAGGCAATGTGGTATGATGTCTGCACAACAGTCTCACGTTAGTCTGGTGTGTGTACAGATGGAGTGAAGATGTCTCTGTTCAGAGCATATTGTACTCCACTCTACTGCACACTTGTGGTCAAACTACAGAACAAAGAGTCTACAGAGACTTCAAGTAGCGTACAATGACGCCATGAGAATACTGTTAAAGAGACCGAGATGGAGTAGTGCCAGTGAAATGTTTGTGGCTGCACGAGTCAACACTTTCCAAACTGTTTTAAGAAATCTCATGTACAAATTCATCTGTGGACTGAATGACTCTGTAAATGGGATCATACTTGTTTTAACCAACATAAGGTTTAGCACCACACGCTACCAGTCCAGCTGTGGAGACATTGGTACAGCTGTCTCTCTGTAAGGCATTGCTAGGCCTCCGTACTGTTATTGTTTGTGTCTGTATGGACCCCGAGTCTGAAATAAAGTCTATCTATAGAAACACAACCAGCTTGACTAGAAGTAGAGAGCAAATTAAGTTGATTTTCTTTGATCATTTATTTTACAAAAATTGGAAAACAATGTAATCTAAATATTCAACATGTTTCTAAGTGTCTACAAGTTTCACCAATGTTGAAAAATAAAATGTAGGCTCTACATGTTATGAATATTAAACTATTTATATTTTAACATCCTCTCCTCTTTCCTCTCTCCTCTCCTCTCATCTCCTCTCATCTTTCCTCTCTCCTCTCCTCCTCTCCTCCTCTCCTCCTCTCCTCTCCTCTCCTCTCCTCTCCTCTCCTCTTTCCTCTCCTCTCCTCTCTCCTCTCCTCTCCTCTCTCCTCTCCTCTCCTCTTTCCTCTCCTCATCTTTCCTCTCTCCTCTCCTCCTCTCCTCTCCTCTTTCCTCTCTCCTCTCCTCCTCTCCTGTTTCCTCTCTCCTTTCCTCTCTCCTCTCCTCTCCTTTCCTCTCTCCTCTCCTCCTTTCCTCTCCTCTCCTCTCCTCTCTCCTCTCCTCTCTCCTCTCCTCTCTCCTCTCCTCTCATCTTTCCTCTCTCCTCTCCTCCTCTCCTCTCCTCTCCTCTCCTCTCCTCTTTCCTCTCCTCTCCTCCTCTCCTCTCCTCTCCTCTCCTCTCCTCTCCTCTTTCCTCTCCTCTCCTCTGTTTCCGTTTCCGGTTGCGTGTGAGTGGTGGACGTGAGTGTGAGCGGCGCGGAGGTTTGATTCTTGTTTCACTGCTTTGGGATTTGTTCCTCTGTCTCTGCACATGATCAGGTGAGATATAAGCGGTGTATTTATCGGTAGAACGCGTGGTTAGTGGTGTTGTTTGGCGTTGTTCGGGAGGATGGCGTCCTCCGAGACGCCGCGCCCGTCAATCCGGCACGGAGTCCGGGTAGTTCCACCGGACAGCAGCGTGTCAGTAGAGGAGGTGCTGCTGGCTGTGGGAGAACAGGTGGGACATGACAAACTTTCTTTCGCGTCTCGGATGAATAAAGCGGTGGTTGTGTTTGTGGCGAGCGAGGCTTACGTCCACAAGCTGATAGAGAGCGGCGTGTTCATCAGGGACAGCTTCGTGCAGGTCTCTCCGCTCTCGGTGCCCTCTACGCGGATCACCGTGTCCGGTGTTCCGCCGTTTATACCGGACGAACTGTTAGGGAATGAGCTGCGCAGGTTTGGAAAGTTTGCCAGCGGATTTAGAACAGTTAATTTGGGGTGTAAGGACCCCAAGCTGAAGCACGTGCTGTCGCTTAGGCGGCAGGTCTTCATGTTCCTGGAGTCACCGACACAAACACTGGAGGTGTCCTTCAGGGTGAAACACGGGGAGGGTTCATACATGGTGTACGCGAGCTCGGGACAGTTCAAATGTTTTGAGTGTGGCGATGTAGGGCACAAACGCTTCGCGTGTCCGCACAAGCAGCGGAGAGGCGCGGAGGCGGAGCCTCCGACTGCTCCGGAGGCGGAGCCTCCGGCTGCTCCGGCGGCGGCTGCTCCGGCGGCGGAGCCGCCGGCTGCTCCGGAGGCGGAGCCGCCGGCTGCTCCGGAGGCGGAGCCGCCGGCTGCTCCGGAGGCGGAGCCGCCGGCTGCTCCGGAGGCGGAGCCTCCGGCTGCTCCGGAGGCGGAGCCTCCGGCTGCTCCGGAGGCGGAGCCTCCGGCTGCTCCGGAGGCGGAGCCTCCGGCTGCTCCGGAGGCGGAGCCTCCGGCTGCTCCGGAGGCGGAGCCTCCGGCTGCTCCGGAGGCGGAGCCTCCGGCTGCTCCGGAGGCGGCTGCTCCGGAGGCGGCGCCTCCGGCTGCTCCGGAGGCGGAGCCTCCGGCTGCTCCGGAGGCGGCTGCTCCGGAGGCGGAGCCTCCGGCTGCCCCGGCGGCGGCCGCTTCGGCGGCGGCCGTTCCGGCACCGGACGTGGAGCCTCCGGCTGCGGCGGTACAGACCGCTCCTGCACCGGCTGAGGAGCCTCCGGCTGCGGCGGTGCCGGCCGCGCCGGGACCCGCTGGTGTGGCTGCGGCTGCCGCCGGTGGGGTCGGCGGCGTTTCTTCGTCTTCTGCTGATGACAGTCAGGGCCAGTCTTACAACCAGCAGGCTTCTGTGGTGGCGCAGAACCTCATTACATCTGGTACCGGAGCACCACCACCGTCTGTAGGAGTCTGTGAAGAGGCAGCTACAGGTTCTGCAGGTGGAGATCTCAGCACAGCCTTAGATGACGCACAGAGTGTAGGGTCTGTGTCCAACAGCCAGATGTCTTGTGAAGGAGAGGACATGGACGATGGGAGTGAAGCAGATCTTGCATCAAATTCTGGAACGTGCATTAAAAGCTCTGATCTGTATTCACTTAAGGAAATAAACTCGTTTTTGGAGGTCACTTTCAATAGAACTGTAAAAGTGAGTGAGTATTTCCCCGACACGGAGAAGTTCATCCGATCTGTTGGGGTGGTGCAGAGGAAGGTGGGTTTGGACCTTTTAGACGGGAAAAAGCGCTACCGCCTGAAGAAACACATCACAGCCGCGAAGAAAGAGAGGAAAAGTCAAAAGGGTCAAACTAAGACCGCTTAATATGATCATGTGCCACACGGGGTTTTCCACTTTCCACTGCTCACTTCTCATCTTGTCTTACCTCTTTCCATCCTCTGACCTTTCCATGCAGAGCTTCAATTTAGGGTCTTTAAACATCAATGGTGGGAGGGACGGGCATAAAAGAGCATTAATACAGGAGGTTGTAAATCAAAAAAGGTTGGACATCCTCTTTTTGCAAGAAACTCACACCATTCCATCAGATGAAGTAGACTGGGGTTTATGGTGGGAGGGCTCATGCACCTTGAGCCACGGAACCAATCTTAGTGCCGGGGTAGCCGTGCTGTTTAGAACAGCAGCTAATGCAACCGTCCTGTCGGTCACTGAGGTGGTGAAGGGTCGTTTGCTGATGGTGAGGGCAGAGATAGAGAGCTCGCTTTACTGCTTCGTCAACATATATGCACCGAATCAGGGGCCAGAGAGAGCACGCTTCTTCACTACGCTGCAAAACGAACTGCAGAGCTGCCTTCAGGAGCAGCTGATCATCGGAGGGGATTTTAACTGCACTCTAGACTTCACCATGGACCGAAATAGTGAGGAACCACACCCACAGTCAGCTCAGAGTCTCCACAACGTCATCTTACACTTAGATCTGTTGGACACTTGGAGAGTAAAACAGCCACTAAGCAGACAGTACACCTGGGTTAGAGTCAGCAATGACAGGATTAGTGCAGCCAGGCTGGACAGAGTTTACATCTCTCGCAGTCTCAGTTCCAGACTGAAGAGCAGCACAATCAGTCCAGTTGGGTTCAGCGATCACCACCTCGTCAGTCTAGGCTTGATAACCTCACCGGGTGAAAGGGTTAACTCCTACTGGCATTTTAACAATAAACTTTTACAGGACACCACTTTTTGTCAGAGCTTTGGGGTTCTTTGGCAGCAGTGGAAAACTGAAAAAGCTCGTTTCAGTTCTCTGAAGCAGTGGTGGGAGGTCGGAAAAGCACAGATTCGTGTGTTCTGCCAGCAGTACACCTCAAACGCCACCGCTAAAATCAAGTCTGCTGTCAAAGACCTTGAAGCCAACATAAAGATCATTGAGGAGGGCTTCCAGAGAGACCCAGATCCCGGTGTGGGCCAACTGCTGAAGGAGAGGAGGTTGGAGTTGAGCTCATTCCTGCAAGAGAGAGTGAAAGGAGCTCTGGTCAGGTCCCGTTTCCTTCAGTTGAAGGACATGGATGCCCCAAGTTCGTTCTTCTTCAACCTGGAGAGATCGGTGGCGCAGAGGAAGCGGATGACCTGCCTGAGGCTCCCGGGAGGCAGGATAA
Source organism: Melanostigma gelatinosum (assembly GCF_949748355.1). Lineage (NCBI taxonomy): Eukaryota > Metazoa > Chordata > Actinopteri > Perciformes > Zoarcidae > Melanostigma > Melanostigma gelatinosum. Next base: position 419,146 of record NC_136655.1, on the reverse strand, counting down.
CAACTGACCAGAGGGAGATGAGGACCCATGCCGTGGGCTTCTACGCTGCTCTTTTTGGGGAAGAGCCGTCCTGTATAGACAGCAGTAAGGAGCTCCTGGAGGGTCTTCCTCAGCTCAGTCCAGCAGAGAGGGCCACGCTGGACAGAGAGCTGACGCTGGAGGAGCTTTCAACTGCAGTGAACCAGATGGCTTCAGGAAAGACTCCGGGAATCGACGGCCTCTCCTCGGACTTCTTTAAGGCATTCTGGAACATCATCGGTGCTGACTTACACTCTGTTTTGATGGAATGTTTTAAAACAGGAACACTGCCTGTTTCGTGCCAGCGGGCAGTACTCTCCCTGCTGCCCAAGAAGGGCGACTTGGCCCTTCTGAAGAACTGGAGGCCAGTGGCCCTGCTTTGCACGGACTATAAGGTGCTTTCCAGAGCCTTGTCCAACAGACTAAGAGACTACCTGGAAGTGGTTGTAAATAGCGACCAAACGTACTGTATCCCAGACAGGACAGTTATGGACAATATCTTCCTCGTCCGTGATGTGCTTGATGTGTGTAAATGTCACGATGTAGATGTAGGTATTGTCTCACTAGACCAGGAGAAGGCTTTTGACAGGGTGGGTCACACATATCTGTTTTCTGCACTCAGGGCTTTCGGGCTTGGTGATGGGTTTTTGGCTTGGGTGGGTTTGCTCTACAGTGGTGCTGAATGCATGGTCAAAATGGGAGCTGGCCTGAGTCGACCGATCCCTGTACGGAGAGGGATAAGGCAGGGTTGTCCTATCTCGGGGCAACTCTACAGCCTCGCTTTTGAGCCTCTGTTGTGCAGGCTGAGAAGTCGGCTCAGTGGTCTGTCACTGCCGGGGTCCTCTAGTCTTTGTAGTCCCCTCACTGTGTCTGCGTATGCTGATGACGTAAACATCTTCATCAGGGACCAGGGAGATGTTCGTTGTCTACAGGACACTTTGTCTCTTTATGAGAGGGCTTCATCTGCACGGGTGAACTGGGAAAAGTCTGAAGCCTTATTGGTGGGACAGTGGAGCCATCAGACAGTGCCTCATCTGCCTGGAGGTCTTCAGTGGGGAAAAGAAGGTCTAAAGGTGCTGGGTGTGTTTTTGGGCTCTGAGGATTTTGAGAAAAAGAACTGGGAGGGAGTTAAGGAGAAGGTGTGTGCTCGGTTCGCTAGGTGGGGATGGTTACTACCCCAGTTGTCATATAGGGGAAGGGTTCTGGTTGCTAATAACTTAGTTGCCTCGACTCTGTGGCACAGACTCATCGCTCTGACTCCACCTGGAGGCCTCATAGCAGAGATACAGAGGTCTGTCGTGGACTTCTTCTGGTCCGGCCGGCACTGGGTTCGTGCAGCAGCGCTCTATCTGCCTGTGGCAGAGGGGGGGCAGGGTCTCATCGACATCCAGTCCAGGATCGCCTCGTTCAGACTCCGGACTGCACAGAGGCTGCTCTATGGCTGTGGCCCCAGCTGGATGGACACGGCTCGACTGCTGCTGAGGAGAGCTGGGCGGTTGGGTTATGACAAGCAGCTCTTTCTCCTACAACCTGAGGAAGTGGACTTGGCCGGGCTGACGCCGTTCTACAGCTCTGTTCTGCAGGCGTGGCGGATTTTTAACATTTCACGTAAAGCTGATGAGACTCCGGGCGCATGGCTGCTGGAGGAACCTCTGTTCTTTAACAGTTTCATCAGAACCCAAACGCTGCAGTCTGCCAGCCTGAGAACGCGTCTGAGAGAAGCCGGCTGCACTAAACTTGGACATTTGGTGAAGATGTCATCAACCGCAGCATCCATGGCCACCTTCAGGCAGAACACTAACATCACGTCTGTCAGGTTGACCAGCAGGATGGTGGAGGAGGTCTGTGCCGCCCTGCCACAACGCCTGAGAGCAGTTGCAGGAAACCGTACTCTGTCTGACCAATGGGATGAAGAGAGTGAGTACACCCCCCCCACTCTGCTCGTTGCCCCAGCGGTGGGGGACTGGCAGGGGGGAGGTAACAAGCTGCTGACGTTCACAACCCCTCACCTGGACAAGTTTCAGGCGGCAGAGAAAAAAGCCATCTACGAAATCTGTGTAAAGGTTGTGAACCTCCGCTCTCTGGCAGGGTTGACAGAGTCGAGGTGGACCGGGTTCTTTGGCCCAGGTTCTTCCCCGAGAGGCAGCTGGAGGTGCATGTACAAGCTGCCCGTTGAAAAACGGACAGCCGACCTCCAGTGGAGGGTTGTACATGGAGCTATAGCCACCAACAGATACCGGGCACACCTGGATCCACAAATTGGGGAGGAGTGTTGGTTTTGCGGGCAGACTGAGACCCTGGAACATTTGTTTGTTCAGTGTCTGCGGCTCTCAGGGCTCTTTGAGCGGTTAAAAAGATGGTTTCAGGGTCTTGGACAGGTTTTTTCTTTCATGTTGTTCATCTTCGGTCCAAAATACTGCTCAAAACAGAAGGCTGTCCACACAATGGTAAACTTTTTATCTGGTTCTGCCAAGTTGGCCATCTGGCTGACACGTAAGAATCGGGCGCGGGGTGCCGGTAGTGAGGATCCGGTGAAGGTTCTGGAGGGACTGTTGAAAGCCAGACTCAGGGTGGAACACACCTACTATCAGACAGTGGACGATTTACAGGCTTTCAGGGACAGATGGACTACTGGGAGCATTTTATGCTCAGTGGGTGCTGGTGGAGAGCTGGTGGTGAACCTCTGAACGTATTGATTGTTGTAATTGATGGTTTATTTGTTCTTTGGTGCTTTATTTTTGGTTATTTGTTTTTATTTTATTGATTTTCTGATTATTATGTGATGTTTTAGAGTGTTTCTGGTTTCACTGTAACAGTGAAATAAAGAGATTTTAAAAACCAAAAAAAAAACCTCTTTCCTCTCCTCTCCTCTCCTCTTTCCTCTCCTCTCCTCTTTCCTCTCCTCTCATCTTTCCTCTCTCCTCTCCTCCTCTCCTCTCCTCTTTCCTCTCCTCTTTCCTCTCCTCTCCTCTCTCCTCTCCTCTCTCCTCTCCTGTTTCCTCTCTCCTCTCCTCTCCTTTCCTCTCTCCTCTCCTCTTTCCTCTCCTCTCTCCTCTCCTCTCCTCTCTCCTCTCCTGTTTCCTCTCTCCTCTCCTCTCCTTTCCTCTCTCCTCTCCTCCTTTCCTCTCCTCTCCTCTCCTCTCCTCTGTTTCCGGGTGAGTGTCGCAGAGGTTTGATAGTTTTTCTCACTGCTTTGGGATTTCTTCCTCTGTCTCTGCACATGATCAGGTAAGATACTAAGCAGTGTCTTACTCCTCCGGCGCGCCGGGACCCGCCGGTGTGGCTGCGGCTGCCGCCGGTGCGGTCGGCGGCGTTTCTTCGTCTTCTGCTGATGACAATAATGTCGATCAGGAGGATCAGGGCCAGTCTTACAACCAGCAGGTTTCTGTGGTGGCGCAGAACCTCACTACATCTGGTACCGGAGCACCACCACAGTCTGTAGAAGTCTGAAGAGGCAGCTACAGGTTCTGCAGGTGGAGATCTCAGCACAGCCTTAGATGACGCACAGAGTGTAGGGTCTGTGTCCAACAGCCAGATGTCTTGTGAAGGAGAGGACATGGACGATGGGAGTGAAGCAGATGTTGCATCTAATTCTGAAACGTGTATTAAAAGCTCTGATCTGTATTCACTTGAGGAAATAAACTCGTTTTTGGAGGTAACTTTCAATAGATCTGTAAAAGTGAGTGATTATTTCCCTGACACGGAGAAGTTCATCCGATCTGTGGGGGTGGTGCAGAGAAAGGTGGGTTTGGACCTTTTAGATGGAAAAAGCGCTTCCGCCTAAAGAAACACGTCACAACCGTGAGGAAAGAGAGGAAAAGTAAAAGGGTTCAAACTAAGACCGCTTAACATGATCATGTGTCACACGGGGTTTTCCACTTTCCACTGCTCACTTCTTATCTTGTCTCACCTCCTTCCATCCTCTGACCTTTCCATGCAGAGCTTCAATTTAGGGTCTTTAAACATCAATGGTGGGAGGGACGGGCATAAAAGAGCATTAATACAGGAGGTTGTAAATCAAAAAAGGTTGGACGTCCTCTTTTTGCAAGAAACTCACACCATTCCATCAGATGAAGTAGACTGGGGTTTATGGTGGGAGGGCTCATGCACCTTGAGCCACGGAACCAATCTTAGTGCCGGGGTAGCCGTGCTGTTTAGAACAGCAGCTTTCCTCTCCCCTCTTTCCTCCCCTCTTTCCTCTCCTCTCTCCTCCCCTCTCCTCCTCTTTCCTCTCCTCCTCTTTCCTCCTCTCTCCTTTCCTCTCCTCTCTCCTCTCCCCTCCTCTCTCCTCTCCCCTCTTTCCTTTCCGCTCCTCTTTCCTCTCCCCTCTTTCCTTTCCTCTCTCCTCTTTCCTTTCCTCTTCTCCTCTCCCCTCTTTCCTTTCCTCTCCTCTCTCCTCCTCTTTCCTCTCCTCTTTCCTTTCCTCTCCCCTCTCTCCTCTCCTCTCCCCTCTTTCCTTTCCTCTCCTCTCCCCTCTTTCCTCTCCCTCCCTCTCTCCTCTCCCCTCTTTCCTTTCCTCTCCTCTCCCCTCTTTCCTCTCCCTCCCTCTCTCCTCTCCCCTCTTTCCTTTCCTCTCCTCTCCCCTCTTTCCTCTCCCTCCCTCTCTCCTCTCCCCTCTTTCCTTTCCTCTCCTCTCCCCTCTTTCCTCTCCCTCCCTCTCTCCTCTCCCCTCTTTCCTTTCCTCTCCTCTCCCCTCTTTCCTCTCCCTCCCTCTCTCCTCTCCCCTCTTTCCTTTCCTCTCCTCTCCCCTCTTTCCTCTCCCTTCCTCTCTCCTCTCCTCTCACATTTAAAGCTCAGTTTTGGCTGCTTTTCACCACGAAAGCTGGACGGAAAAATGAAAATCTCACGAACGACTGATAAACGGTGAAGTTTTGGTGATTGTTTAAAGAAAACGTGTTTCAATCCCGCCGGCTGGTTTTGGGGTTCAGAGGGTTGAAGCATGAGTTTGTCTTCACGATCGACTTTGACTCAATAAATAAGAGACGGAAGCAGAGAATAGAACGCAGCATCACGAGAGCTGAGACGTTAACGGAGGACTTAACGTGGACGTGACCGGTGTTTGTCTTCCTGTTTGTCTCCCAGTACGCTGTCCTCCGGACCAGTTCACCTGCTCCAATGGTCAGTGCATCGGGAAGCACAAGAAGTGTGACCACAACATCGACTGTACGGACAACTCTGATGAGATCGGCTGCTGTGAGTCTCTTAACAGATATTAGATGCACTCCGTCACCACTGTCAGCAATAATAAAACATGACAAAGGATGCTGCTCATCTCTTTAAGTGGTTTAAAGTAGTCTATTTACGTCTTTAGTTTCATAAAGTTATAGAAAACTAAATAATAAAAGTCAATAATAATGAATAAACATGTGTTTATACATGTAATCGTTTACTATGGAGGACCAAAGCTGTCATTACAAGAAACAAAGAAATGTTCAATTGTCAAATAAATGTGCAGGTCGTTTTATTATAATAATTATAAATTAAAGCTGCGAGCAGCGACGTACAGGCCCTCGCACCTTCCCGGCAGACGTGGGCGTGAATGTCTTTGACCATCGGACAACGCGTCCCGGAGTTAAACGTATTTTGCCAGCGTGGACTGTGTGACGCTGGAAATTATGTAGCGCAAATATTACACCACTTACTGTATCCACTATGTGGCGCTAGACAACACGTGCAAACATGCATTATGTTGATCAAGTATAGACCATCATGTAAATCGGATGCAGTTTGTCACATAACGCTGTCTTCCTGTTGCCAGTAGGTGGCGCTATGGCTATGAGTGAAAATTGGCTTGTAGACATCCTCAGGCCATGACTGTTATCAAATATGGCAAGTTTGGGACAGATTTGAGCAAGTCCAGTGGAGTTACATCAGCTTGTTGTTTAACGGCAAATCGCCAACAATGGCCGCCACGCCACGGCTACGCCATTCCGTCAAACGTAAAGCTTTGAGTAACATTTAATTGCAAAGGTCTTTAGATTATACTGACCAAATTTGAAGTGGATCTGACAAAGTCCCTAGGAGGAGTTCGTTAAAGTATAGCGACTAGAAATCAAGGGAAAATTCACACAAAAATCGAAATGGCCGACTTCCCGTTAATTTTAGAGCATCGTCCCGGTACTTTTTTTTAAGTCTCCATGTGATACATGTGCCTACCAAATTTCATACATGTAGGTCAAACGTAGCGCTGGGGCTCCGTTTTTGAATATTTGTAGGGGGCGCTATCGAGGCAATTTGAAGGGGTCAAGCCAAAAAGCCATATGAAATATTTAATTCCATCACATATGACACCTGTGCAAAGTTCCAAGGCTTGTTGAGCAGCCTAAGCCACAGAAAAGTAAGCTTCATTTTTCATGGCGGATGACGTGTTGCCACGGCAACAGCGTTTAACAACAACTCACAATATTCACGATGAAGCATTATCAATGCCTTACGGCTTAGCTTCCCAAATTGGAGACTGATCTGGGCAACTTCCTAGTCGGACGACATCAAAGTATAAAACTTGTAATTTCCTTTTGCCAGTAGGTGGCGCTATGACTTTGTGAAACTGTTGGCATGGAAATGTGCTCAGGCCTGGACCAGCATCATGCATAACAAGTTTGGGGCAGATTGAATAAAGTACCTTGGAGTTACAACAACTTCCTCTTTCATGGCGAACGGCACGAAATGTGCGTGACATGGGCGCCACATAAAACGAAGGTCGTTCAATGTCAGCAGACCATTTGAGTAACTTTTCATCATCAATGTCTTTAGATTATCTTGACCAAATTTGAAGTTGATCATATGAATTCTGTGGGAGGAGTTCGTTAAAGTACGCCTGAAAACGATGAAAAATGCCTAAAAATGCAAAGAAATGGGAGTATTACTGCATCGCCCCCTAGTGGTTGTATGGAATATAAATTTGAGGGCATGTTACAGGACACGATGTGAACATATGCGGAAGATGTCGTGATGATAGGCCACATGGTTTTGAAGTTATATATATTGCTGTAGAAGTTAACGCCCCTATGAAGTTCATTGGTCCATATATTCTTAATGCAATAAGATTTCAACAAACTTTTCATAACTTTTGATGATATATATCCAACAATGATTCACAGCTAATTTGGTACCAATCAGACCCAGGGTCTAGGAGAAGTGAATTCTTTCTTTTTTTTCCCCAAAATTTAAAATGGCGGAACATTTTGGTAGGCATTAGGGTCCCAAGAGGATTTTTTGTAGAACTCATTCAGTTGCTCATGTCCATAAACGTTTAAGTCATTTGGACATACGGGCTGTCGGGGCTTGCCTTTCCAACTTCTAGGGGGCGCTAGCGAGCAATTTTGTCATGCTCGAGCATGGGACCTATAAAACATCAAATTTTCCCGCAGTCCTGATATGCTCGCCAAATATGGGACATGATAAAGCCCCCAAAAGGCGTTTCATTCGAGAGAATAATAATAATAAATCCTACGGTTTCAATAGGGACCTCGCGGCCCGAACAATGAACGAGTTATTCATTTCATTCATGGTGGAATAATACATTTGATTATAAACAATCACATAAAATAATAATATTTTATGAACTGTGTTCTTCTGTTATTTTCATCATTAAATTGATATATAATGCAATCTGATTTATTCTGTCGTTATGTTTTACCAAAGAGTCTTAAAAATAATAAAAGGGTGTGTTGTTGTTGATTTGAACAGGAAGCTTGTGATGTATTTGAACGTGTCTCTTCTTCTTCTGTGGTGTCAGACCCGACAGAGGAGCCTCCTCCTCCCTCCAACAACACCATCGGCTCCATTGTGGGCGTGGTCATGGCGCTGTTCGTGGTGGGCGCCGTGTACTTTGTGTGTCAGCGCGTCCTCTGTCCTCAGATGAAGGACGACGGAGAGACGGTCACCAACGACTTCGTGGTTCACGGGCCGTCGTCTGTGCCGCTGGGATACGTTCCTCATCCGAGCTCTCTGTCCAGCTCGCTGCCAGGTGGGACGTCCTAACCTCGTATGTCTGTATCTACGTTATAGTGTTTAATGAACGTGACGCTGACGCATGTCTAAACCTACAGGGATGTCCAGAGGGAAGTCTGCGATTGGCTCCCTCAGCATCATGGGCGGGAGCAGCGGACCGCCGTACGACCGCGCTCACGTAACCGGAGCTTCATCCAGCAGCTCGTCCAGCACCAAGGGGACATACTTCCCCCCGGTGAGACATGTGGTTTATTATTAAATATATCAGAACATACTTCCCCCCAGTGAGACATGTGGTTTATTATTTAATATTATATCAGAACATACTTCCCCCCGGTGAGACATGTGGTTTATTATTAAATATTATATCAGAACATACTTTCCCCCCCCCCCAGTGAGACATGTGGTTTATTATTAAATATTATATCAGAACATACTTCCCCCCAGTGAGACATGTAGTTTATTATTTAATATTATATCAGAACATACTTTCCCCCCCCCCCCCAGTGAGACATGTGGTTTATTATTAAATATTATATCAGAACATACTTCCCCCCCCCCCCACTGAGACATGTGGTTTATTATTAAATATTATATCAGAACATACTTCCCCCCCAGTGAGACATGTAGTTTATTATTTAATATTACATCAGAACATACTTCCCCCCCCCCCCACTGAGACATGTGGTTTATTATTAAATATTATATCAGAACATACTTCCCCCCCAGTGAGACATGTGGTTTATTATTAAATATATCAGAACATACTTCCCCCCCCCCCCACTGAGACATGTGGTTTATTATTAAATATTATATCAGAACATACTTCCCCCCCACTGAGACATGTGGTTTATTATTAAATATTATATCAGAACATACTTCCCCCCCACTGAGACATGTGGTTTATTATTAAATATTATATCAGAACATACTTCCCCCCCCCCCCCGGTGAGACATGTGGTTTATTATTAAATATTATATCAGAACATACTTCCCCCCCAGTGAGACATGTGGTTTATTATTAAATATTATATCAGAACATACTTCCCCCCCCCCCCCAGTGAGACATGTGGTTTATTATTAAATATTATATCAGAACATACTTTCCCCCCCAGTGAGACATGTGGTTTATTATTTAATATTATATCAGAACATACTTTCCCCCCAGTGAGACATGTGGTTTATTATTAAATATTATATCAGAACATACTTTCCCCCCCCCCCAGTGAGACATGTGGTTTATTATTAAATATTATATCAGAACATACTTTCCCCCCCCCCCAGTGAGACATGTGGTTTATTATTTAATATTATATCAGAACATACTTTCCCCCCCAGTGAGACATGTGGTTTATTATTAAATATTATATCAGAACATACTTCCCCCCCAGTGAGACATGTAGTTTATTATTTAATATTACATCAGAACATACTTCCCCCCCCCCCCCACTGAGACATGTGGTTTATTATTAAATATTATATCAGAACATACTTCCCCCCCCCCCCAGTGAGACATGTAGTTTATTATTAAATATATCAGAACATACTTCCCCCCCCCCCCAGTGAGACATGTAGTTTATTATTAAATATATCAGAACATACTTCCCCCCCCCCCCCCCCCCCGGTGAGACATGTGGTTTATTATTAAATATTATATCAGAACATACTTCCCCCCCCAGTGAGACATGTGGTTTATTATTAAATATATCAGAACATACTTCCCCCCCCCCCAGTGAGACATGTAGTTTATTATTAAATATATCAGAACATACTTCCCCCCCCCCCCCCCGGTGAGACATGTGGTTTATTATTAAATATTATATCAGAACATACTTCCCCCCCCGGTGAGACATGTGGTTTATTATTAAATATTATATCAGAACATACTTCCCCCCCCGGTGAGACATGTGGTTTATTATTAAATATTATATCAGAACATACTTCCCCCCCCAGTGAGACATGTAGTTTATTATTAAATATTATATCAGAACATACTTCCCCCCCAGTGAGACATGTAGTTTATTATTAAATATTATATCAGAACATACTTCCCCCCAGTGAGACATGTAGTTTATTATTAAATATATCAGAACATACTTCCCCCCCCCCCCCCGGTGAGACATGTGGTTTATTATTAAATATTATATCAGAACATACTTCCCCCCCCCCCCCCCAGTGAGACATGTGGTTTATTATTAAATATATCAGAACATACTTCCCCCCCCCCCAGTGAGACATGTAGTTTATTATTAAATATTATATCAGAACATACTTCCCCCCCAGTGAGACATGTAGTTTATTATTAAATATTATATCAGAACATACTTCCCCCCAGTGAGACATGTAGTTTATTATTAAATATATCAGAACATACTTCCCCCCCCCCCCCGGTGAGACATGTGGTTTATTATTAAATATTATATCAGAACATACTTCCCCCCCCCCCCCCCAGTGAGACATGTGGTTTATTATTAAATATATCAGAACATACTTCCCCCCCCAGTGAGACATGTGGTTTATTATTAAATATTACATCAGAACATACTTCCCCCCCCAGTGAGACATGTGGTTTATTATTAAATATTATATCAGAACATACTTCCCCCCCCAGTGAGACATGTGGTTTATTATTAAATATTATATCAGAACATACTTCCCCCCCCACTGAGACATGTGGTTTATTATTTAATATTATATCAGAACATACTTTCCCCCCCAGTGAGACATGTAGTTTATTATTTAATATTATATCAGAACATACTTTCCCCCCCAGTGAGACATGTGGTTTATTATTAAATATTATATCAGAACATACTTTCCCCCCCAGTGAGACATGTGGTTTATTATTTAATATTACATCAGAACATACTTCTCCCCCCCCCCCCCCCCCCCACTGAGACATGTGGTTTATTATTAAATATTATATCAGAACATACTTTCCCCCCCAGTGAGACATGTAGTTTATTATTTAATATTATATCAGAACATACTTTCCCCCCCAGTGAGACATGTGGTTTATTATTTAATATTATATCAGAACATACTTTCCCCCCCAGTGAGACATGTGGTTTATTATTAAATATTATATCAGAACATACTTCCCCCCCAGTGAGACATGTGGTTTATTATTTAATATTATATCAGAACATACTTTTCCCCCCCAGTGAGACATGTGGTTTATTATTTAATATTATATCAGAACATACTTTCCCCCCCAGTGAGACATGTAGTTTATTATTTAATATTATATCAGAACATACTTTCCCCCCCAGTGAGACATGTGGTTTATTATTTAATATTATATCAGAACATACTTTCCCCCCCAGTGAGACATGTGGTTTATTATTTAATATTACATCAGAACATACTTCTCCCCCCCCCCCCCCCCCCACTGAGACATGTGGTTTATTATTAAATATTATATCAGAACATACTTTCCCCCCCAGTGAGACATGTAGTTTATTATTTAATATTATATCAGAACATACTTTCCCCCCCAGTGAGACATGTGGTTTATTATTTAATATTATATCAGAACATACTTTCCCCCCCAGTGAGACATGTGGTTTATTATTAAATATTATATCAGAACATACTTCCCCCCCAGTGAGACATGTGGTTTATTATTTAATATTACATCAGAACATACTTCCCCCCCCCCCCCACTGAGACATGTGGTTTATTATTTAATATTATATCAGAACATACTTCCCCCCCCAGTGAGACATGTGGTTTATTATTTAATATTATATCAGTGGAAACAACACAGTTTATTATTAAATATACTTCATGCTGAGGTTATTTACCTGCTGATTGTCTTCTATATTGTTTCGTTGCAGATCCTGAATCCGCCTCCGTCTCCTGCTACAGTCCGCTCTCAGTACACCATGGAGTTTGGTTATTCCTCCAACAGTCCCTCAACTCACAGATCCTACAGGTATCTCATTATCTCATGTTAATATATCTCATTATCTCATGTTAATATATCTCATGTTAATATATCTCATTATCTCACATTAATTTATCTCATGTTAATATATCTCATTATCTCATGTTAATATATCTCATTATCTCACATTAATATATCTCATTATCTCATGTTAATATATCTCATGATCTCACGTTCATATATCTCATTATCTCACGTTAATATAACTCATTATCGCATGTTAATATATCTCATTATCTCATGTTAATATATCTCATTATCTCATGTTAATATATCTCATTATCTCATGTTAATATAACTCATTATCTCACGTTAATATATCTCATTATCTCACGTTAATATATCTCATTATCTCACGTTAATATATCTCATTATCTCATGTTAATATATCTCATTATCTCACGTTAATATATCTCATTATCTCACGTTAATATATCTCATTATCTCACGTCAATATTTCTCATTATCTCATGTTAATATATCTCATTATCTCATGTTAATATATCTCATTATCTCATGTTAATATATCTCATTATCTCACGTTAATATATCTCATTATCTCACGTTAATATATCTCATTATCTCACGTTAATATATCTCATTATCTCATGTTAATATATCTCATTATCTCATGTTAATATATCTCATTAGCTCACGTTAATATATCTCATTAGCTCACGTTAATATATCTCATTAGCTCACGTTAATATATCTCATTAGCTCACGTTAATATATCTCATTAGCTCACGTTAATATTTCTCATTATCTCACGTTAATATGTCATTATCTCACGTTAATATGTCATTATCTCACGTTAATGTCTCATTAGCTCACGTTAATATATCTCATTATCTCACGTTAATATATCTCATTATCTCACGTTAATATATCTCACGTTAATATATCTCATTATGTCACGTTAATATATCTCATGATCTCACGTTAATATATCATTATCTCACGTTTAATATATCTCATGTTAATATGTCTATCTCACGTTAATATATCTCATTATCTCACGTTAATATATCTCATTATCTCACGTTTAATATATCTCATGTTAATATGTCTAATTATCTCACGTTAATATCTCACGTGACTATATCTCATTATCTCATGTTAATATATCTCATGATCTCATGTTAATATATCTCATTATCTCATGTTAATATATCTCATTATCTCATGTTGATATATCTCATCATCTCATGTTAATATATCTCATTATCTCATGTTAATATATCTCATTATCTCATGTTGATATATCTCATCATCTCATGTTAATATATCTCATTATCTCATGTTAATGTATCTCATGTTAATATATCTCATTATCTCATGTTAACATATCATTATCTCATGTTAATATATCTCATTATCTCATGTTAACATATCATTATCTCATGTTAATATATCTCATTATCTCATGTTAATATATCTCATCATCTCATGTTAATATATCTCATTATCTCATGTTAATGTATCCCACATTAATATATCTCATTATCTCATGTTAACATATCATTATCTCATGTTAATATATCTAATTATCTCATGTTAATATATCATTATCTCATGTTAATATATCTCATTATCTCATGTTAATATATCATGTTAATATATCATTATCTCATGTTAATATATCTCATTATCTCATGTTAATATATCATGTTAATATAGCTCATCATCTCATGTTAATATATCTCATTATCTCATGTTAATATATCTCCATCTCATGTTAATATATCTCATGTTAATATATCTCATCATCTCATGTTAATATATCTCATTGTCTCACGTTAACATATCATTATCTCATGTAATATATCTCATCATCTCATGTTAATATATATCATGATCTCATGTTAATATATCTCATCATCTCATGTTAATATATATCATGATCTCATGTTAATATATCTCATCATCTCATGTTAATATATATCATTATCGCATGTTAATATATCTCATGTTAATATATCCCATCATCTCATGTTAATATATCTCATGTTAATATATCTCATCATCTCATGTCAATATATCTCATGTTAATATATCTCATTATCTCATGTTAATATGTCTCATGTTAATATATCTCATAATCTCATGTTAATATATCTCATCATCTCATGTTAATATATCTCATCATCTCATGTTAATATATCTCATCATCTCATGTTAATATATCTCATTATCTCATGTTAATATGTCTCATGTTAATATATCTCATCATCTCATGTTAATATATCTCATCATCTCATGTTAATATATCTCATCATCTCATGTTAATATATCTCATCATCTCATGTTAATATATCTCATCATCTCATGTTAATATATCTCATCATCTCATGTTAATATATCTCATCATCTCATGTTAATATATCTCATCATCTCATGTTAATATATCTCATCATCTCATGTTAATACATCTCATCATCTCATTTAAATACATCTCATCTCATGTTAATATGTCTCATGTTAATATATCTCATGATCTCATGTTAGTACATCTCATTATCTCACGTTAATATGTCTCATTATCTCACGTTAATATATCTCATGATCTCATGTTAATACATCTCATCATCTCATGTTAATACATCTCATTATCTCATGTTAATACATCTCATTATCTCACATTAATATATCTCATTATCTCATGTTACTATATCTCATGTTTATATATCATTATCTCATGTTAATATATCATTATCTCATGTTAATATATCTCATAATCTCACGTTAATATATCTCATGTTAATATATCTCATTATCTCATGTTAATATATCTCATAATCTCACGTTAATATATCTCATTATCTCACGTTAATATATCTCATGTTCATACATCTCATCTCATGTTAATACATCTCATCAACATTTTAATATATCATCATCTCATGTTAATATATCATCACCTCATGTTAATATATCTCATCATCTTTTTAATATATCATCATCTCATGTTCATACATCTCATCACCTGATGTTAATATAATCGTTTTCTTACTCTGTGGTGTTTCCTCAGCTACCGTCCCTACACATACCGTCACTTCGCCCCCCCCACCACCCCCTGCAGTACCGACCTGTGTGACAGCGACTACACTCCTGGCCGTCGGGCTCCTCTGAAGTCTTCTTCTGGTGCTAAAGGTTACACCAGCGACCTGAACTACGACTCTGAGCCTCTTCCTCCTCCTCCGACCCCGAGGAGTCAGTACCTGTCAGCTGAGGAGAACTGTGAGAGCTGTCCTCCTTCTCCTTTCACCGAGAGAAGCTACTCTCACCACCTCTACCCGCCGCCTCCATCGCCCTGCACGGACTCCTCCTGAGCATCCACAATGCACCTCTCCACTGCCCTGCCCCCACAGAACACGCCCCCCACTGTAAATAGCAATTGTGCATAAAAGAGGTTAAAGAGGCTGATGAAGAGGAGGAAACATTTGTACAGTGAAAAAGAGAAAAGCATATTTATATATTTTCTATACAGTTTACTGATGATGTCATAGAGGTTTGTATTAAGACATTTGTACATTTTATCAGAAAAGTTTTTATTAAAATCAACACAAATATTAAGTTGCCTTAAACTGGGAGAACAAGAGGCCGAAGGACAAAAAGCTCACAGAGGGATGGTTTAACTTATCTGATGCCAAATATCAAAAACATCAACAGGAGAAGAAAAGGAGGAGGAGGAGAGCGCCCCCCTGTGGTGTCTGTAGTTACCATGTAAACTGGAGAACGCGGTACTTTGATTTACGGTTTACCTCCTCAGTTAGAAAACAGTGTCTGATGGATGAGTCATGTGATGAGTCATGTAGCAATAACACAACATATTTATTAATCAATCAAACAGGAGGTGCTCTGTATTTACGAGGCAGCAGAGGATCAATAAGTTTGATTCAACTCTACGGAGGCCCTGAAGTATAGACGCTCATTGACACCAGGAAAAGCAGAAAAGGGTCCAGCCAGTAATTTTTGAGATTTTCTCATCATTTTGAGATATTAAGTCATCATTGTTAGAACGTTTCTCGTGTTTTGAGAATGTTTTTCATGATTTTGACTTAAAGTATTTTTTGTCATCATATTGTCAGAGATGGACTTCTGTACTTCCTCCATGAGGCAGGAAGTGCTGCTAGAACGTGAATCTGAAGACAATCAGCCTCTTGGTTTTTGTTTTGTTTGTTTGTCACTAGAAACGGCTTCTTGCTCTTGTCCCTTCAGGGCCTCCGTACTAAACACTTAAACATGTCAGACATCAGGTGTCTCATGTCTCATCGGGATGAAAACCAAAACGTTGTGTTTTGATTGACGACGTCGTCGATTCTCGTTTATTTTCTCGTGAACTCGATCTCGTGCCTGAAAAGTTCTCGTCTTCATCTTCACGTTTTTATTTTAACGAAATGCTCGATAGTATTTTTGTACCACATGTTGTGTAGATATCGTATTTATAAACTATTTAGAAATTCATTGTAAATCTTTACTTTTACTTTTCATTCCGTCTTTTTTTATATCGATTTGTAATATTTTTCTACAAAGTTTCACTCAAAACGTTCAAATGACAATCTCAGAAGAACAAATCAACAAATCCAGGTTTCTGGTGTTCGTGAGTCATTGATCTGTTTTCTGTTGTCGTGACGACATAAATGTATTTTTCTCGTTTTAACTTCCTGTCGTGAACAGAATCTCTAATCTGACAATCTTAATGTTTGCACTTTGTTCCTATTTTTTAATGACATCATCCGTCTTAATGAGACGATTTTCATTTTTACAAACAGGCTGAAATATTTAATCTTTTCTCATTTTAGAAAATATTAAATTGCAGAAAATCAGTGATTCATTCAAATAATCTCATGTCATATTTTTCAGATGTTTTTTTAAGTAATTAGAAAATCTAATTAAAATATTTTCTGAATAAAAAGCAGTAAAATTGTCTGACGATGTTTCGAAGTTTGTCATTTGATACTTTGAGGAATAAAACGTTTTTCGGCTAAAAAAAACTTTATGAAACAAGATTAATTCTTAAATATTAAATTAAACAGTCTAACATGAAACTGGAAACTATTTAATAAAAAACTTAGACGAAAACCAGCTTGAATATTCGTCTTTATTTTAGAATACTAATTTCACTCGTTAAAGTTTTTGAAATTTTCTAGAAATAATAGTTTGAATCCAACAAAGTCCTGAAAGATGTTTTACTGTTTATAATGAAACTAAATGAATGAAAACAAATGATTGATCATTTATTATTTATTAATCACATCGTCGTTAGGAGTCGTTTCTCTTTGTCTGCACTTTAAACTTCTATTTGTTTTTTAAAACAAAGATGTCCGACTTTGTTTCCTTGTTGTTTTAACCTCATTTTACATATTTCTTTCATAATTTGTACCGTTTTTAAAAGGTTTTATGAACTTAATCAAATGTGTTTGAAGTCAAAGAACAAAATATTTAATCTGTTGAATCTGAAAGGAATCAAAGTTATTTCATTTTTAAAAGTACAAATTCATAATTTAAGAGAATAAATAAAACCAGCAGGTATTAATATTACAAATGACAGGTGTGAAGGCTGGCTATCAAATAATATTTATAATACGGATATTAATATATAACATTTCTATAAAAACGCAAACATTTCTCAAATGTCAAAACATTTTAGTTTATTTTAAGTCTTCATTGACAGATGACATTAAAGAGAAAATTACTTTTATTGTTTGAAATCTTTCAGTTTTATGACAAAAAGTTTAGAAGTGTCAGTCGGTTCAGAAGGTCGTAGGTTCGATGCCCTAAATACAAAACAAGTTGTTGATTCTCTGATTTCAGGCTTTTGATCTTTTTAGTTTTTGGTTGAAATGTAAAAATGTCGAGTCGTCATTATTTGTATATTTTTTAAAGCACTTTTTTCTCCAAGTTGTCTGGATTCATTAGTTTTCTCTCACGGTGCTCCATCAAGCTGCTGTTTGTTCCACTAATTATTGTTTGTTTACCTGTAAACATGAACACCTGGACCTGTAGTTTACCTGTAGACCTGTTCAGCCAACCAGCTGCCCGCAGAAACCTGTAACTCATGAAATGATTTTTCCTTTTTGTTGAATATAAAGTGAGTGAACTTTACGTCTGTGTGGTTTTATTAATTATATTATAATTATATTTATATATATTTATATATATATATATTATACATATATTTATATAAATTATATAAATAATACTTTCTGCTGGGCGTATATGATTGGCTAGAATCTAAAATATATATATATATATATATATATATATTGTGGTTATTACGGTAATTGTACCACGCCCCTTTAGTCTCACTCTGTGCGCAGATTGGACGGCTCCTCTCACGTGGTGAGGGAACAGCGGAAGAAGAAAACTCCGCAGCAGAAAAGAAGGTGAGGAAATATACAAAAGAGAAAACTAATGGTTTTAACGAATAAAACCGGTAAAGATACGTCATCACCGGGTCCAGTAAGAAGCTCTACGTGGTCGGTACCGGACCCGGTGTACAAACGTAACGTTAGTGATTTAGGTCAGGTTTGTGACAGTTAGCGTCCATTTCCGTTAAGAGAAAGTGAAAATATGAAGAGATATGAGACATAAATATGATATTAAACCGATAAACCGGAGATATTAATGATTAATGATATCTATGTTGATTAATCGATGAGCTCACGTTAGCTCACGGAATTAATTAACACATATTTACGTGTTTTTACGTCTCTGGAGTTTTTTGTTGTTTTCGGGCCTGAAAACGGGAGTTTCCCACCTACGTACAGATACGTCATGACGTAAGGAAAGGTTACGTAGCGAGATGTAAAGTTTATTTATATATTTATGTCATTTTTAGATAAAAAATTAAATAGACTCGTGTTGATTCATCAGCAGCAGCACAGAGACTAAATTATAATTATTAAAATAAGAATAAAAGAGAATTATAATGTTTTGTTATTTTAATATTTGTTCTGGATTATTTCTGTTTTTACTGATTTTTGACATTTTACAAAACAATCCCCAAAACCCAGAAAATGATAAATAATAAACAGTAAAGAATGTCCATAAGTAATTATTTAATGCATTAATTAATCATCAGCTTTTAAAAATCTGTGAATCGTTGAAATCATTTCAAAGTAAAACGTCGTCTGATGTTTGAGTTCAAATCAGAAACTAGTGAGGCTTCATTGATCATATTCATCGTATTCATCAGTATATATGTCTCATTGATCATATTCATCGTATTCATCAGTATATATGTCTCATTGATCATATTCATCGTATTCATCAGTATATATGTCTCATTGATCGTATTCATCAGTATATATGTCTCATTGATCGTATTCATCAGTATATATGTCTCATTGATCGTATTCATCGTATTCATCAGTATATATGTCTCATTGATCATATTCATCGTATTCATCAGTATATATGTCTCATTGATCATATTCATCGTATTCATCAGTATATATGTCTCATTGATCATATTCATCGTATTCATCAGTATATATGTCTCATTGATCGTATTCATCGTATTCATCAGTATATATGTCTCATTGATCGTATTCATCAGTATATATGTCTCATTGATCGTATTCATCAGTATATATGTCTCATTGATCGTATTCATCAGTATATATGTCTCATTGATCATATTCATCGTATTCATCAGTATATATGTCTCATTGATCGTATTCATCAGTATATATGTCTCATTGATCATATTCATCGTATTCATCAGTATATATGTCTCATTGATCGTATTCATCAGTATATATGTCTCATTCATCGTATTCATCAGTATATATGTCTCATTGATCGTATTCATCAGTATATATGTCTCATTGATCATATTCATCAGTATATATGTCTCATTGATCATATTCATCAGTATATATGTCTCATTGATCGTATTCATCAGTATATATGTCTCATTGATCGTATTCATCAGTATATATGTCTCATTGATCGTATTCATCAGTATATATGTCTCATTCATCGTATTCATCAGTATATATGTCTCATTGATCGTATTCATCAGTATATATGTCTCATTGATCGTATTCATCAGTATATATGTCTCATTGATCGTATTCATCAGTATATATGTCTCATTGATCGTATTCATCAGTATATATGTCTCATTGATCATATTCATCAGTATATATGTCTCATTGATCGTATTCATCTGTATATATGTCTCATTGATCGTATTCATCTGTATATATGTCTCATTGATCGTATTCATCAGTATATATGTCTCATTGATCGTATTCATCTGTATATATGTCTCATTGATCGTATTCATCAGTATATATGTCTCATTGATCGTATTCATCTGTATATATGTCTCATTGATCGTATTCATCTGTATATATGTCTCATTGATCGTATTCATCGGTATATATGTCTCATTGATCGTATTCATCTGTATATATGTCTCATTGATCGTATTCATCAGTATATATGTCTCATTGATCGTATTCATCAGTATATATGTCTCATTGATCGTATTCATCAGTATATATGTCTCATTGATCATATTCATCAGTATATATGTCTCATTGATCATATTCATCAGTATATATGTCTCATTCATCGTATTCATCGGTATATATGTCTCATTGATCACATTGATCGTATTCATCAGTATATATGTCTCATTGATCGTATTCATCAGTATATATGTCTCATTGATCATATTCATCGTATTCATCAGTATATATGTCTCATTGATCATATTCATCAGTATATATGTCTCATTGATCGTATTCATCAGTATATATGTCTCATTGATCGTATTCATCAGTATATATGTCTCATTGATCGTATTCATCAGTATATATGTCTCATTCATCGTATTCATCAGTATATATGTCTCATTGATCGTATTCATCTGTATATATGTCTCATTGATCGTATTCATCAGTATATATGTCTCATTGATCATATTCATCAGTATATATGTCTCATTGATCGTATTCATCAGTATATATGTCTCATTGATCGTATTCATCTGTATATATGTCTCATTGATCGTATTCATCAGTATATATGTCTCATTGATCGTATTCATCAGTATATATGTCTCATTGATCGTATTCATCTGTATATATGTCTCATTGATCGTATTCATCAGTATATATGTCTCATTGATCGTATTCATCAGTATATATGTCTCATTGATCGTATTCATCTGTATATATGTCTCATTGATCGTATTCATCTGTATATATGTCTCATTGATCGTATTCATCGGTATATATGTCTCATTGATCGTATTCATCTGTATATATGTCTCATTGATCGTATTCATCAGTATATATGTCTCATTGATCGTATTCATCAGTATATATGTCTCATTGATCGTATTCATCAGTATATATGTCTCATTGATCATATTCATCAGTATATATGTCTCATTGATCATATTCATCAGTATATATGTCTCATTCATCGTATTCATCGGTATATATGTCTCATTGATCGTATTCATCAGTATATATGTCTCATTGATCGTATTCATCAGTATATATGTCTCATTGATCGTATTCATCAGTATATATGTCTCATTGATCATATTCATCGTATTCATCAGTATATATGTCTCATTGATCATATTCATCAGTATATATGTCTCATTGATCGTATTCATCAGTATATATGTCTCATTGATCGTATTCATCAGTATATATGTCTCATTGATCGTATTCATCAGTATATATGTCTCATTCATCGTATTCATCTGTATATATGTCTCATTGATCGTATTCATCTGTATATATGTCTCATTGATCGTATTCATCAGTATATATGTCTCATTGATCGTATTCATCTGTATATATGTCTCATTGATCGTATTCATCAGTATATATGTCTCATTGATCGTATTCATCTGTATATATGTCTCATTGATCGTATTCATCAGTATATATGTCTCATTGATCATATTCATCAGTATATATGTCTCATTGATCGTATTCATCAGTATATATGTCTCATTGATCGTATTCATCTGTATATATGTCTCATTGATCGTATTCATCTGTATATATGTCTCATTGATCGTATTCATCGGTATATATGTCTCATTGATCGTATTCATCGGTATATATGTCTCATTGATCGTATTCATCAGTATATATGTCTCATTGATCGTATTCATCAGTATATATGTCTCATTGATCATATTCATCGTATTCATCAGTATATATGTCTCATTGATCATATTCATCAGTATATATGTCTCATTGATCGTATTCATCAGTATATATGTCTCATTGATCGTATTCATCAGTATATATGTCTCATTGATCGTATTCATCAGTATATATGTCTCATTGATCGTATTCATCAGTATATATGTCTCATTGATCGTATTCATCGGTATATATGTCTCATTGATCGTATTCATCAGTATATATGTCTCATTGATCGTATTCATCAGTATATATGTCTCATTGATCGTATTCATCAGTATATATGTCTCATTGATCGTATTCATCAGTATATATGTCTCATTGATCATATTCATCGTATTCATCAGTATATATGTCTCATTGATCATATTCATCGTATTCATCAGTATATATGTCTCATTGATCATATTCATCAGTATATATGTCTCATTGATCATATTCATCAGTATATATGTCTCATTGATCGTATTCATCAGTATATATGTCTCATTGATCGTATTCATCGGTATATATGTCTCATTGATCATATTCATCAGTATATATGTCTCATTGATCATATTCATCAGTATATATGTCTCATTGATCGTATTCATCAGTATATATGTCTCATTGATCGTATTCATCAGTATATATGTCTCATTGATCGTATTCATCAGTATATATGTCTCATTGATCGTATTCATCAGTATATATGTCTCATTGATCGTATTCATCAGTATATATGTCTCATTGATCGTATTCATCGGTATATATGTCTCATTGATCGTATTCATCAGTATATATGTCTCATTGATCGTATTCATCAGTATATATGTCTCATTGATCGTATTCATCTGTATATATGTCTCATTGATCGTATTCATCTGTATATATGTCTCATTGATCGTATTCATCAGTATATATGTCTCATTGATCATATTCATCGTATTCATCAGTATATATGTCTCATTGATCATATTCATCAGTATATATGTCTCATTGATCGTATTCATCGGTATATATGTCTCATTGATCGTATTCATCGGTATATATGTCTCATTGATCGTATTCATCAGTATATATGTCTCATTGATCGTATTCATCAGTATATATGTCTCATTGATCGTATTCATCGGTATATATGTCTCATTGATCATATTCATCGTATTCATCAGTATATATGTCTCATTGATCATATTCATCAGTATATATGTCTCATTGATCGTATTCATCAGTATATATGTCTCATTGATCGTATTCATCAGTATATATGTCTCATTGATCGTATTCATCAGTATATATGTCTCATTGATCATATTCATCGTATTCATCAGTATATATGTCTCATTGATCATATTCATCAGTATATATGTCTCATTGATCGTATTCATCAGTATATATGTCTCATTGATCGTATTCATCAGTATATATGTCTCATTGATCATATTCATCGTATTCATCAGTATATATGTCTCATTGATCATATTCATCAGTATATATGTCTCATTGATCGTATTCATCAGTATATATGTCTCATTGATCGTATTCATCAGTATATATGTCTCATTGATCGTATTCATCAGTATATATGTCTCATTGATCGTATTCATCAGTATATATGTCTCATTGATCGTATTCATCAGTATATATGTCTCATTGATCATATTCATCGTATTCATCAGTATATATGTCTCATTGATCGTATTCATCAGTATATATGTCTCATTGATCGTATTCATCAGTATATATGTCTCATTGATCGTATTCATCAGTATATATGTCTCATTGATCGTATTCATCAGTATATATGTCTCATTGATCGTATTCATCAGTATATATGTCTCATTGATCATATTCATCAGTATATATGTCTCATTGATCGTATTCATCTGTATATATGTCTCATTGATCGTATTCATCAGTATATATGTCTCATTGATCGTATTCATCTGTATATATGTCTCATTGATCGTATTCATCTGTATATATGTCTCATTGATCGTATTCATCGGTATATATGTCTCATTGATCGTATTCATCAGTATATATGTCTCATTGATCGTATTCATCAGTATATATGTCTCATTGATCGTATTCATCAGTATATATGTCTCATTGATCGTATTCATCGGTATATATGTCTCATTGATCGTATTCATCGGTATATATGTCTCATTGATCGTATTCATCAGTATATATGTCTCATTGATCGTATTCATCAGTATATATGTCTCATTGATCGTATTCATCAGTATATATGTCTCATTGATCGTATTCATCAGTATATATGTCTCATTGATCGTATTCATCAGTATATATGTCTCATTGATCGTATTCATCAGTATATATGTCTCATTGATCGTATTCATCTGTATATATGTCTCATTGATCGTATTCATCTGTATATATGTCTCATTGATCGTATTCATCGGTATATATGTCTCATTGATCGTATTCATCAGTATATATGTCTCATTGATCGTATTCATCAGTATATATGTCTCATTGATCGTATTCATCAGTATATATGTCTCATTGATCGTATTCATCAGTATATATGTCTCATTGATCGTATTCATCAGTATATATGTCTCATTGATCATATTCATCGTATTCATCAGTATATATGTCTCATTGATCGTATTCATCAGTATATATGTCTCATTGATCATATTCATCGTATTCATCAGTATATATGTCTCATTGATCATATTCATCAGTATATATGTCTCATTGATCGTATTCATCGGTATATATGTCTCATTGATCATATTCATCAGTATATATGTCTCATTGATCGTATTCATCGGTATATATGTCTCATTGATCGTATTCATCGGTATATATGTCTCATTGATCGTATTCATCAGTATATATGTCTCATTCATCGTATTCATCAGTATATATGTCTCATTGATCGTATTCATCAGTATATATGTCTCATTGATCGTATTCATCGGTATATATGTCTCATTGATCGTATTCATCGGTATATATGTCTCATTGATCGTATTCATCAGTATATATGTCTCATTGATCGTATTCATCAGTATATATGTCTCATTGATCGTATTCATCAGTATATATGTCTCATTGATCGTATTCATCAGTATATATGTCTCATTGATCGTATTCATTGGTATATATGTCTCATTCATCGTATTAATATCAATATTGATCGTCTTCTCTTGTCTCCAGGATCAGCTGAGCCTTCAGGATGCAGAGCACCACTAACTACCTGTGGCTGATCTCAGACCTGCTGGGTCAGGGAGCCACGGCCAACGTGTACCGGGGCAGACACAAGGTAGGTCACATGACTCACCTCTCAGCCAATCAGAGTGCAGGGAGGAGTCACATGGACATCTGGATATTTAATTATATTTATTCACTTTTCACTTCTTCTGTTAGAATCTGAGGTTTTATGTCTCACTGGATGTTTTCACTGAGCTGTGTTGTTGTTGTTGTTGTTGTTGTTGTTGTTGTTGTTGTGTAGAAAACCGGAGACCTTTACGCCGTCAAAGTCTTCAACAACCTGAGCTTCTTGAGGCCGCTGGACGTCCAGATGAGAGAGTTCGAGGTTCTGAAGAAACTCAACCACAAGAACATCGTGAAGCTCTTCGCTGTGGAGGAAGAGGTCGGTGAAAAGACAATATAGTCTAAATATTAGTGCTGGATAAGTTAACGTGTTATTATCGCGTTAACGCATTCATTAATTAATGCCGACAACTATTTTATCGCGCGTTAACGCAGTTTATTATTATTAAGCGTACATTTTTAACACAAGAACCGACCGACCGGCAGCGAGCGGTGAACAGCTGTTTGTGTGGCGTCTCTTCCGTCTCCCTTCACCTACATTCCCCTGGGTCCTAAGTCCCTCCATGTACAGCTTCTTATCACCCGCTATGTACCAACGTACATTTATAACAAATATATAACAAATACCACACATATTACGGTAATCAGCGTGTCTGACCACAATACCGAAAAAAGAAATGATTAATTTAAATGATTGTTTTTTGAGTTTTTAAAGTGTTTTGTTTGTAATATGTATAATAAGCATAATTTAGTATCACTACTGAGAATTTAACAAACATAAAAACATGACGTAGATATGTTTGCAGTTCTCAAGGTGTATATTTAAATATCATCTCTTACACATGAAGATAAAGTTGTGAACAACAACCTGATGTGTTTAAAGTGTTTACACAAAATGTTATTGCCCTGTTGTTCATATAGCAGCACTTTAAAATAAAAGTGAGCAATACACTACTTATGAATTCATTGTTGAACTTTGCCATAACAATGAGATTAATCGCAGAAATATCATGCGATTAATTGCAATCGTTGCCCAGCACTAATATATATATATATATTAAGGGTGTAACGATGCGCATATTCGTATTGAACCGTTCGGTACGAGGCTCACGGTTCGGTACGCATGACGAACCGAACAATACGCTTGAATAAAAAAAAGAAAATATTTTTTATTTTATTTTTTTAAACCTTTATTTAACCAGGTAGTCCCATTGAGATTAAAAATCTCTTTTGCAAGATGTAAGTAAGATGTAAGTAAGTAACAACATATTGTTTTTCATGCTTATGTGTTGCTAAGAAGACACCCCAGAAGATGGGTCACTCAGGTATAGTTCCATCATTGTTCAAAGTCAAAGAATAACTTTATGATGTTAGTTGTAATGAATAAATATATTTTAAAATCAAGTACATTTCTCTGGCATTTATAGTTTTCTACTGTACCGAAACGTACCGAACCGTGGCTCCACTGTATCGTACCCAACCCAACTGTGAACTTTGTGAACCGTTACACCCCTAATATATAAAATATATATAAATAAATATGAGTACTTCAGAGAGTATAAAGGTGTGTCCTCTTCAGTCTAACACCCGTCATAAGGTGCTGGTGATGGAGTATTGTCCCTGTGGAAGTCTCTACACCGTCTTGGAGGAATCCTCCAACGCGTACGGACTCCCTGAGGATGAGTTCCTCCTAGTCCTCCACGACGTGGGTCAGTGGGATTCTTAATTATTACCATACCTGTGTACTGTTGGAGGTGTGTCTCCCAGGTGTTCTCTGATTGGCCGTTGTGTGTCTTCAGTGGCAGGTATGAACCACCTGAGAGAGTATGGGATCGTCCACCGAGACATCAAACCAGGAAACATCATGCGAGTGATCGGAGAGGAAGGACGGTCCGTCTACAAGCTCACCGACTTCGGAGCCGCCAGAGAGCTGGAGGACGACGAGCAGTTTGTGTCTCTGTACGGCACCGAGGAATACCTGGTGAGTGACTCACCTGGTGGGGAGGAGTCAGCTGGTGGGGAGGAGTCAGCTGGTGGGGAGGAGTCAGCTGGTGGGGAGAGACTCACCTGGTGGGGAGGAGTCATCTGGTGGGGAGAGACTCACCTGGTGGGGAGGAGTCAGCTGGTGGGGAGGAGTCTGTTGGTGGGGAGGAGTCAGCTGGTGGGGAGGAGTCAGCTGGTGGGGAGGAGTCAGCTGGTGGGGAGGAGTCAGCTGGTGGGGAGGAGTCAGCTGGTGGGGAGGAGTCAGCTGGTGGGGAGGAGTCAGCTGGTGGGGAGAGACTCACCTGGTGGGGAGGAGTCAGCTGGTGGGGAGGAGTCACCTGGTGGGGAGAGACTCACCTGGTGGGGAGAGACTCACCTGGTGGGGAGAGACTCACCTGGTGGGGAGGAGTCAGCTGGTAGGGAGGAGTCAGCTGGTGGGGAGAGACTCAGCTGGTGGGGAGAGACTCAGCTGGTGGGGAGAGACTCACCTGGTGAGTAAGGGGTCACCTGGTAGGTAAGACTCACCTGGTGGGGAGGAGTCACCTGCTGGGAGGAGTCACCTGGTGGGAGGGGTCACCTGGTGAAATTAGCGTCAGCTCTCATCCTTCAGGTTGTATCATCTTGTCCACCTGAAGACGTTCAGGTGAAGGTTTGGTCACCTGTTGAACTCTTCTTCTTCGTGTGTTTGCAGCACCCCGACATGTACGAGCGAGCCGTGCTGAGGAAAGACCACCAGAAGAAGTACGGAGCCACGGTGGACCTGTGGAGCATCGGGGTCACCTTCTACCACGCCGCCACCGGCAGTCTGCCTTTCAGACCGTTTGAAGGGCCACGCAGGAACAAGGAAGTCATGTAAGAGTCCCGCTGCTTTATGAGGAGGAGAAGAAGAAGAAACAGGAAGCTGAGCTTGTTTGTTGTCGTCTCTCAGGTATAAAATCATCACAGAGAAACCGTCCGGAACGATCTCAGGACACCAGAAGTGTGAGAACGGGAAGATCGAGTGGACCACTGAGATGCCTGTTTCATGCAGTCTGTCCAAGTAAGAAGTATTTAAAGAAGTACAAGTACTTCAGAGAGAGAAGAGGAAGTATTTAAAGAAGTAGAAGTACCTCAGACAGAGAAGAGGAGGTATTTAAAGAAGTAGAAGTACTCTGGTCTATGACCTGGACTCTGACCCGGTCTCTAGACCCTGACCTGGTCTCTGGTGTTTCAGGGGTCTCCAAAGCCTCCTGACTCCGGTCCTGGCTAACATCCTGGAGGCGGATCAGGAGAAGTGTTGGGGCTTCGATCAGTTCTTCGCTGAAACAAACGACATTCTTCACCGAACCGTCGTCAATGTGTTCAGTCTGCAGCAGGCGGCGCTGCATCACGTGTACATCCACGAGTACAACACGTAAGAATGTCTGTAATATATGTGTATATATTATATATCATGATATTCTGTTGAATATAAAATCATTTATAAAACTCTGCACTGCTTCAAAAGATGAGATGTATTCATCAAATCTGTTAAAACAAGGTGTTTCTTTGTAAAAAACACAGAAAAGCTGATCTGTTGACTGATTTAAGAGCTCCATGAGTCCCATATTTCTATATTTTCAATCTTTATTCTCATCAGGAGACTATAAGAGAGCCGGAGACCGTATCCCAGCATGCACTAAGCCAAAGGCATGGTTTAAGTTCCTCATGTGTCCACAGGGCGGCGCTGTTCCAGGAGCTTCTGTCCCGCTGGACCAGCATCCCGCTGCACAACCAGGAGCTGCTGTACGAGGGCCGCCGCCTGGTCCTGGACCCGAACCGCCAGGCCCAAAACTTCCCCAAGACCTCCAGAGACAATCCCATCATGCTCGTCAGCCGGGAGTCCGTCGCCACCGTGGGGCTCATCTTTGAGGACCGTACGTAGACCAACATGGGGTGCCAGACCAGTAGATAGATGTTAAGACATGAGACCAGTAGATAGATGCTAGGACATGAGACCAGTAGATAGATGCTAAGACATGAGACCAGTAGATAGATGTTAAGACATGAGACCAGTAGATAGATGCTAGGACATGAGACCAGTAGATAGATGTTAAGACATGAGACCAGTAGATAGATGCTAGGACATGAGACCAGTAGATAGATGTTAAGACATGAGACCAGTAGATAGATGCTAAGACATGAGACCAGTAGATAGATGTTAAGACATGAGACCAGTAGATAGATGCTAAGACATGAGACCAGTAGATAGATGTTAAGACATGAGACCAGTAGATAGATGCTAAGACATGAGACCAGTAGATAGATGCTAAGACATGAGACCAGTAGATAGATGCTAAGACATGAGACCAGTAGATAGATGTTAAGACATTAGACCAGTAGATAGATGTTAAGACATGAGACCAGTAGATAGATGCTAAGACATGAGACCAGTAGATAGATGTTAAGACATGAGACCAGTAGATAGATGCTAAGACATGAGACCAGTAGATAGATGTTAAGACATGAGACCAGTAGATAGATGCTAAGACATGAGACCAGTAGATAGATGTTAAGACATGAGACCAGTAGATAGATGTTAGGACATGAGACCAGTAGATAGATGTTAAGACATGAGACCAGTAGATAGATGCTAAGACATGAGACCAGTAGATAGATGCTAGGACATGAGACCAGTAGATAGATGTTAAGACATGAGACCAGTAGATAGATGTTAAGACATGAGACCAGTAGATAGATGCTAGGACATGAGACCAGTAGATAGATGTTAGGACATGAGACCAGTAGATAGATGTTAAGACATGAGACCAGTAGATAGATGCTAAGACATGAGACCAGTAGATAGATGCTAGGACATGAGACCAGTAGATAGATGTTAAGACATGAGACCAGTAGATAGATACTAGGACATGAGACCAGTAGATAGATGTTAAGACATGAGACCAGTAGATAGATGCTAAGACATGAGACCAGTAGATAGATGTTAAGACATGAGACCAGTAGATAGATGCTAAGACATGAGACCAGTAGATAGATGCTAAGACATGAGACCAGTAGATAGATGCTAAGACATGAGACCAGTAGATAGATGTTAAGACATTAGACCAGTAGATAGATGTTAAGACATGAGACCAGTAGATAGATGCTAAGACATGAGACCAGTAGATAGATGTTAAGACATGAGACCAGTAGATAGATGCTAAGACATGAGACCAGTAGATAGATGTTAAGACATGAGACCAGTAGATAGATGCTAAGACATGAGACCAGTAGATAGATGTTAAGACATGAGACCAGTAGATAGATGTTAGGACATGAGACCAGTAGATAGATGTTAAGACATGAGACCAGTAGATAGATGCTAAGACATGAGACCAGTAGATAGATGCTAGGACATGAGACCAGTAGATAGATGTTAAGACATGAGACCAGTAGATAGATGTTAAGACATGAGACCAGTAGATAGATGCTAGGACATGAGACCAGTAGATAGATGTTAGGACA
Organism: Melanostigma gelatinosum; assembly: GCF_949748355.1. Lineage (NCBI taxonomy): Eukaryota > Metazoa > Chordata > Actinopteri > Perciformes > Zoarcidae > Melanostigma > Melanostigma gelatinosum. The sequence continues at coordinate 388,276 of NC_136655.1, read as the reverse complement.
TGAGACCAGTAGATAGATGTTAAGACATGAGACCAGTAGATAGATGCTAAGACATGAGACCAGTAGATAGATGCTAGGACATGAGACCAGTAGATAGATGTTAAGACATGAGACCAGTAGATAGATACTAGGACATGAGACCAGTAGATAGATGTTAAGACATGAGACCAGTAGATAGATGCTAAGACATGAGACCAGTAGATAGATGTTAAGACATGAGACCAGTAGATAGATGTTAAGACATGAGACCAGTAGATAGATGTTAAGACATGAGACCAGTAGATAGATGTTAAGACATGAGACCAGTAGATAGATGTTAAGACATGAGACCAGTAGATAGATGCTAAGACATGAGACCAGTAGATAGATGCTAAGACATGAGACCAGTAGATAGATGTTAAGACATGAGACCAGTAGATAGATGCTAAGACATGAGACCAGTAGATAGATGTTAAGACATGAGACCAGTAGATAGATGTTAGGACATGAGACCAGTAGATAGATGTTAAGACATGAGACCAGTAGATAGATGCTAAGACATGAGACCAGTAGATAGATGTTAAGACATGAGACCAGTAGATAGATGTTAGGACATGAGACCAGTAGATAGATGTTAGGACATGAGACCAGTAGATAGATGTTAAGACATGAGACCAGTAGATAGATGCTAAGACATGAGACCAGTAGATAGATGCTAGGACATGAGACCAGTAGATAGATGTTAAGACATGAGACCAGTAGATAGATGTTAAGACATGAGACCAGTAGATAGATGCTAGGACATGAGACCAGTAGATAGATGCTAAGACATGAGACCAGTAGATAGATGCTAAGACATGAGACCAGTAGATAGATGTTAAGACATGAGACCAGTAGATAGATGTTAGGACATGAGACCAGTAGATAGATGTTAAGACATGAGACCAGTAGATAGATGCTAAGACATGAGACCAGTAGATAGATGCTAGGACATGAGACCAGTAGATAGATGTTAAGACATGAGACCAGTAGATAGATGTTAAGACATTAGACCAGTAGATAGATGTTAAGACATGAGACCAGTAGATAGATGTTAAGACATGAGACCAGTAGATAGATGCTAGGACATGAGACCAGTAGATAGATGTTAAGACATGAGACCAGTAGATAGATGCTAGGACATGAGACCAGTAGATAGATGCTAGGACATGAGACCAGTAGATAGATGTTAAGACATGAGACCAGTAGATAGATGTTAAGACATGAGACCAGTAGATAGATGTTAAGACATGAGACCAGTAGATAGATGTTAAGACATGAGACCAGTAGATAGATGTTAAGACATGAGACCAGTAGATAGATGTTAAGACATGAGACCAGTAGATAGATGTTAAGACATTAGACCAGTAGATAGATGTTAAGACATGAGACCAGTAGATAGATGCTAAGACATGAGACCAGTAGATAGATGTTAAGACATGAGACCAGTAGATAGATGTTAAGACATGAGACCAGTAGATAGATGTTAAGACATGAGACCAGTAGATAGATGCTAGGACATGAGACCAGTAGATAGATGTTAAGACATGAGACCAGTAGATAGATGCTAGGACATGAGACCAGTAGATAGATGCTAGGACATGAGACCAGTAGATAGATGTTAAGACATGAGACCAGTAGATAGATGTTAAGACATGAGACCAGTAGATAGATGTTAAGACATGAGACCAGTAGATAGATGTTAAGACATGAGACCAGTAGATAGATGTTAAGACATGAGACCAGTAGATAGATGCTAGGACATGAGACCAGTAGATAGATGTTAAGACATGAGACCAGTAGATATATGTTAAGACATGAGACCAGTAGATAGATGTTAAGACATGAGACCAGTAGATAGATGTTAAGACATGAGACCAGTAGATAGATGTTAAGACATGAGACCAGTAGATAGATGCTAGGACATGACACCAGTAGATAGATGTTAAGACATGAGACCAGTAGATAGATGTTAAGACATGAGACCAGTAGATAGATGCTAGGACATGAGACCAGTAGATAGATGTTAAGACATGAGACCAGGAGATAGATGTTAAGACATGAGACCAGGAGATAGATGTTAAGACATTAGACCAGTAGATAGATGTTAAGACATGAGACCAGTAGATAGATGTTAAGACATGAGACCAGTAGATAGATGCTAGGACATGAGACCAGTAGATAGATGCTAGGACATGAGACCAGTAGATAGATGCTAGGACATGAGACCAGTAGATAGATGCTAGGACATGAGACCAGTAGATAGATGCTAGGACATGAGACCAGTAGATAGATGCTAGGACATGAGACCAGTAGATAGATGTTAAGACATGAGACCAGTAGATAGATGCTAGGACATGAGACCAGTAGATAGATGCTAGGACATGAGACCAGTAGATAGATGTTAAGACATGAGACCAGTAGATAGATGCTAAGACATGAGACCAGTAGATAGATGCTAAGACATGAGACCAGTAGATAGATGCTAAGACATGAGACCAGTAGATAGATGCTAGGACATGAGACCAGTAGATAGATGTTAAGACATGAGACCAGTAGATAGATGCTAAGACATGAGACCAGTAGATAGATGCTAAGACATGAGACCAGTAGATAGATGCTAAGACATGAGACCAGTAGATAGATGCTAAGACATTAGACCAGTAGATAGATGTTAAGACATGAGACCAGTAGATAGATGCTAAGACATGAGACCAGTAGATAGATGCTAAGACATGAGACCAGTAGATAGATGCTAAGACATTAGACCAGTAGATAGATGTTAAGACATGAGACCAGTAGATAGATGTTAAGACATGAGACCAGTAGATAGATGCTAAGACATGAGACCAGTAGATAGATGCTAAGACATGAGACCAGTAGATAGATGCTAAGACATGAGACCAGTAGATAGATGCTAAGACATTAGACCAGTAGATAGATGTTAAGACATGAGACCAGTAGATAGATGTTAAGACATGAGACCAGTAGATAGATGCTAAGACATGAGACCAGTAGATAGATGCTAGGACATGAGACCAGTAGATAGATGTTAAGACATGAGACCAGTAGATAGATGCTAAGACATGAGACCAGTAGATAGATGCTAAGACATGAGACCAGTAGATAGATGCTAAGACATTAGACCAGTAGATAGATGTTAAGACATGAGACCAGTAGATAGATGCTAAGACATGAGACCAGTAGATAGATGCTAAGACATGAGACCAGTAGATAGATGCTAAGACATGAGACCAGTAGATAGATGCTAAGACATTAGACCAGTAGATAGATGTTAAGACATGAGACCAGTAGATAGATGCTAAGACATGAGACCAGTAGATAGATGCTAAGACATGAGACCAGTAGATAGATGCTAAGACATTAGACCAGTAGATAGATGTTAAGACATGAGACCAGTAGATAGATGTTAAGACATGAGACCAGTAGATAGATGCTAAGACATGAGACCAGTAGATAGATGCTAAGACATGAGACCAGTAGATAGATGCTAAGACATGAGACCAGTAGATAGATGTTAAGACATGAGACCAGTAGATAGATGTTAAGACATGAGACCAGTAGATAGATGCTAAGACATGAGACCAGTAGATAGATGCTAAGACATTAGACCAGTAGATAGATGTTAAGACATGAGACCAGTAGATAGATGTTAAGACATGAGACCAGTAGATAGATGCTAGGACATGAGACCAGTAGATAGATGTTAAGACATGAGACCAGTAGATAGATGCTAAGACATGAGACCAGTAGATAGATGTTAAGACATGAGACCAGTAGATAGATGCTAAGACATCTATCTACTGGTCTCAGATAGAAGAAGAAAAGTTACATTTTGAACTGGTGATGTTTTGTGTTCACAGCGAGTCCTCCTAAAGTTCAGCCTCGCTACGACCTCGACCTGGATGCTAGCTACGCAAAGGTGATCAACACGGAGAGAAGTTCATTAACCAACCAGCACGAATGTTTCTGTGTTATTAATCTTGAATATTTCTGAAGATTTAAACTGAAAACAAACACAGTTTAAATATCATGTTTTATTTTATTGATGTGTGAGCGTTGTGACTGACGGCCCTGATGATGCTGATGTTGTTGTTGTTGTTGTTGTTGTTGTTTTTTCAGACGTTTGCGGGGGACGTTGGACATCTGTGGAAAACCTCAGAGTCTCTGCTGGTTTATCAGGAGCTGGTTCGTAAAGGAGTCCGAGGTTTGATGTGAGGAAACACGTCTGTTTACATTTAGCTCAACTTCTGTATATATCGTGTGTACATAAACATTATATATTTACATATATATATATACATGTGTATAATGAGTTTATCTCCACAGTGAGCTGATGAAGGAGGACTACAGTGAGATTCTACACAAGAAGTCTGAGGTTTTCCATCTGTGTAACTTCTGTACTCAGATTCTGGAGAAGACGGAGCAGCTGTGAGTGACTCATGAACACCATTCAACCAGTTCAAACATTAAACCAGTTAAACCATTAGACCAGCAGCACAGACCAGTAACCAGGTGACTTCCTGTCTCCTGAGCAGGTTTGAGGTGATGATGCAGGCCAACATGATGTCATCAGAGTACGACGAGATCTCTGACATGCACAAGAAGGTCCTCAGAGTAAGTCATCGCCTCATTTGCATATCTGTGATGTGTAGTTCAGGGTCCCAACCCAGGTTAGTGAGGTACCTTCAGGGTCCCGGACCAGGTTAGTGAGGTACCTTCAGGGTCCCGGACCAGGTTAGTGAGGTACCTTCACGGTCCCGGACCAGGTTAGTGAGGTACCTTCACGGTCCCAACCCAGGTTAGTGAGGTACCTTCACGGTCCCAACCCAGGTTAGTGAGGTACCTTCACGGTCCCGGACCAGGTTAGTGAGGTACCTTCACGGTCCCGGACCAGGTTAGTGAGGTACCTTCACGGTCCCGGACCAGGTTAGTGAGGTACCTTCACGGTCCCGGACCAGGTTAGTGAGGTACCTTCACGGTCCCAACCCAGGTTAGTGAGGTACCTTCAGGGTCCCGGACCAGGTTAGTGAGGTACCTTCAGGGTCCCGGACCAGGTTAGTGAGGTACCTTCACGGTCCCGGACCAGGTTAGTGAGGTACCTTCACGGTCCCAACCCAGGTTAGTGAGGTACCTTCACGGTCCCGGACCAGGTTAGTGAGGTACCTTCACGGTCCCGGACCAGGTTAGTGAGGTACCTTCACGGTCCCGGACCAGGTTAGTGAGGTACCTTCACGGTCCCGGACCAGGTTAGTGAGGTACCTTCACGGTCCCAACCCAGGTTAGTGAGGTACCTTCACGGTCCCGGACCAGGTTAGTGAGGTACCTTCACGGTCCCGGACCAGGTTAGTGAGGTACCTTCACGGTCCCGGACCAGGTTAGTGAGGTACCTTCAGGGTCCCGGACCAGGTTAGTGAGGTACCTTCACGGTCCCGGACCAGGTTAGTGAGGTACCTTCACGGTCCCGGACCAGGTTAGTGAGGTACCTTCAGGGTCCCGGACCAGGTTAGTGAGGTACCTTCACGGTCCCGGACCAGGTTAGTGAGGTACCGTCACGGTCCCGGACCAGGTTAGTGAGGTACCTTCACGGTCCCGGACCAGGTTAGTGAGGTACCGTCACGGTCCCGGACCAGGTTAGTGAGGTACCGTCACGGTCCCGGACCAGGTTAGTGAGGTACCTTCACGGTCCCGGACCAGGTAAGACCAGATAACGAGAAGATAAAGTGTTTCTGTTGTACTTTATGTTTGTGGTACATGTACCAGGTGTCTCTGTGTATTTATGATGTACTCTAAGAGTATTTTATGACATATATACATATATATATATATATATATTCATATTCATATTCCTTCCTGGTTTGTTTCAGATCTCCAGCTCTCTGGAGCCGATCGAACGAACAACACAAGACATCAAGACTAAGTTCATCTCAGGGGGTCAGCTGACCGACAGCTGGCTACAAGTGGGAACACACCCCGAGGACAGGAAGTAAGGCTGTAGTAGTGTATATCCGCATATAAATATACATATATATATATAAATATACATATACTACATAAGTATGTCAGATGTGTGACGTGAGTTTGTTTCCACAGTGTTGAGAAGATCAAAGTGCTGCTGGACGCGATCACAGCCATTTACCAACAGTTCAAGAAGGACAAAGCTGAGAGACGTGAGTCACACTCACCTATTATAATAATAAAAATAACAACAATAATAATAATAATATTGATTTTAATAATGATCATTCGAAGAATAATAATAATCATAACAATAACAATGATTATAATAGTGATATTTATAATAATAACACGAATAATAACACTAATAATAATGATTTTAAGAATGATTAGAATAATAATACCAATAATAATGATAATAATAATACCAATAACAATGATTATAATCGTGATACTTATGACAATAATAATTATTTTAATAGTAATATTTATAATAATAACACTAATAATAATGATTATAACAATTATAATTAGAATAATAATAACAATAATAATGATAACAATAATAATGATTATAATGGTGATACTTATAATAACAATAATAATTATTTTAATAATGATAATTATAATAATAATAATAACAATAACAATGATTTTAATCATGATAATTATAATACTAATAATGATTATAATAATGATAATTATAATAATAACAACAATAATAATAATCATTTTAATAATGATAATTATGACAACAATAATAATAACAATTATTATTATTTTAATAATTATAAAAATAATAATATGATAATAGTGATTGTAATGACAATTATAATAACAATAATAACGATAATAATAACAACATAATAATGATTATAACAATAATATCAATAATAATAATAATAACATAATAGTGATTATAATAATGATAATTATAATAATAATAACAAGTAATTTACTGACTAATTTGATGTCTTTAAGTTAAAAAAGGTTGTTTAATATATGATGTGTTCATGTATTTTACATATATAGTATTTAAATAGTACTGGTTTGTTTGTGTTGCTGTTGTAACTTTCACTGAGGATCAATAAAGTTTATATTTAATATTGTGTGTTTTCAGGTCTGCCGTACAACGAAGAGCAGATCCATAAGTTTGATAAGTATGTTCACTGATCAAATGTTACTGTAAACAGTAACTTCATATGTATGTGCTGTAACATTACTACATAATGTTTAATTACATGAAGACAAGTCCTCTTTCACATCAAATGTAGTTTTATATCACGATACAGTCAAAGTTTGTATTTCATCACATTTGATTGTTTTATTTTATTTTGAGAAACAAAAACAGAATCTTTAAGCTTCCTGAGAACAATAATTATTCATGTTTTAATAATAATCTGTCTCTGTCTGTCTGTCGCTGTCTCTCTGTGTCTGTCTGTCTCTCTGTCTGTCTCTGTGTCCGTCTGTCTGCATCTGTCTCTGTATCTCTGTCTGTCTCTGTGTCTGTCTGTGTGTCTGTCTGTGTCTCTGTGCCTGTCTGTCTCTGTGTCTCTGTCTCTGTGTGTCTCTGTCTCTCTGTGTGTCTCTGTCTCTGTGGCTCTCTGTGTGTCTAACAGACAGAAGTTGGTACTTCATGCCAGTAAAGCCAGATCTCTGTTCACTGAGGAGTGTGCGATGAAGTATCGTCTGTTCATCTCAAAGAGTGAGGAGTGGCTCAGGTAATCACCTCCTCACACACACACACACACACACACACTTCCCCACCTCCACACACACACACCTCCTCACCTCCACACACACCTCCTCACCTGCACACACACACACACACTTCCTCACCTCCACACACACACACCCACACACACCTCCTCACCTGCACACACACACACACACTTCCTCACCTCCACACACACACACCCACACACACCTCCTCACCTGCACACACACACACACACACACCTCCTCACCTACACACACACACCCCTCCTCACCTACACACACACACACACACACCTCCTCACCTACACACACACACACACACCTCCCCACCTCCACACACACACACCTCCCCACCTACACACACACACACACACACCCACACACACCTCCTCACCTGCACACACACACACACACACACCTCCTCACCTACACACACACACACACACACCTCCTCACCTACACACACACACACACACCTCCCCACCTCCACACACACACACCTCCCCACCTACACACACACACACACACACCCACACACACCTCCTCACCTCCACACACACACACACACTTCCTCACCTCCACACACACACACACTTCCTCACCTACACACACACACACACCTCCTCCTCTGCTCCCCTGCATCACCTGACAGGAAGTGAAGAGCCAACCGTGTCTTTGTGTCTCAGGAAGGTTCATCACATGAAGAAGCAGCTGATTGGTCTGTCAGGTCAGCTGATCAGCATCGAGAAGGAGGTCACCATGCTGATGGAGAGAGCCATCAAGGTGAGACGATATCATATGTAATCATACTGTATATACTATATACATATACTACATACATATACTTATAATATGATAGTAATAATGATGTAAATGTATTATTGTGTCTCCAGCTGCAGGAACATCTGCCCCAGAAGGTTCTTCCTCTGGTGTCCAGTGGGATGAAGCCTCAGGCTTACCTGAGTCAGAACACTCTGGTGGAGATGACTCTAGGGTGAGATCTTCATCATCATCATTCCATCATCATCGTCATCACATACTATGACTTTCATTCATTCAGAGCTTTCTATTGGCTTCCTGGATGAGTTTAAGGGTTTCTTTAAGGTTTAACTTGATTTTAAGAGATAAAACCCTTTTATTATTATTAATAACATCAGCTCTGATGTTTGGTCAATTTAAAGAACGTCCTTTAACCATTAAAAAGACGAAGTTTAAGGTAGAGATGAAAGGCTACCTGTGATGTCATTTAGTAAATCAACATGTTTAAAGCTTAGTATCTTGATGTTTTCCAGGATGAAGAAGCTGAAGGAGGAGATGGAAGGAGTCGTCAAAGAGCTGGCGGAGAACAACCACTTCTTAGAAAGGTGTGTTCACTACATACAGGGTTAGCTTAGCACAAACACTGGAGGCAGAGGGGAACTGCTAGCGTGGCTCTGAGTGTGTTATATTAGTCTGATGCAGCTATGCTAACAGTTTGCACCTGCCTCCAGTGTTTGTGCTAAGCTAGGCTAACAGTTTCCCCCTGCTTCCAGTGTTTGTGCTCAGCTAGACTAACATGCGATCATGTGACTGTTTCCTTCAGGTTCGGGACTCTGACGCTGGACGGAGGTCTGAGGGGTTAAAATAATCTGAGACTTCTTCTTCTGCAGTTTTGTACATATTCTGTGTTTCTGGTGTAAATAATCTGAAGAACGTTGTTCTTCTTCGTCAGACTTTGTTAGAAACGACTTTAAACATATATCTTTACCTGAAGATCAGTGAAGGAACTGTGAAACAGAAACCCTTAAAATAAACTCTTAATTATTAGTTTACCCCTGAAGACTCCTTCACACCTTAATGTGACTCAATCCCTTAAAACACTGAAGAACTGCAGACTTTAAGGGTTCATAACTTTCCCCTGATTGAAATGTTAACGTGGAATATTTAACATATTAAAGATCTGTCAATTTGAGATTTAAGGTGATTTTAATGGTTAACCCTTTAAATGTGTTTTTATTCTTTATAAACCTTTAAACTATGAAGATAGTACAAAGAGGTACCTGTAATATTATTTAGTAAATATTAAGGTTTTTAAGGGTAAATTTGTTGCAGTCCATTAATGTTTTAGTCAGAAGGTAGATTAATACTATGCTTTAAATATCTGATAACTGATTAAGAATCCTTTAAAACTAATTTGTCAACAATAATCTTTTCACCTTAAAAACACCTTAAAGTAATGAATTCATGATTTGTCAAATATTTCACTTGATTGTGTAAAAAATCTTCATTTGTTAAAGTCTTAAAGTTAAGAAGATTGCATATAAGATCCATTCAACTGTTAGTGGATCAGATGAAGGCATGTCGAGTATTAAAGGGTTAAGATTACATTTATTCTTTATCAGTCGAGTTCTCGAACATCAACAAGCAACATGAAGAAGAATCCTTTTCTCACCAAGATGTTCATGTTTTGTTTTGTCTATAATCTGCATAAAAATGCTCAAAAATAGTTTAAGAACTTGTAAATAAATAAAAATGTTGAAGGAGTCTTCTGAATGTTTTTGTCTGTAAAGAATTCAAAGCATCAAATCTGGAAAATTAACATTTTAGGATATTTAGTTTGATTTATTAAATCAAAATGATGAACTTCTGAAAACTAAGCTGTACATTGTAATAATCTAAACTATGATACTACATTTGGACTCTGAGATTTAAGAGGTAAAGATTTTGTAATAACTATTTCACTCGTTAAGTAAATGTTTTGACTTTTATTTCATTCTCACTTTTGGAAAAGAAAAACGAGTCGTTGAGTAGAAACCAAACTGGCATTAAGTATGTAATGTTTAGCATGTTTCCCTGCACATGCTAACATTAGCACATGCTAATGTTAGCATGTGCTAATGTTAGCATGTGCTAACTAAGTGTCGATGTTAGTTTCGAGCATGATATGTAAAATCCAAAGTACAGCTGAGTCTGAATGAATGAATTACGATTCTGACATGTTTAGCATCAAGTGTAGTGTGTGTTAGCAGCACGGTTAGCATGCTGTTAGCATTGTGACTAAATAGTTTTGAATTACAAAGAAAACATGATTTTTAAGCTGCAGATTTTTTCAACATTTTTACTAAGAAGACAAATCTAAAACAGTTCAGAATCAATGAAGGCTCTGCGTATTCATGAATTGATTCATTTATATTTTGATGATAGAACAACGTGAACATTCCTCCTGACAGAAAGTTAATGGAGCTCTTGAAAAAACAAAATACTGGCAGTCGTCACTGGTTTCATCCCTCGTTTAGTTAATAAAACTTCATGTGAATAATATTACAAATGAATTCATTCCACATCTTTCGAAAATAACAAGTAGGCTGCAGACTGAGAAACCCTTTATTATGAACGTCTACACGTGTTTGAGCTGCTGGTCGTTGTAGATGTTGAATCTTTGAGTCAAAGTTTAACAGAAACTACGTCTGAAAGTAGAAAAAAGATTTTACTCAGAGAGTCGTCTGTCATCTTCAAAGAGTCTAAATCTCTCAACCTTTCAGGCTTTTGATCGTCTCACTCGTTTGTTTTTAAAGCTGTTTTCTTACATTGTTATCTGACGCATTACTCTGTGGGATGCTAACCTGTGTTAACCCAGAGATTAAAACCAAGACCAACAGAAATATAACATGTTTGTTAACACTCTGAGACTTCTCGTCTGTGCTGGATTAAAAGTTTGGGTTCAAAAACAACAGGTTGGAGGTATTTTCAACTTTTCTTCATGTTGGAGCTCATAATTTACATTCAACGCCAACATTCAGCTCTTATTTAGGATCTGTTCATATTTGCTTTTTTATGAACCACAAACAAAGTGTGTCGGTTACCTAACATTAACTATAATTAAGTCATAGTTTATCTCCCAAAACCACAATCTTTTCTTCCTTAACCATATTTTTAGAAATTTTGAAAAGTCACCATTGGCCATAAACACAAAACTGTTGTGAATAAATATATTCCAGGTTTTCGGAGTCATGTTTTAGTCGTTGCTACATTCATCTAAAACTGATCCAGAAAGTGAATCAATTTAAACTGAAGTTTATCTCGACAGTTGAAGTTACAGATTTATATTGAAATAATTGTTAAGTCACTTTTTATCTCCGAACGACGTGATTATAACCCACTGATGAAAGTATTATAATAAGAATGCAAACCGAACATTTTCTTCTGCTGCAGCTTCACATTAGAAGAGTTTCATCTTTTATTATTAAACAGTCACAGTGAACTATTCTTCATCAAGAAGTGTCTAGAAAACCAGACGACAGCCATTTTGGATCAGATTGAAATGTGTCAGTGATTAAAACTAAAACTACTTTGTCTGATTACTGCCCAGAGAACGATGGAAGAAAGCAGATTATAAACTGACTTTTTCATGAAAACAATTGTTAGTTCCCTCAGTATTCTGGGACTCATTGTATTAAACCTCATGTTTACAAATAAACAGGACTGAAATCTGAAGGATTCCCTGTTTAACATCGTTGTCTCTTGTTCATCTAAGAGTTGGAGGTGTTTGAAGTCACATATATGCTAACAACACGTTTAGCTCCTCCCACTTCACCACTCTAGAGCCTCCACTTGTGTTTACATGTGGAGAAACTCAGAGAGGACTCGGCTCAGTTTACCTGAACAAACAAAGCAGATGCTAACGTTAGCTTCAACCACGTACATTACTGCAGCAAACCAGATGCATTTACAACCAGATGGCCACAGACGATGTTAGCTAGCTAGCTAACAAGCTGACATTAGAAAAACACAATCTGATGCATCAATGACACAAAACGAAAAGCAGTTCATAAAAAACATGTCGCAGAAATAAATTATGATTAAAATCTGAAGTATAAAAACCTCCAATATGGCTGCCAGAAGGTTACATCATAGAGAAAGCCCTTCATACAATCTGAACTCGTCGTGGTTGAATAAAAGGTTAGCGTGTTAGCGTTAGCGTCCTTAGCATGTTGGTCCTTAGCGTGTTGGTCCTTAGCGTGTTGGTCCTTAGCATGTTAGTCCTTAGCATGTTGGTCCTTAGCATGTTGGTCCTTAGCGTGTTGGTCCTTAGCATGTTGGTCCTTAGCTAGGTTGCTTGCTAACACTGATGTGCTGTTGAAGAAAAAGTTTCAGAACTTTCCAAATCGTCCCAACTCACTTAGACGAAAGTGTTGGGAGGGTTGGCGTGGGTGGTCCAGGCCACCTTCTTTTTTTTTGCCTCTCGGCCAAACGCATCGTAAACCGAGTCCTTGGCGACTGTCTTCGCCTGCTCGGGGATCTCCACCACCCCGATGTAGTTCTTCTTGGCCACGCGAGAGCTCGCCGTGATGGTGTAAGCGTTGCTGCGGTAGCATTTCATGGAGGACATGCAGAAGGTCTCCCTCATGCCCCTCCTGAAGTTGACGTTGTAGATGGAGTACATAGTGGGCTTGGATGCCGTGGAGCTGAAGGAGATCCAGGCGATGGCCGTGAAGAACAGCAGCCCCTTCCTACTGGGTCCGTCGGACTCCCTCGGGTGCCACAGCTGGGTGACGTAGAACGGCGTCCAGGTGAGGAAGAAAACTGAATTCAAAACGAGGAACATCTTGATGGTCTTGACTTTCGTCCGCGGGACGATGTTCATCGTCCGGCGCACCATGTGTCCGTCGGCGCTGATCCTCCAGATGTAGCGAACCACCCGCTGGTAGAACGACACGATAAGCGCCACCGGCACCAAGAAACCAACCAGGAGGTGAACGCCGGCATAGGCTATGCTGCCCCAGCTGTCGGGGAGGAAGAAGTCACAGTGACTGCTGCCTGTAGACGTAGAGCCGTAGAAGAAGAGGCAGGGCGACACAAAGGCGGCGTCAAACAGCCACGATGCTACGATCATCTTCTTGGCTTTCTCTCTGGACACCTTGAAGCTGAGCGGGTAGACGATCGTGTAGAAGCGGTCTACGGAGATGGACAGCAGGACGTAGACCTGCACACCTGGGCACAGGTGCTGCAGGTAGCGCACGGCCTTGCAAGCCGCAGCGCTCAGAGGCCATCGGCCTGAGGCTACCTGCAGGAGGATGAAGGGCGCCCAACCCAGGCTCATGAGCAAGTCTGCACACGCCATAGACACCACAAAGTAGTTGGTGGTGGACTGAGTCCGGCGGCTCCGGTGGATGACCAAGCAGACGAGGGCATTTCCCAGGATGGACACCAACCAGAGAACTGAGAACACCAAACCCAGGACGGCGACCTCGCCGGACGTCAGCTCGTAGGAGACGGAGGTCCCGTTCGGCCTCCCGGAGGACGAGCCCTCGAGGCTGCAGAGGGGGGTTGTGGGTAAGGTTGCCAGGACAGTCGAGTTCTCCCTCTCAGAGTAGTTAAATGACATCTGATACGTGAAAGATGGATAGCGATGGGAGGGATTGACACCAACTGTGTGTGATGACTGGGCATACACCATCGTTTTACAGCTGCACCAGAGAGGAGCTGTGGACACAAAGTCATCGTTAGAAGATCACTAGTTTGATTGGTTGGTCGTCTGGTTCTCGTAGGTTGGTTAGTCGTCTGGTTCTGGTAGGTTGGTTGGTTAGTAGTCTGGTTCTCGTAGGATGGTTGGTAGTCTGGTCCAAGTAGGATGGTTGGTTGGTTGGTAGGTAGTCTGGTTCTCGTAGTTTGGTTAGTAGTCTGGTTCTCGGAGGTTGGTTGGTTGGTAGTCTGGTTCTAGTAGGTTGGTTGGTTAGTAGTCTGGTTCTATTAAGATGGTTGGTTGGTAGTCTGGTTCTGGTAGGTTGGTTGGTAGTCTGGTTCTAGTAGGATGGTTGGTAGTCTGGTGCTAGTAGGATGGTTGGTTGGTAGTCTGGTTCTAGTAGGTTGGTTGCTTGTTGGGTGGTAGTCTGGTTCTAGTAGGTTGGTTCGTTAGTAGTCTGTTTCGAGTAGGTTGGTTGGTAGTCTGGTTCTAGTATGTTGGTTGGTAGTCTGGTTCTAGTAGGTTCGTTGGTAGTCTAGTAGGATGGTTGTCAGTCTGGTTCTAGTAGGATGGTTGTTAGTCTGGTTCTAGTAGGATGGTTGGTAGTCTGGTGCTAGTAGGATGTTATTAGTCTGGTGCTATTAGGATGGTTGGTAGTCTGGTTCTAGTAGGATGGTTGTTAGTCTGGTTCTAGTAGGATGGTTATTAGTCTGATGCTAGTAGGATGCTTGTTAGTCTGGTTGTAGTAGGATGGTTGTTAGTCTGGTTCTAGTAGGATGGTTATTAGTCTGGTTCTAGTAGGTTGGTTGGTAGTCTGGTTCTAGTAGGATGGTTGTTAGTCTGTTTCTAGTAGGATGGTTGGTAGTCTGGTTCTAGTAGGTTGGTTGGTAGTCTGGTTCTAGTAGGATGGTTGGTAGTCTGGTGCTAGTAGGATGGTTGGTAGTCTGGTGCTAGTAGGATGGTTGTTAGTCTGGTGCTAGTAGGATGGTCAGGGTTAGTCTGGTGCTAGTAGGATGGTTGTTTGTCTGGTTCTAGTATGATGGTTGTTAGTCCGGTGCTAGTAGGATGGTTGGTAGTCTGGTTCTAGTAGGATGGTTGTTAGTCTGGTTCTAGTAGGATGGTTATTAGTCTGATGCTAGTAGGATGCTTGTTAGTCTGGTTGTAGTAGGATGGTTGTTAGGCTGGTTCTAGTAGGATGGTTATTAGTCTGGTTCTAGTAGGTTGGTTGGTAGTCTGGTTCTAGTAGGATGGTTGTTAGTCTGTTTCTAGTAGGATGGTTGGTAGTCTGGTTCTAGTAGGTTGGTTGGTAGTCTGGTGCTAGTAGGATGGTTGTTAGTCTGGTTCTAGTATGATGGTTGGTAGTCTGGTGCTAGTAGGATGGTTGTTAGTCTGGTTCTAGTATGATGGCTGTTAGTCCGGTGCTAGTAGGATGGTTGGTAGTCTGGTGCTAGTAGGATGGTTGTTTGTCTGGTTCTAGTATGATGGTTGTTAGTCCGGTGCTAGTAGCATGGTTGGTTGTCTGGTGCTAGTAGGATGGTTGTTAGTCTGGTGCTAGTAGGATGGTTGGTAGTCTGGTGCTAGTAGGATGGTTGGTAGTCTGGTTCTAGTATGATGGTTGGTAGTCTGGTGCTAGTAGGATGGTTGTTAGTCTGGTGCTAGTAGGATGGTCAGGGTTAGTCTGGTGCTAGTAGGATGGTTGTTTGTCTGGTTCTAGTATGATGGTTGTTAGTCCGGTGCTAGTAGGATGGTTGTTAGTCTGGTGCTAGTAGGATGGTTGTTAGTCCGGTGCTAGTAGGATGGTTGTTAGTCTGGTGCTAGTAGGATGGTCAGGGTTAGTCTGGTGCTAGTAGGATGGTTGTTTGTCTGGTTCTAGTATGATGGTTGTTAGTCCGGTGCTAGTAGGATGGTTGTTAGTCTGGTGCTAGTAGGATGGTTGTTAGTCTGGTGCTAGTAGGATGGTTGTTAGTCTGGTGCTAGTAGGATGGTTGGTTGTCTGGTGCTAGTAGGATGGTTGTTAGTCTGGTGCTAGTAGGATGGTTGGTAGTCTGGTTCTAGTATGATGGTTGTTAGTCTGGTGCTAGTAAGATGGTTGGTAGTCTGGTTCTAGTAGGATGGTTGGTAGTCTGGTTCTAGTAGGATGGTTGGTAGTCTGATTCTAGTAGGATGGTTGTTAGTCTGGTGCTAGTAGGATGGTTGTTAGTCTGGTGCTAGTAGGATGGTTGGTAGTCTGGTTCTAGTATGATGGTTGTTAGTCTGGTGCTAGTAGGATGGTTGGTAGTCTGGTTCTAGTAGGATGGTTGGTAGTCTGGTTCTAGTGTGATGGTTGGTAGTCTGTTCTAGTGTGATGGTTGGTAGTCTGGTGCTAGTAGGATGGTTGGTAGTCTGGTTCTAGTAGGATGGTTGGTAGTCTGGTGCTAGTAGGATGGTTGGTAGTCTGGTTCTAGTAGGATGGTTGGTAGTCTGGTTCTAGTGTGATGGTTGGTAGTCTGGTTCTAGTGTGATGGTTGGTAGTCTGGTTCTAGTATGATGGTTGTTAGTCTGGTGCTAGTAGGATGGTTGGTAGTCTGGTTCTAGTAGGATGGTTGGTAGTCTGGTTCTAGTGTGATGGTTGGTAGTCTGTTCTAGTGTGATGGTTGGTAGTCTGGTGCTAGTAGGATGGTTGGTAGTCTGGTTCTAGTAGGATGGTTGGTAGTCTGTTCTAGTGTGATGGTTGGTAGTCTGGTGCTAGTAGGATGGTTGGTAGTCTGGTTCTAGTGTGATGGTTGGTAGTCTGGTTCTAGTAGGATGGTGGGTTGGTAGTCTAGTTCTAGTGGGTTGGTTTCTTGTTGGATGGTAGCCAGGTTCTAGTAGGTTGGTTGGTAGTAGTCTGGTTGTATTTGGTTGGTTGATAGTTTGGATCTAGTAGGTTCGTATTACAGTGATGTTCTGGAGTAGCTAAAATAACTCCATGAGGATCTGTCTTCCTCTCAGGGTTTGTAGTTAATAGAGACTTGTAGAGGACTGATGGGATGTTTCTGATGAAGAGACTCAACATGGCCGACAGGAACAACAACACACCTCAGTTATTTGTCGAGTATTTAAATAATGTGATGACGACGTGGTTCCTCATCAGAAGTCACATCTGGAGGTCTGAAGTCTGAACAAACTGGTTTTATATTTTCATTCATCTGTTAAACATGAATAACATGAAACAATGAAGCTGGTCTCTAGACATCAGGTAGATTTAATTAGTCCTTCAGAGTCCACAGGGATCCAGACCTCCTCTGAAGAGACCATTAAGAGGAGAAGAGCTCTGTTTATAGCAACCTGATCGTTATTATGGGAACCAGTGGAACCAGTAACATTCTCACATAAAGTCTCTGGTTAGATTGTGAATTATTTATGAAAAATAATCTTGAAAGAAAGTATAAAGAAATAAAATACTTGTACTTGAGAGTAAATCTCTATGTGTATATATCATGTACTGCAGTAAAAAGTACAACGTTGTCCTTTAAAATGAAGCCTAATCAATCATTTTCCTGTCGATCGAGTCGATTGATTGTTTCAGGTCTTAAATAAAGTACTTTAACTGTGTACTTCATAGCAGTGTTTGACAACTGTTCCAATACACCGTTGTACTATGTATAGTACACATCTTCTATGATATCAGATGTTCATTTTTTTGTTATTTGTTTGTTTGTTTATTTACATTATTTACAGATGAAAAACAACAAACATGAAGCTTTAAATGAGACCTGATGTGAGCGAAGAGTTAAAACTCTTCATGGAAAAACACTGAGCTCTTCATCTTCATCATCTTCATCATTTTCATCTCATTCTACATCATGTGGAGCTGAACATTTTATTTAAATGTGATTATTAATATTTTATCAGATTGTTAATTAAACATTTGATATTCTTATGATGATCCATCAGATATTAATAAACAATCTTCATCATCTTCATTGTCTTCATCATGTAACCAGCTGCAACAAGTCTGATTCACGCGATGGATGAAGATGATGAAGATGAAGAAGATGAAGAAGCAGCAGGAACATGTAACAACACGATTCACACTCACACACACATATGTGTGTGTATATGGATTATATATATATATATAATCCATATATGTGGATATATATATATATATATATATATATATATATATATATATATATATATATATAATCCATATCAATATATATATATATATATATATATATATATATATATATATATGTGTATAACAGTAATAACAGTAATAACAGTAATGATGATGAAGATGATAACGGGATGTTCCTCCGGTGCTCCGCAGCTCATCAGTCCGTCTTTAGACGTCTGAAGTCGGCCGCTCCGTCTCGCTCGTGTCGCTGATCGAGCTCCGTGATTATTATTTCGAGACTCACCGGATCACTGCAGCGGGAACAGACGCTTCATTCTCTGGGTTTCTCTCTCCGGGATCCGGTTCAGACGGAGGAAGTGGAGAAGAAGAGGAGGTCCGTGAAGGAAGCACACAGTATGGGTGTTTGTCCACCTGTCTGTCTCTGTACTGTGTGTGTAGCTGGAGGATGAAGAAGCAGCTGATGATGAAGAGGAGGATGAATATTTTCTAACAGGAGCGAACCAACGAGATCTGAGGCCCAAAGACCCCCCCCCCCTACACACACACATCAATCAATCAATCAATAGAACGCAAATTTACATACAAACATATACATAATCAATATATATAAATACACAAATACATATCAATATATATAAATACACAAATACATAATCAATATATATCAATATATATAAATACACAAATACATAATCAATATATATAAATACACATCAATACATATAAATACACATATATATATATATATATGTATATTTATGTATATATATTGATATATATACAAAAATATATATAAATACACATACATATATATGTATATATGTATGTGTATTTATATGTATGTATATTTATGTGTATTTATATATGTATGTATATTTATGTGTATTTATATATGTATGTATATGTATGTATATTTAATAAATATATATAAATACACATATATATACATAAATATACATACATATACATGGAGGAAGAGGAGGAGGACTCGCAGGAGGGTTGTGTTGATCAAGTTATTGATTGATTATTACGATCGTGATGACATCATCTCTATAAGAGGAAACAAAATCTGATGATGACGCACCACGTCACCATGGCAACCAACAGGCCGGTCGCGATGGGAACAATGACGCTGATGGGAGGGAGGAGGAAGAGAAGAAGAAGAAGAAACATTCCTTTATTAGTCCCAGTGGGGAAATCATTCTCTGCATGTGACCCATCCCTATGCAGGGAGCAGTGGGCTGCCAATGACAGGCGCCCGGGGAGCAGTTAGGGGTTCAGTGTCTTGCTCAGGGACACTTCGACACAGGACACGGTGCAACCGAGGATAGAACCGGTGACCCTCTCTACCCAGTAAGCCACGGTCGCGAGGAGGAGGATAATAAAATATCAGCTCATTTATACAAAACAAAACCAGCTATACCAGCAGGTTTTCATTTTGTTTTCCATATTAAAAACAATTCAAACGTAGCTTTTTAATCTGCCTCAATAAACATGAACATTGTTTGTATATATATATATATATAAATATGTATATAATTATATATATATATATTAACGGATACAAACAGCTCACCTTTGACCTTTGACCTTAGTGATGAAGTGACCTTTTATTAAAAGCTGATTTATTGATAAAAACTAGAAGAAAAACTTTTTTAATAAATCAAAACATTAAACGTGTTTCCGGTCTCCTCTCTTCCGGTCCAGCAGCGGGTGGTCTGCAGCTTTTACTGCACCAGAAGAAGAAGAAGAAGAAGAAGAAGAAGCGCTGACGTCACCACGCAACGTCAACAGGAAACACGATGTAAACACAGAAACAGCGGCACGTTGGTTATCTCTGTTTTCTTTGGTCCGTTTGTGTTCCAGTGACTCTTCATCATTATATTACATTAATATTAATATTTAGTTTATTGTTCATCAGCAGTTTTATCTCATAGCTGTTAGCTGATCGCAGCTAACGCGAGCTAAGCTACCAGCAAGTTAGCATTCAGCAACATGGATGATAACAAGGTAAGAAGCTAACGGCTAACAGCTAATGGCTAACACGCACTTTATATTATGTAATCATCTTTAACATGTTAGAGACTGGTGTTTCATGTTATACAGTTCAACGGTAACCAGCTAGATGATAACTATACGTGAAGAGATGCTGACGATAGCGTTCGCATCTCTTCACGTACAGTTAGCATCACAGCTAGCTGGTTACCGTTCTGTAATCAGCTAGCTGCTACAGAAGACATCTTAACGTGGTACTGTGTGTGTTTTTACTACGGTAAAAGTACAATAGATGTACTGCATTTATTGTTGTACTTAAATACGAATATAAAAGTATGAACATCAAACTATAAAACTTTATTAAATCGTCACATTCATACAGATGCACATTAATAATAATGAGGATTAAAACTGAAATTATTATTGGCATTGATGTGTTCATCACTTTAAAGATGGACCTCATTTTAATGACTTCATATCCTGTACGTTATGATGAGTCATCACTGATCAATAACTGTTGATCAGATGGTGGCTGGTAAAGTGAAGAAACCGGGGAAACGCGGCCGTAAACCAGCAAAAATCGACCTGAAGGCCAAACTGGAGCGAAGCCGTCAGAGCGCCAGAGAGTGTCGAGCCAGGAAGAAGCTCCGGTACCAGTACCTGGAGGAACTGGTCTCCAGTAAGGAGAGGGCCATCTGTGCTCTGAGGGAGGAGCTAGAGATGGTGAGTCACTAGAGGGAGGGGATAGAGACGGTGAGTCACTAGAGGGAGAGGCTAGAGACGGTGAGTCACTAGAGGGAGGAGCTAGATGGTGAGTCACTAGAGGGAGGAGCTAGAGACTGATTCACTAGAGGGAGAGGCTAGAGACGGTGAGTCACTAGGGGGAGGAGCTAGATGGTGAGTCACTAGAGGGAGGAGCTAGAGACTGTGATTCACTAGAGGGAGGGGCTAGAGACGGTGATTCACTAGAGGGAGGAGCTAGATACTGTGATTCACTAGAGGGAGGAGCTAGAGATGGTGAGTCACTAGAGGGAGGAGCTAGAGATGGTGAGTCACTAGAGGGAGGAGCTAGAGGCGTTGAGTCACTAGAGGGAGGAGCTAGAGGTGGTGAGTCACTAGAGGGAGGAGCTAGATGGTGAGTCACTAGAGGGAGGAGCTAGAGACTGTGATTCACTAGAGGGAGGAGCTAGAGATGGTGAGTCACTAGAGGGAGGAGCTAGATACTGTGATTCACTAGAGGGAGGAGCTAGAGATGGTGAGTCACTAGAGGGAGGGGCTAGAGATGGTGAGTCACTAGAGGGAGGAGCTAGAGACGGTGAGTCACCAGAGGGAGGGGCTAGAGGCGGTGTGTCACTAGAGGGAGGAGCTAGAGACGGGGAGTCACCAGAGGGAGAAAAGACAAGAATCCACATTTCTTCATTATTCTTGTGTGTAAAGAAATATTCTTGCGTTTGTATATCTTTAAAACACATTCTCAGCTAATCTCTCATTGATGACCCTGTTGTGATCAAACTCCGTATGACATCACTACTTTAATAGTACCGAGTGAGTACTATAATACTGAAATTAGGAATATTGAGAGGAGGAGTCTGTCTTTGGCGTATTTATTCTCTATTGTCACACAGAGTGCTGTGTAGTCTGCATGAGGATGAGCCATGAGTCCAGTGTCTCTGTAGCTTATAAAGGACCTGAGCACAGGGTGGGGGGCAGCATGAGTTCACAGTAAAACATCTGGTCTACGGTTTCTAACTGCCCATTGACCTCCATTCATCCTCTTCTCTCTTCTGAGCTTTTGTCCCACTGAGACATCTGTCTTTATTACCCATGTCTCTGGTCCTTATCTATGAGAGTAAAAAGATCAAACAATAGAAACAGGTAAATACGTCACAGGAGAGGAGAATCAGCACAGTTCAGCTTCAGGTGGACTCACTGGTCTCTCTGTGTCTCAGTACAAACAGTGGTGCTCAGCCATGGATCAGGGGAAGATCCCCTCAGAGATCAAAGCTCTGCTGACCGGAGACGAACAGAAAACTCCTCAAGGAGGCAGCAGCACCAAGACCAGGACCAGCAAGACCAGCATCAGCAGCAACGGGCAGAGCTGAACCAGTCTGACGGACATGAAGACGACACGACAGGAAATAACATAATAATACACAACACAACAGGACCCATTAACCCTCTCAGCTCTCCTCACACGTGAAACACATGAAACTTCTTCATAAAAAGTCTTCACACTGTCATGTGATTTATTATGAAGACATTAATACTTCTTCTCATCCATGAATCAGGTTCTTCAGACCTGAGAGGAACTAACATTAATTATTTTAGAACAAAGTGAACTGTTCAGATGATAAAGTTCATGAATCAATGAATGTTAACCCAGCAGAGTTATCATTGTTACCAATGACGTATTTAAATACGGCGAGACGAAGCTCATTGGCTGTCGGCTGCTGGAGGAGGCGGGGCCAAAAAACACGCCAATAAATCTTCTTCACTTCACTTTAAAATGTTAATTTATTAAATATTTATTCCAAAAGAAGAAGAAACAGAGAAAATATGAATCGATAAAAAGAATGAATCTCACATTTATGAAAATAATAAAATTCTTTATTGTTAAACTAAAATGAGCACAAATCTTTTAACCATTAAAGATCATTTCATTGACATTCAAGACAGATCTGCTCATTAAAACTTGTTTTAAGACATATAATAATTTATTAATCCTTTGTGCTTTTTTATTTTTCATGTAAAATGTTTGAGTCTTATTTAAATAATTTAAACATTGTTTGATCTTAATGAACCTCAAACATCCTCTAAGAACAGTTTTCACTCTTCTCAAATTATTCTGTTTGTTTTTAGAACAAATCAACACCAACATATTGCTCCTCTCATGTTATTATTTATTGATTCATGCGTCACATGACTGATCCGAAAGCTTTGTGTTCGTCGTCCTGATCTCATTAACATCTCATTAACATCTCATTACCTGTACAGTGATGCTGGAGTTGGATATATTTTTGTATTTGTATATTTTATAGTTGGTTCCTCTGATCGAAGATGAAGATGAAGATGCTTCTCCTTATTTATCTTTGTTGCAGATTCATAATCTTCTAAACTTTTGTGTTTCTGATGAAACTTTGTGCACTTTGTTGTTTTTCTGCAGAAGCACTTTGTGAAATGATTTTAGTTTGAACAGAAAATAAAGAGTTTCTGTGAAATCATCAGATTCTACTGTCATGTTTATTATTGATCAGCAGACTGGAGAACGTTGCACAACAATCAATATAAACTTTATTTATAGCACTGGTCACAAAGTATTTTACAAGACTAAATAAAAACATTTAGACGTTATGAATCAATATGACTCCTAATCTGTATTCATATGATTTAAAACCCTGAAAAACAACAGTCCGATAGGACGATTACGGTCAATATAAGGCAAGGCAAGTTTATTTGTATCGCACATTTCAACAACAAGGTAATTCAAAGTGCTTCACATGAAACCATTAAAAGCATAAAGGCAAAAGTAAAGGAGATTTAAAACATACATTGAAACAATAATCGATGTCTCCCTGAGACGTTACGCTGCACGCAATCAACCATACACTGCCGCAATTCTGCAATTACTCGCACACGAACCACGGTTATCATGAATGATTTATTTTAATGCTCAACTAGATCTTTAACTTTCACATTTTAAAGGTTTTACCTACATTGAAAAATGTTTTACGAATATAATGATGTGGTTTAATTCATATATGGTGATATTCTGTACAATAAAGGTTTATTTAAAATAATACCATAATATATATATTTATATATATATATCTATATTTATACACATATAAATATATATATTTCAATCTTAAGGGGGAAACAATATGACTTTAGTTTATAAAGACTGATACTTTTTATTTAAAGGGAAAGTTTACTTTCTATCATCTCCTTTTTCTGAGCTCAGATTTAACACAAACATTTTCAAAATAATCTCAACAAAAGGTCCGTTTAGTGGCTGGAGCTTTCGATCAGTATCGCATGGTCTTCCTCAGCAGTTGGAGTTTGCTGCAGGATGGAGATCAGACCTGGATGCAGCAATAAAACAGGTCAGAACCTTTCATGTAGCTCTGCGTCTGGTTTCCAGCTGAGCGGTTTCAGACTCTCGCCTCTTTCATCGTTTATTCTCATTCATCAGCCGGAGTTAGCCATGTGTGCTAATTGCGCCAGTATGAAGAAGCTTTCTCTCTCCTCCTGCATTCATCACGTTCTTTGTCCTCCATATGCTCATCGTCCTCTCACAGCATGAGGCTGATTCATAAACTCTCTGAACTAAAGTCATGGACCTCAGGTACTGGACCCACTGCTGTTGACTATGAACCTCAGGGTTCTTCACTGGGCCCACTGATGTTCTCTATGAACCTCAGGGTTCTTCACTGGACCTACTGCTGTTCACTGTGAACCTCAGGGTTCTTTACTGGGCCTACTGCTGTTCTCTATGAACCTCAGGGTTCTTTACTGGGCCTACTGCTGTTCTCTATGAACCTCAGGGTTCTTCACTGGGCCTACTGCTGTTCTCTATGAACCTCAGAGTTAAAATTATATATAGACTATTATATGTAATATGAAGTGCTGGGCAAGTTAACACGTCATTATCGCGGTAACTCATTGATTAATTGACGCCGATAATTGTTTTGTTGAGCGTTAACGCATTTTAAAAAATGATTATTTGTAAAGTGCGTTGCTCACTGGCAGTGGTGGAGGAAGTCTTCAGACTATGTTGGTGCAGCGTGTGGGAGAAGTGGAGATAAACTAAAGCAACACAAGCTAACAGATGCTACAGAGAAGTGGAGACAAACTGCAGGTGAGTGTTGTGGAAGATGTCGGTCTGAGGAACGTTCTCAAGGTGCGTTCACGTCGCGCTTGGTGTGAACGCAGCTTTAGGATCTCAACGAATGACGTCACGTATGAGCCTCAAGAAGACGCACCGTCAGCAGAAGAACACACGAGTTGTGTTGAAGGAGAGGACGACTAAAGCCACGCGTTACAACGAGCAGCAGCTGCTGCTCTCACTGGAGACTACTGGACATCACTGGGTCACCTTCATCACCTGAGTTACAGCATCATAGTGATGAAGAGTAGAGCTGCATCATAGTGATGAAGAGTAGAGCAGCATCACATGCTCTGACTGTCATGAAGACACACATGTAGATGAACGTGTGAAACATGTTGTTCCTGTTGCACAGCAGTGGAACGTTTCACACACAGTCACACACTGAGCACAGATATAGAAGAGATAGAACTGCTGCTGTGTGAAGAGAATACTGCTGCTAACAACAACCTGATGTGTTTGCAAACCAAATGTTATTGCACTTTTGTTCATATAACAGTACTTTCAAATAAAAGTGAGCAATACACTACTTTTGAATTCATTATTGAACTTTGCCATAACAATGTGAAGTTTTAATAGTTGCCCTAGTAATATGTAATGTAATATAGAGTTACTTACTACTATTTATACAATAATAATGATGATTGAATGTATATTTTCGGGGATACTATTTGTCTCCCATACTTAATCTGACACTTTGCTCCCCTTTAAAGCTGCGCAATGATTTTCTGTCGGCTCACTCTCTGACTGCGCATGCGCATTGAAGAGGCCCGTTGAGTTCATTCGACTGGAGCAGCGATGACGACATCCTTTTATTTTTAACACAGTGACCTCATCTCTTATGGCAGCAGGAGGACTTCACTCTTCTTCTTCTTTTTCCACTTACTCCGCTGAAGAGCCGTTTGGACTTTTTTGACGTCGAGTTTTTTCAATAAACGGTGAGTGGTTTTAAAAAAGTCTCAATCTGGTAAAAGGTCCGTTAAAGTTTAACGGAAAAGACACGAAGAAGAAAAATGTCGTGACTTTTTTTTTTTTTTTTTGTCGGTTGTTTTCATAAGAGTCGGTCTGTCGGTCATTAAACATGGAAACAAAGTAACAAAATGTAGCAAACGGTTAGCTAGCAGTTAGCTAACAGTTAGCTAGTTTTTAGCTAACTGCTAATACCAAACCTCATTCATAAAACACATGTTTTAATCATTAATGTTACATAGTTTATATAAACCTGACTCCTCCCTCTTTGTCCCACAGTGTGGATCCACTTCAGCATGAAGACCAGGATCAGGGTTCAGATTGAGGTCTTCAGTTCTGAGTCCAGGAAGAGACCCCAGACCAGAAACACACTTTAAACTACAGTCGGGGGGGGGGGTCCTGTCTGTCTGTCTGTCTGTCTGTCTCTCTGGTCTGGGGTTTTTGTGCTGACCCCCATCAGGATGATGACCTCATACCGGTCCGACACGATTCAGGTCTTCCTCGTCTGAGGTTCCTCTTCAGACCGCCTCACTGAGCTGGACCACCGGAGGAGGGGGGGGGGGGGTAGTCTGACATGTCGGAGCATCCATCAGGACCAGCATCATGGTCTGGGTCCAGGTCTGCGCGGCCCATCGGGTTGGAGGCCCTGGTGGTCCTGCTGGAGGGGGGTCTGGACCGTGTGGTCCTGATCGACAGCCGGCCCTTCGTGGACTACAACGCGTCTCATATCCTGGAGGCCGTCAACGTGAACTGCTCCAAGCTGATGAAGAGGAGGCTGCAGCAGGACAAAGTCCTGATCCAGGAGCTGCTGCAGCACTCATCCATGAACAAGGTACACACACAGACCAGGACCAGGGACACACACATAGAGTAGGACCAGGAACAGGTACACACACAGACCAGGTCCAGGACAAGGTGCCCCCCAGAGACCTGATCCAGATGAGGGTTAACGTTAAACTTTATTTACACTGTGATGTTAACGTTAAACTTTATTTACACTGTGATGTTGACGTTAAACTTTATTTACACTGTGATGTTAACGTTAAACTTTATTTACACTGTGATGGTTAACGTTAAACTTTATTTACACTGTGATGTTGACGTTAAACTTTATTTACACTGTGATGTTAACGTTAAACTTTATTTACACTGTGATGGTTAACGATAAACTTTATTTACACTGTGATGTTAACGTTAAACTTTATTTACACTGTGATGTTTAACGTTAAACTTTATTTACACTGTGATGTTTAACGTTAAACTTTATTTACACTGTGATGTTAACGTTAAACTTTATTTACACTGTGATGTTTAACGTTAAACTTTATTTACACTGTGATGTTAACGTTAAACTTTATTTACACTGTGATGTTAACGTTAAACTTTATTTACACTGTGATGTTTAACGTTAAACTTTATTTACACTGTGATGTTAACGTTAAACTTTATTTACACTGTGATGTTTAACGTTAAACTTTATTTACACTGTGATGTTAACGTTAAACTTTATTTACACTGTGATGTTAACGTTAAACTTTATTTACACTGTGATGTTAACGTTAAACTTTATTTACACTGTGATGGTTAACGTTAAACTTTATTTACACTGTGATGGTTAACGTTAAACTATTTACACTGTGATGGTTAACGTTAAACTTTATTTACACTGATGGTTAGCATTAACCTTTATTTACACTGTGATGGTTAACGTTAAACTTTACTTACACTGTGATGGTTAACGTTAAACTTTATTTACACTGATGTTAGCGTTAGACTGTGAGGGGGTCAGTGCGGATCAATAACGTTTCACCTCTAGTCCTAATAATACTGAGGTGAGAATGAATAATAAGAGTAAACCAAACACAATAACACATAATCATGAGTATCTCTGGTTTCTGTTGCCTCTGGAATAACGATTCTTTATTATTACCGAGGAAACGTTCTCCGTCTGATGAGCTGAATTCTGTGAAGAGAGAACGAGAGTTTTAAAGGACGAGTTGTAGAGCAGCTTCACAGGAAACGTTTTGCACACCTGAGCTCTTATTTTGAAGGGAAAGTCCTTATTTATAGTCTCAAATATCATATTGATGTTGGTCTTAAAGATTCAGTATCAGGCCTTTTAATGAATGAGTTTATATGAATGAGTTTATATGTTTTGGATTTGTATCCAAGGTATTTAGGGTTTAAATGTAATTAAAATATTAGGAAATACATATCGACCCTTCCTTATGTATTGTTTCTGTAGCAAAACCAACATGGATCGGTATTATATATTATATATTGTGACAGCAGATAAACGTCTGTGGCGAAATATATCTTAAAATATAACTAACATTCAATGAAACTATTCAGAAATATCAGAAATATGGACAAACATTGTAGGAAGTTATCACGACTAGAACATCAATGTTTCCTTCACAGGTCACATGATTAATGTTTGTTATTGTATCAAAGTGTCTCGTATATATATAATAATACTAATGTCTCTGTGTGCTGTAGCTGGAGCTGCAGGAGGATCAGCAGGTGGTTGTTTACGACCACAGTTCTTCTCTTCCTTCTTCTCTGAGCTCTGACTCGTTCCTCAGCGTCCTGCTGCTGAAACTGGAGAAGAGCTTCACCTCGGTGCACCTGCTCTCAGGTCAGTCTAGTCCCAGTCATGAGTCTCAGGTCAGTTTAGTCCCAGTCTCAGGTCAGTGCTAGTCACGAGTCAGGAGTCTCAGGTCAGAGACCAGTCACGAGTCAGGAGTCTAGGCTCAGTCCTAGTCAGGAGTCTCAGGTCAGTCCTCGTCAGGAGTCTCAGGTCAGTCCTAGTCAGGAGTCTCAGGTCAGTCCTAGTCAGGAGTCTCGGGTCAGTCCTAGTCAGGAGTCTCAGGTCAGTCCTAGTCAGGAGTCTCAGGTCAGTCCTAGTCAGGAGTCTCAGGTCAGTCCTAGTCAGGAGTCTCGGGTCAGTCCTAGTCAGGAGTCTCGGGTCAGTCCTAGTCAGGAGTCTCGGGTCAGTCCTAGTCAGGTTTCTCGGGTCAGTCCTAGTCAGGCGTCTCGGGTCAGAGACTAGTCAGGAGTCTCAGGTCAGTCCTAGTCAGGAGTCTCAGGTCAGTCCTAGTCAGGTGTCTCAGGTCAGAGACTAGTCAGGAGTCTTGGGTCAGTCCTAGTCAGGAGTCTCAGGTCAGTCCTAATCAGGAGTCTCAGGTCAGTCCTAGTCAGGAGTCTCGGGTCAGTCCTAGTCAGGAGTCTCGGGTCAGAGACTAGTCAGGAGTCTCAGGTCAGAGACTAGTCAGGAGTCTCAGGTCAGTCCTAGTCAGGTGTCTCAGGTCAGTCCTAGTCAGGTGTCTCGGGTCAGTCCTAGTCAGGAGTCTCGGGTCAGTCCTAGTCAGGAGTCTCGGGTCAGTCCTAGTCAGGAGTCTCGGGTCAGTCCTAGTCAGGAGTCTCGGGTCAGTCCTAGTCAGGAGTCTCAGGTCAGTCCTAGTCAGGTTTCTCGGGTCAGTCCTAGTCAGGTTTCTCGGGTCAGTCCTAGTCAGGAGTCTCGGGTCAGTCCTAGTCAGGTGTCTCGGGTCAGTCCTAGTCAGGTTTCTGGGGTCAGTCCTAGTCAGGTTTCTCGGGTCAGTCCTAGTCAGGCGTTTCGGGTCAGAGACTAGTCAGGAGTCTCGGGTCAGTCCTAGTCAGGAGTCTCGGGTCAGTCCTAGTCAGGAGTCTCAGGTCAGTCCTAGTCAGGAGTCTCAGGTCAGTCCTAGTCAGGAGTCTCGGGTCAGTCCTAGTCAGGAGTCTCGGATCAGTCCTAGTCAGGTGTCTCGGGTCAGTCCTAGTCAGGAGTCTCGGATCAGTCCTAGTCAGGTGTCTCGGGTCAGTCCTAGTCAGGAGTCTCAGGTCAGTCCTAGTCAGGAGTCTCGGGTCAGTCCTAGTCAGGTGTCTCGGGTCAGTCCTAGTCAGGAGTCTCGGGTCAGTCCTAGTCAGGTGTCTCGGGTCAGTCCTATTCAGGAGTCTCGGATCAGTCCTAGTCAGGAGTCTCGGATCAGTCCTAGTCAGGTGTCTCGGGTCAGTCCTAGTCAGGAGTCTCGGATCAGTCCTAGTCAGGTGTCTCGGGTCAGTCCTAGTCAGGAGTCTCAGGTCAGTCCTAGTCAGGAGTCTCAGGTCAGTCCTAGTCAGGAGTCTCAGGTCAGTCCTAGTCAGGAGTCTCGGGTCAGTCCGAGTCAGGAATCAGGAGTCTCAGGTCAGTCCTAGTCAGGTGTCTCGGGTCAGTCCTAGTCAGGAGTCTCAGGTCAGTCCTAGTCAGGTGTCTCGGGTCAGTCCGAGTCAGGAATCAGGAGTCTCAGGTCAGTCCTAGTCAGGGTCTCAGATCAGTCCTAGTCAGGTGTCTCGGGTCAGTCCGAGTCAGGAATCAGGAGTCTCAGGTCAGTCCTAGTCAGGTGTCTCGGGTCAGTCCTAGTCAGGAGTCTCAGGTCAGTCCTAGTCAGGTGTCTCGGGTCAGTCCTAGTCAGGAGTCTCAGGTCAGTCCTAGTCAGGAGTCTCAGGTCAGTCCTAG
Source organism: Melanostigma gelatinosum (assembly GCF_949748355.1). Classification (NCBI taxonomy): domain Eukaryota; kingdom Metazoa; phylum Chordata; class Actinopteri; order Perciformes; family Zoarcidae; genus Melanostigma; species Melanostigma gelatinosum. The sequence goes on along the minus strand of NC_136655.1, from coordinate 357,648 downwards.
TCAGGTGTCTCAGGTCAGTCCTAGTCAGGAGTCTCAGGTCAGTCCTAGTCAGGTGTCTCAGGTCAGTCCTAGTCAGGAGTCTCAGGTCAGTCCTAGTCAGGAGTCTCAGGTCAGTCCTAGTCAGGAGTCTCAGGTCAGTCCTAGTCAGGAGTCTCGGGTCAGTCCTAGTCAGGAGTCTCAGGTCAGTCCTAGTCAGGTTTCTCGGGTCAGTCCTAGTCAGGAGTCTCAGGTCAGTCCTAGTCAGGCGTCTCGGGTCAGAGACTAGTCAGGAGTCTCGGGTCAGTCCTAGTCAGGAGTCTCGGGTCAGTCCTAGTCAGGAGTCTCAGGTCAGTCCTAGTCAGGAGTCTCGGGTCAGTCCTAGTCAGGAGTCTCGGATCAGTCCTAGTCAGGTGTCTCGGGTCAGTCCTAGTCAGGTGTCTCGGGTCAGTCCTAGTCAGGTGTCTCGGGTCAGTCCGAGTCAGGAATCAGGAGTCTCAGATCAGTCCTAGTCAGGAGTCTCAGGTCAGTCCTAGTCAGGAGTCTCGGGTCAGTCCTAGTCAGGAGTCTCGGATCAGTCCTAGTCAGGTGTCTCGGGTCAGTCCTAGTCAGGTGTCTCGGGTCAGTCCTAGTCAGGTGTCTCGGGTCAGTCCGAGTCAGGAATCAGGAGTCTCAGATCAGTCCTAGTCAGGAGTCTCAGGTCAGTCCTAGTCAGGAGTCTCGGGTCAGTCCTAGTCAGGAGTCTCGGATCAGTCCTAGTCAGGTGTCTCGGGTCAGTCCTAGTCAGGTGTCTCGGGTCAGTCCTAGTCAGGTGTCTCGGGTCAGTCCGAGTCAGGAATCAGGAGTCTCAGATCAGTCCTAGTCACGAGTCAGACTAGTCCGAGTCTAGACACCCATTATCGAGCTTGGTCAGAGTTAATAAACGACGGTTTTGATTCCTCTTCTTTCATTTAAACGTCGGCCATGTTGTCTTCAGAGTTGTTTCCTCTCTGATGATCTGAAGGTTTCAGTCTCTGGAGATGAAGAAGTTCATGAGTTCCACCGTCCTCCCTTCTTCCTCTCAGGGTTACGTTATGTAACGATGATGTCATGATGACTCAACAACAGCAGCAGCAGCTGGTCTTTGAACTAAAGAGGAACCACTGACTGTGACTGAAGACTTTAACATTTCATCATCATTCTGACTTTAACTATCAGAATACAAGTTTATTCATTTCTCATCCGTCGCTGAAAATAGTCAACAAAGTCTCTATTCTGTGCTGTCTGTTTATTAATAATCACAGTAAATCACTGATGGAGCTATTAGTGTTTTTAAAGATTTACTTCTTCAGTAGGAACCAATGAGCCACAGACAGGAAGTCAGACCGTGTTGAGGGACGGACCAACATGTTGTACACATGAGGATAAATGTGGACTCATCCTTTAAAGCTGATATGTAAATATTCCATTTTATACATGCTAATTCAATGATAAGAGTTCAAATATTTGAAGAGAAAAGACAAATATTGTAAAAAGGTATTACTTGTTTAGAAGACAAACTATAACAATAAATACATTTTGATTAAATATCGATGTTTCAGGACTTGATGCCACCTGTTCACTTCATTACAAATACATTTGAACTGTTCTTACTTTACTGTCATTAAAAAAGGTTCATGATCAAGAGTCCAACATGAATAAACAAACGTAAGGTTGATGATTCATCGAGTGAAGTTCTTCGTTCCTTTATTTACATTTGACTTACGTGGACACCAGGCAGCGTCCTCTGTGTTTATGGAATTATTAATAAATCATATTAACATATAAATCTATTATCTTCATGTTGGACCTGCAGAGGATCAATTCAGAGGCTTGTTGCGTCTAATCTGCTGAGAATAAAACAGCAGAAGAAGAAGTCTAAACGTGTGTGTGTTGGTTCTTCTCAGGTGGGTTCTCCGAGTTCTCCCAGCTGTTCCCAGGTCTGTGTGAGGGGAGGTCCTCTCTGGTTCCATCCTGTATGTCTGAACCATGTCGACCCGTAAGCAGCAGCGGACCGACCCGCATCCTGCCTCACCTGTACCTGGGCTGTCAGAGGGACGTCCTCAACCAGGTAATATAATATCATAATATGATATGACATGTGGCCCCAGTACATGCTGGGAGGCCTCCCACCACACTCAGCCAATCAGAACAGAGCTGTTCTCTGACGTGGTTTTGTATCTCCAGGATCTGATGCAGCAGAACGACATCGTCTACGTCCTGAACGCCAGTAACACCTGTCCCAAACCAGACTTCATCCCAGAGTCCCACTTCCTCAGGGTCCCCGTCAACGACTCCTTCTGTGAGAAGATCCTGCCCTGGTTGGACCGGTCCCTGGACTTCATAGGTCAGAGGACTGAAGGTCACAGAGACGCACCTGAAGGACTCCACATCTGCTCTGACCTTAGAACCTCTTGTGTGTTTCAGAGAAGGCCAAAGCCTCCAACGCTCGGGTCCTGGTCCACTGTCTGGCTGGAATCTCCCGCTCTGCCACCATCGCCATCGCCTACATCATGAAGAGGATGGACATGCCTCTGGACGAGGCCTACAGGTGAGAGGGGTGGGACCACAGACAGGTGAGAGGGGTGGGGACCACAGACAGGTGAGAGGGGCGGGACCACAGACGGTTGAGAGGGGCGGGACCACAGACAGGTGAGAGGGGCGGGACCACAGACAGGTGAGAGGGGCGGGACCACAGACGGTTGAGAGGGGCGGGACCACAGACAGGTGAGAGGGGCGGGACCACAGACGGTTGAGAGGGGCGGGACCACAGACAGGTGAGAGGGGCGGGACCACAGACAGGTGAGAGGGGCGGGACCACAGACGGTTGAGAGGGGCGGGACCACAGACAGGTGAGAGGGGCGGGACCACAGACAGGTGAGAGGGGCGGGACCACAGACAGGTGAGAGGGGCGGGACCACAGACAGGTGAGAGGGACGGGACCACAGACAGGTGAGAGGGGCGGGACCACAGACAGGTGAGAGGGGCGGGACCACAGACAGGTGAGAGGGACGGGACCACAGACAGGTGAGAGGGGCGGGACCACAGACAGGTGAGAGGGGCGGGACCACAGACGGTTGAGAGGGGCGGGACCACAGACAGGTGAGAGGGGCGGGACCACAGACAGGTGAGAGGGGCGGGACCACAGACAGGTGAGAGGGGCGGGACCACAGACAGGTGAGAGGGGCGGGACCACAGACAGGTGAGAGGGGCGGGACCACAGACAGGTGAGAGGGGCGGGACCACAGACAGGTGAGAGGGATGGGACCACAGACAGGTGAGAGGGGCGGGACCACAGACAGGTGAGAGGGGTGGGACCACAGACAGGTGAGAGGGGCGGGACCACAGACAGGTGAGAGGGGCGGGACCACAGACAGGTGAGAGGGGCGGGACCACAGACAGGTGAGAGGGGCGGGACCACAGACAGGTGAGAGGGATGGGACCACAGACAGGTGAGAGGGGCGGGACCACAGACAGGTGAGAGGGGTGGGACCACAGACAGGTGAGAGGGGCGGGACCACAGACGGTTGAGAGGGGCGGGACCACAGACAGGTGAGAGGGGCGGGACCACAGACAGGTGAGAGGGGCGGGACCACAGACAGGTGAGAGGGGCGGGACCACAGACAGGTGAGAGGGACGGGACCACAGACAGGTGAGAGGGGCGGGACCACAGACAGGTGAGAGGGGCGGGACCACAGACAGGTGAGAGGGACGGGACCACAGACAGGTGAGAGGGGCGGGACCACAGACAGGTGAGAGGGGCGGGACCACAGACGGTTGAGAGGGGCGGGACCACAGACAGGTGAGAGGGGCGGGACCACAGACAGGTGAGAGGGGCGGGGCCACAGACAGGTGAGAGGGGCGGGACCACAGACAGGTGAGAGGGGCGGGACCACAGACAGGTGAGAGGGGCGGGACCACAGACAGGTGAGAGGGGCGGGACCACAGACAGGTGAGAGGGGCGGGACCACAGACAGGTGAGAGGGATGGGACCACAGACAGGTGAGAGGGGCGGGACCACAGACAGGTGAGAGGGGTGGGACCACAGACAGGTGAGAGGGGCGGGACCACAGACGGTTGAGAGGGGCGGGACCACAGACAGGTGAGAGGGGTGGGACCACAGACGGGTGATGATGAAGCTCCTCCCTCTTTCTGTCCAGGTTTGTGAAGGAGAAGAGGCCGACTATCTCTCCCAACTTTAACTTCCTGGGTCAGCTGCTGGACTTTGAGAAGAGGATCAAGAGTCCTCCGGGTCCTGAGACCAGACTGAAGGCTCATCCGGAGCCCAGCTGTGAGGTCCGCCCTCACCTGGAGGATCAGGATCCTTCAGGTAAGGACCAGGACCCTCTCACCTGTCCGGAAGCCCCCATGGAGCCCCCCATGGAGCCCCCCATGGAGCCCCCCATGGAGCCACTCATGGAGCCCCTCATGGAGTCCCTCATGGAGCCCCTCACCTTTCCTTGTGTCCTGGCCGACGCCCCCGAGGAGCTCCGGCTGGCCGAGGCTCTGAGCGTCCTTCAGCTCTCCGACGGCCCCGAGGACAACGCCCGTCTGAAGCGCTCCTTCTCTCTGGACATCAAGTCGTACGGCGAGCCGGCCTTTGTCCCTCACGGAGGACCGGGAGACGGCGAGTTCTTCAAACCGTCTGGCTTCAAAGAGCCGACCAGTAAACAGTGCCAGTTCTCCCCGGTGGAGGAGGTGTCGGAGCAGAGCCCTGACAAGGAGGAGGTCCAGTCCTCCTCCGTCTTCACCAAACCTCCGCCCGCCGCTCCTAACTGCTGGCACCCTCTACAGCGGAGCGGCAGCGTGGAGGAGAACGCCACCAGCTTCCTGGTCGGCCTCTCCCGCAGCCAGCAGCACTTGGCCAGACCAGGACCAGGACCCGGAGGGACCCTGAAGGGCTGGCACTCCGACATCCTGCTGGGCCCCGTCTCCTCCTCTCTGGTCGGCGGCTGGTACCTCTCCTCCGAGTCCGCTCGCTTCTACTCCACCTCCGCCATCCTGAGCGGCGGCGGCGTGGCGGCCTACGGATGCGGCGGCGGCCTGGAGGCGGTGCGGCGGCGCAGCCGGCAGAGGACGGGGGACCGAGGAGACTCGAGGAGGAGCTGGCATGAAGAGAGCAGCTTTGAGAAGCAGCTGAAGAGACGAAGCTGTCAGATGGAGTTTGGAGACGGGAGGATGGACAGCAGGTCCAGAGAAGAGATGATGGGGACGGGGGGGAGTCAGTCCAGCTTCTCCGGCAGCATGGAGGTCATCCAGGTCTCCTGATCCTGGTCCTGGTCCCGGTCCTGGAATCTGACCGGAGCTATGTGGTGCAGCACACATCGGCGTCTGCTCACTCCGACAGGAAGTGACATCAGGACGTTCTGACCCAAACTATGTTTGAAAAGTGTTGCATTCTGGGGTTGTTTTTAGCCTCGATGTTGCTAAGCTAACGGTCTGTTGTCTCCAACAAAAGGAACTAAATCATCGGTGAGGACGAGACGTTTCATGACTGTTTGAGTTCATGTGGAACAAAGAAACATGAATCAGAACAATAAACTGATTCACAAATATGAAGGCAACCATCTGTTTCTCTTCAGTTGATTTGAATGAAATCTTGTTTATAATAATTAAATATAATGAAAGCAGCATCAGGTCTTACGAAATATCTCTCAATCATTCATTTAAATACTCCACGTGACGTCAGTGAACTCATCACAGGAAGTCTGCTCACCTGTGAAGACGAAGACGTCTCTGACTGTTGCGGTAAAAAGGATGACGGGTTCTTCTCACTGACGGACTCTTTGAACGTCTCGTCTGGAGGAGACGCTGCTGGTCACCTTTCATGATGACGATGACGATGATCTGAACTCAGGTCAGGTGAGCAACGTGTCACAGCTCATGTGGCAGAACCAATCCGATGATTAAAAGTGTTGAAACAAAAAGACTCCGTTTGTTTTACAGGAAATTAAGAAGTAAGTTCCATGTTTACCTGCCTCCATTATTAAGGAAGCATAAATATATGAGCAGTACTTCAGTGTTGTAATATATCGTGTTTTAAAAAGTTGTTTTAATTCTGAACAATAAATGTAAAAGTAGAATATTTACTTCTGAGATGTAGAAGTATAAAATACCCTAAAGTATACTCGAGTGAAGTACAAGTACATCCAGACTTTACCTGAATACTGTCGTTCAGTAGAAGTCAGTTATGGATCCGACCAGCAGGGGGCGTCGTCATCCTGAAGCGGGTTATAATCCCTCAGTGTTGACTGGAAGGAGCACAGCTCATTTAAAATATTCTGATTAGAATAAAAGATGAATAATGTTCTTAAAACGAATCAAAGGCTTCAGACATGAAACTACCTTTGTAAAAAATGTATTCATTCTGCAACAAACATTCAAAACTACATTTAATTCCATACGTTTTTATTTACCAAATGTTCCTTATCCAAACGACCGCCTTCAAATAAAAACATTTAATTATGAAATAAAACAAGTCACTAGAAAAATACATGTTTCATAAAAAGGACTTTTTAAATGTAAATAAAAACTTTCATTACATTTTTGGATTTATTTTTCTTCAAATTTAATTGAAAGTAATTTTATTTAATAGTTAATTTAAAATGCAGATAACTACAAACATGTATGAAACTACTGCAGTAGTAGTACTACAGCACATTTTTAATAATAATCAACTTTTAGGAAACAAGAAATCCTTCACATGACATGAGAACTTGAACTCACTTGCACCCAAAGACTCATACAGACGCCACAGTCCACAACAGACAGAACACATTACAAAGGATCAACAACACCAGACGAGGCACAAACATGATCCACATCACAGATAAGAACCTCTAAAGGACTGCTGCTGGAAGGAACGAGCTTCTGAACGCTTCAGTAGAACACTGAGGCGTCCTGAGTCCAGTGAACACACCGCGTGGTGGACGGCCTTCAAACAAGACCGTTGTTTTAACTTGTTCTCTTTTCTACAGTGCCTGGTGAGTCTCGTGAGTCTAGTGAGTTCTGGTGAGTCTAGTGAGTTCTGGTGAGTCTCGTGAGTTCTGGTGAGTCTAGTGAGTTCTGGTGAGTTCTGGTGAGTAGTGAGTTCTGGTGAGTCTGGTGTGTTCTGGTGAGTTCTGGTGAGTCTAGTGAGTTCTGGTGAGTCTGGTGAGTTCTGGTGAGTCTAGTGAGTTCTGGTGAGTTCTGGTGAGTAGTGAGTTCTGGTGAGTCTGGTGTGTTCTGGTGAGTCTAGTGAGTTCTGGTGAGTCTGGTGTGTTCTGGTGAGTCTGGTGAGTTCTGGTGAGTGGTGAGTCTGGTGAGTTCTGGTGAGTCTAGTGAGTTCTGGTGAGTCTAGTGAGTTCTGGTGAGTTCTGGTGAGTAGTGAGTTCTGGTGAGTCTGGTGTGTTCTGGTGAGTCTAGTGAGTTCTGGTGAGTCTGGTGTGTTCTGGTGAGTCTAGTGAGTTCTGGTGAGTCTGGTGAGTTCTGGTGAGTAGTGAGTTCTGGTGAGTCTAGTGAGTTCTGGTGAGTCTAGTGAGTTCTGGTGAGTCTAGTGAGTTCTGGTGAGTCTAGTGAGTTCTGGTGAGTCTAGTGAGTTCTGGTGAGTCTGGTGAGTTCTGGTGAGTAGTGAGTTCTGGTGAGTCTAGTGAGTTCTGGTGAGTCTAGTGAGTTCTGGTGAGTCTAGTGAGTTCTGGTGAGTCTAGTGAGTTCTGGTGAGTCTAGTGAGTTCTGGTGTGTCTGGTGAGTTCTGGTGAGTCTAGTGAGTCTGGTGAGTCTAGTGAGTCTGGTGAGTTCTGGTGTGTGGTGAGTCTAGTGAGTTCTGGTGAGTCTAGTGAGTTCTGGTGTGTCTGGTGAGTCTAGTGAGTTCTGGTGAGTCTAGTGAGTTCTGGTGTGTGGTGAGTCTAGTGAGTTCTGGTGAGTCTAGTGAGTTCTGGTGTGTGGTGAGTCTAGTGAGTTCTGGTGAGTCTAGTGAGTTCTGGTGTGTCTGGTGAGTCTAGTGAGTTCTGGTGAGTCTAGTGAGTCTAGTGAGTCTGGTGAGTCTAGTGAGTTCTAGTGAGTCTGGTGTGTCTGGTGAATCTGGTGAGTCTAGTGAGTTCTGGTGAGTCTAGTGAGTTCTGGTGAGTCTGGTGAGTCTGGTGTGTCTGGTGAGTCTGGTGAGTCTAGTGAGTTCTGGTGACTTCTGGTGAGTCTAGTGAGTTCTGGTGAGTCTAGTGAGTTCTGGTGAGTCTAGTGAGTTCTGGTGAGTCTAGTGAGTCTAGTGACTTCTGGTGAGTTCTGGTGAGTCTAGTGAGTTCTGGTGAGTCTAGTGAGTTCTGGTGAGTCTAGTGAGTCTAGTGACTTCTGGTGAGTTCTGGTGAGTCTAGTGACTTCTGGTGAGTTCTGGTGAGTCTAGTGACTTCTGGTGAGTTCTGGTGAGTCTAGTGACTTCTGGTGAGTTCTGGTGAGTCTAGTGAGTTCTGGTGAGGTCTGGTGAGTTCTGGTGAGTCTAGTGAGTTCTGGTGAGTCTGGGGTTAGGCCAATCACTGAGCCAGCCTTCCTGATCATCTTAAAGGAATATAACTATACAAATGATCTTAAAAACAATAAATAAAACACAGAACAATAATCTTTTTCAAAGTTAGTTTTGTTTATTGATACAAAATATTATCAATAAACAAATAATATTTTTATTATCATTGATTCACAATCTACCATCAGTTTGTCGTCATTAAAATGATAAAGTTTGAATAAAATATTTAATAAATATAATTTATATTATTCTACAGAGTACTTTTAGTACTTTAATTTAGTATAATTCGATTTTTTTAAACCTATTTTGACTGCAGGACTAAGTATTTTTAGACTGCAGTATTACTCCGTTGCACTTACATACTAAGTATATAACGGTGACGCCAAAGAAAGGGGGCGTGTCCTGTGGAGAGGGCGGGGCTTCCTGCCTGCCAGTCCTCCCACCGGGTTTATTTCCCCCATCTCGGTGGGCAGGTTGACTGCTGCTGGTTTTTAACTCGATCTAAAGTCGAGTCGTTTTAACGAGTCTCTTCACTTCTGTCCCCGAACATCAGCTCCGTGTGTTCGGATACAAAGAGTCCGGAGGAGCCGGTAGAGATCTCCCGGTGCTCGGAGCCATGCTTTAACGGATTAACCGGAGGAACCTGCAGGTGAGCTCGTTTTTATCCGTTAACTTGATCTGTGCGCACGGCTCCTGTAAACAGACCCGCACCAGACTCCGCTGGGAAACCTCCAGATTCAAGGATTCCATCGATGTTAACACTCAAACACACACACAAATACACCAATACTATTATCAGCGAAGTGTCAGGATCCCATCATCATGTCGGCATAAAGCCACAACACATAGCGGTGATATATATTCATTTCAATTCAACTCGTAGCGCCACTGCTCCTGTTGTTTCTGCTTCTTCTCGGAGAACATGAGCGGTACGTGGCTGCAGCAGAGAGCGAAGAGGCTGAAGCTTTACAGAGAGATCTATTTCAAAATAAATGCATAATAGTTTATCACAATATGCCGAAAGTACCAGCAGAACAAATCAACTCTTTATCAACCAGTTTCAGTTGTGAGGAAACATTCCTGCGTTATTAAACTGAAGTTTATCTTCAATTGACGGACATCTGAATGGAGGTCGGCAGAAGGTGGAGAGCAGCTCAGCCGTGTTTCATAAAGACCTGAAGTTGATCAGTCAAATACATCAAATAGCGCGAGCCGAGCTACCGGACAGGTGTGTGAGCGGCAACAGGCGGTCCCCGGCTGTGAGTCCTTTTGTTCGGCCTGAATGGAGCCCGGTTGCCGGGGAGGACCGAGATAACGCGCTCCGTATTGTTCCATCCGGGTTACCGGAGGTTACCGGGTGTTTGATCTGCTTTTGTTCCGTTATCTTTGACTTTAGCTGCACGGCTTCAGAATCACAACCATTCATTGACGATGTATAACAAACAATAATCACAGTGCAAAATAATAGAAACGTATTAAAATGTACAAGATAAAGATAAAAGAAGGCGTGAGGTCTTGGTCCCGATGGACCTCAGAAGAAACTGTTCGTGTGTGTGTGTGTGTGTGTGTGTGTGTGTGTGTGTGTGTGTGTGTGTGTGTGTGTGTGTATAACATCTCTTCTGGTGATAATGAATGTTTGTCTGTTTAAAACACATCTCATCTTCATGTATTAACACAGTATCAGTGTTGATGTGGTTGTCTGATCAATAATCACTTCAATCTGATTTAATATGAAGAATAAACAATGTTTATTTAAAATGTTTAAATATGAATCAAAAGTCTCAAATACTGAAAATATAACGGTATGAAGTTGATTAATAACTGAAGATAGAACAGTTTAAACATCCATTGATCATGTCACTGACGGTTGCCGGGGCGTCTCCATGGAGACCGTCCTGTTTGTGTGTGTGTGTGTGTGTGTGGTCGGTTGCCGTGGCGATGTAACCGTACCTGTCGGCCAGGTGTGTCTCTGTGATGTCAGAGACCAGAGTCCAGCTCCTCAGGTGACGTCAGTTGATCAATAGCTCTCTGATCTGTTATGTTTACTAAACATCTGATCTTTGTCACAATCATTTCAATAAACGAAACATTTAAGAATTCAAGAACATTTTAGTGTCAAAAAGTAAAACAATCAGATAAATAACAATAATATTTATTCTTTGTGAAACAGGACTTTCTCCTGTGAAGTCAGAGTTCCTCATTGTACATGCAGGTATGTATGTATATGTGTGTGTATATATATATATATATATATATATGTATATATATATATGTATATATATATATATATATGTATATATATGTGTGTATATGTGTGTACATATATATACACAAGCGCGATCGTCTCGTTCCAGGATCAAACGTGACTGTTGTGAAGTGGAGCTTCTAGTGAGGACCAAGACACTTCTTGTTTGAACGACATGTGGTTTTCTAAGTATCATCAACATTCTTAGCGTCAAGAACACGTACCATCCTACTTCCTGTCAAAGTAAAAGCACTTCCGTTTTCATGCTCTTCACAATAAAAGTAAATCATGCAATCAAACACTTTACAACAGTGACAATATTAAAATACATCTTGTCGAGTTCATGCCAAGGTGCTGGAAAGGAGGCCCGACCGTTTGTCGAACCTCAGATTCAAGAGGAGCAGTGCGGATTCTGTCCCGGCCGTAAAACAGTGGACCAGCGCTTTACCCTCGCAAGACGACTGGAGGGGTTCTGGGAGTTTGCCCAACCAGTCTACATGTGCTTTGTGGACTTGGAGAAGGCCTTCGACCGGGTCCCTCGGGGGGTCTTGTGGGGGGTGCTGTGGGAGTACGGGGTGCCGGACCCGTTACAACGGGCGATCCGGTCTCTGTACGACTGCAGTAGGAACTGTGTCCGCATTCTCAGAAATAAGTCAGACACGTTCCCGGTGGGTGTTGCCTCCGCCAGGGCTGCCCTTTGTCACCGGTCCTGTTTGTGACTTTCACGGACAGGATATCTAGGGCCAGCCTGGGGGCGGACAACGTCAGGTTCGGGGGTCTCGAAATTTGCAGATGATGTGGTCCTGTTGGCCTCCTCGGATCGTGACCTCCAGCATTCACTGGGGCGGTTTGCAGCCGAGTGTGAAGCGGCGGGGATGAGAGTTAGCACCTCCACATCTGAGGCCATGGTGCTCTGCCGGAAACCGGTGGATTGCTCCCTCCAGAAAAAAATTTCATTAAAACAATTTGAATCGTTGCCCAGCATTACTTGAAATATATCAAGCTGTATATATATACTGCATATAGAGAGCACACACTTCCTGTTTCTCTACCGATCGCCTTCCGTTCACCTGAGCGCCTTCAATATGCCTTTAATACACCCGAACGCCTTCAATACGCCTTTAATACACCCGAACGCCTTCAATACACCTTTAATACACCCGAACGCCTTCAATACGCCTTTAATACACCCGAACGCCTTCAATACGCCTTTAATACACCCGAACGCCTTCAATACGCCTTTAATACACCCGAACGCCTTCAATACGCCTTTAGTACACCCGAACGCCTTCAATACACCTTTAATACACCCGAACGCCTTCAATACACCTTTAATACACCCGAACGCCTTCAATACGCCTTTAATACACCTGAACGCCTTCAATACGCCTTTAGTACACCCGAACGCCTTCAATACGCCTTTAATACACCCGAACGCCTTCAATACACCTTTAATACACCCGAACGCCTTCAATACACCTTTAATACACCCGAACGCCTTCAATACGCCTTTAATACACCCGAACGCCTTCAATACGCCTTTAATACACCCGAACGCCTTCAATACGCCTTTAATACACCTGAACGCCTTCAATACGCCTTTAATACACCCGAACGCCTTCAATACGCCTTTAATACACCTGAACGCCTTCAATACACCTTTAATACACCTGAACGCCTTTAATACACCTTTAATACACCCGAACGCCTTCAATACGCCTTTAATACACCCGAACGCCTTCAATACGCCTTTAATACACCTGAACGCCTTCAATACACCTTTAATACACCCGAACGCCTTCAATACACCTTTAATACACCCGAACGCCTTCAATACGCCTTTAATACACCCGAACGCCTTCAATACGCCTTTAATACACCCGAACGCCTTCAATACGCCTTTAATACACCCGAACGC